>NW_027526422.1:80358491-80540991 GCF_048455015.1 Haemaphysalis longicornis | reverse complement strand
AGAAGATATACGACCTTAGCGCAGTCACAGTTAAAGTTACCTTTTATATTTACGTAGTAGTCTGAAGCCGTGCTGGTGGCGCGCTGCGTAGTGGTCATGTGTGGGCATACTTTACATCGGGGTTTAATGCAGGGCATGCAGCAAGTAGTTGCCGGTCGGTTGATACGAGAGTTAGTAAGAAAGTCGCCTAAATTCTTATTACGCCGGTAGACAACGCGTGGTGGTTCGGTGAATATGCTTTTTAAGCGGTCACTCTGCATTAGGATATTGTGATGTTTTTTTAGCACGGTTGACACTCTTAAAGGGGAGGATGAGTGGGTTAAAACTAAGTTAGTTTGCGGGTTCCCGTTCGGGGCTTTTTTCTTACAGATTACGTTACGGTCTAATTGGTAGGCTCACACAATAGCGTCGTCGATAACTTTTTCCGGGTATTTTTTTATTCAGGAGGGCGGTCTTGAGTTCTCGACAGTTTCAGTCAAAGTCGGCTTGGTTTGAGCAAATTCTCCTAAATCGGTGGGCTTGGCTGTAAGGTATTGCTGTCTTGCAGTGTCTGACATGGCTACTTCGGAAGTGCAAATACTGCCGCGTGTCTGTCGGTTTTCTATACAGTTTAGGTTGAAGCCGACCTTGGAAGGTAGTAACGGTGACGTCCAGACAGTTTACACTGTGTTCCGAATAGGAATGAGCAAGGGAAATACTAGGATGGGCTAGGTTAAATGCCTCAATGAAGGTGAGGAGCTCCGCCTCACCGTGTTGCCAGATCATGAATATGTCATCAATATACCTTTTATAGTACATTGGCTTTAAATTTTGGGTGTCAAGAAAGTTTGATTCAAGGTGAGCCATAAAGATATTGGCGTAGTTAGGTCCGACTCGAGTTCCCATTGACGTTCCGCTGACTTGCACTTAATGAACTCCGTCGAACTCAAAATTGTTAAGTTCAAGAATAAGCCTAAGGATGGTTTGGAGAGCAGAAGAATCGATAGGTTTGTCGCACGATGACTGCTCATACGCAAGGGATGCAGCGGCGATGCCGTCTTCATGGGGGATGTTAGTATACAGTGACGCAACATCGAGTGTGACTAGAAGGTAGTTATCAGGAATTTCAATTTGTTAGATGTCTGAGAGAAAGTCATTGGTATCCTTAATGAAGGAGAGAAAGCTGGGCGGAATGTCGCAAATGAGATTATCCACATAGCGCGAGAGGTTTTCGGTAACAGTGTCAATGCCAGAACCAATGGGGCGCCCTGGGTTGTTCACCTTGTGAATCTTTGGGAGAAGATAGAATTTACCGGCTACTGGGCTTAAGGGGATCAGGGAACGAGCCGTGGTTTCATTTCTTGTTTTATTTTTAACAAGCTCAGCAAGTTTATCTTTGATAATTTGCTTATAGTCTTGAGTGGGATCATTGGGTAGTGCTTTATAGAACGTCGATACTGATAGTTGCTTATTTGCCTCGTTAACATAGTCGGTTTTGTCAAGGATTACGATTGCGCCTCCTTTGTCGGCAGGTTTATTAATTATGTCGGGACAGCTTGCGAGTTCCTCTACGGCTTTCTTTTCGTTGGTAGTCATGTTGTGGTGGAAAGAAATTGGTGTTTGGTATGCTTCTCGCACATCGCGTTGAACAGCTTTGATGTACGAAAGATTGCGACGCTGATCGTCATCGGCGCTGCCTCCTAAAGCGGTGTCTGAATAACTGCGGCGAGGCTAATCCTTTTTTGCGACTTCAGAGGGACCAGGTCACCGTTACAGCACCGCGCGGAGAAACGCTAGCGGGCCGCTAGTCGTCGTTGGCGATCCCCAATAACTGTCGTCAGTGATCATGTTGTGTTTGGAACTGCCCCCCCTCTGGAGGTAAAGTGCTCGTTTTCGCTATTAAAAGTCGCGTGGCGACGCGGGCACGGTTACAGAGAGGATCACGGCCACACGGCAGTTCGATGCGGGTCGACCACCGACCAGCACCGCTGCTTGGTAGCTGCTGTAGTAGGCGGATCTTAGCCGTCGTCGGCTAAGAAAAGAAAGCGGGACTTGACTCCGAGCGGGGCAAATGGCTGCGCACATTTTTAACCAGCATTTTTTCTCCAGGTGTACTTGCGCCTAGTCCGTGACGTCTCAGCTTCCATGGTGCTTTGGAGGAACGGTGAGAGGGTAAATTATCCAGCGACTACTGCGGGCCCTTTTCGATGAACGATAACTCGGGTAATACTCAACGCTTTTAAACCATTTCAGCAGCACGTTCCTTAGATAGTACTCCAGCGAATGCGCGCGCAAAATCGGAACCTTTGGAGCCCTGTTTAGGGTCCCTATAATTTTTTTTTTCTGAGTAGCGAAGTTCTCCGCAAAACTACCGAATGTGCGCTCCAGAGATTCCAATGAGCCGAGATACAACGTCGCTCAGATTCCGGCACGCTGTTTTGACATACATGATTGCTGTGGAAAATATTTCTTGGGCAGGGACAAGACTCTTGCCGCAACTGTCGTAACAACTTTAGAGAATGACGTAATCTTACGCCTCAGCCAACAGACATGCGTGACGCTCCATTTTTGTTACGTCCATAGACCACGATATGGCTTTTGCGTCGGTAGTCTGAACATAGCCTTACACACTGAGCGGTCTTCTGTGGTGCTAAACAAAGTAAACACGCATCTTATAAATGATAATGAAATAGTTTACCATTGCCATTAGAAGCAAATTATTAGTCAGAATAACAACGCTTGTGTATTAAACTTTGGTTGTTTACTTGCATCATTCCACACTATTTCGCTTTCAGTGGCTCATGGCCACCTGAAGCAGGCCTGTTCCCGTCGGAACTTGTCCTTTTTTTTCACCTTGTATAAAAATCGCGCCGATACCTGCATGTGCGAACGTAATTGTAATGGGTCCTCAGGTGGTCATAATTAATCCGAAGCCCTCCACTACGGCGCGCCTCATTGCCTGCGTTCCGTCGGCGCATTAAACCCTACAATCAACCAATCAAATATTTTAATTTAAAAAAGTAGTGATCATGGGAAGGTGAAGGTAAACTTCCTCTGAAATAAAATCCCAACCACACTATGACAGGTATACTCTGCGGCAGAGTACCGAAAATTTTGAATGAGCAGTCCTTGCCAAGATACGTAGTTGTGTGTATGCTGCAGAAAATGTTGCCGAGTGCTTTGCACGTTATTAACCAACATTTGCAACTCTTCATTCACAAACGCAACAAACCTGCGGCAGCTCCTGTTAAATACTAAGAAGTCGGGATGGAAGCGTGCTCAAGTTACATCAAATGCCTTCGGTAATACATTGCTAATAACGCATTAAATACTTGTGTTATCAAGAGAAAGCAACGCACACAAATGCAGAGTGCCAAGAACTGCCAACAAATTCCTCATTACGTTAGGAAGGAACACGATCGTTTCCCTGGGTGGTGGCGCGCATTTACGTAGCCGTTGACGTAGGTCCGCAAAGTGTAAACAGAAAATAGTAATTCTCGCTTATTTCTGAAAAAAAAAAACAGGTGATCATTGGTAATCAAAAAACGAATGAAAAAAACACTACGATACTCATACTGATTATGTATTTCAAATACAAAAAACAAAAAAACAAAAATGAGGTTTTCTGAATGGAACAAATACAAGCTAATATTTCAAGAATCAGTATTTACGGTTTGGAAAGGCCGCATAACCCTTCCCTGGCCTAAATAATGAAAGATTCGTGAACAAGAACATCTGTAATAAATAGGTACAATTTGCGTGCTTGCAACCTTCACGTCAACAAAGCGCGCCGCGTAACGCGCTTGCCTAAATTCATCTTTGTACCGAAACACCTTTGTCCCGAATGATCCGTGTCCTCAAAGGTCCGTGTCCCGAAATACCCGTGTCCCGAAAAGTCAGCGAACTGAAAAAACCCTACCGAAAACGCCCTGTACCAAAACGTCCTGTACTGAAAATGCGGAGAAAAAATCTGACTCTTTTAAATAAGATCCTTTGTTTGCTGAGTTCATTTTTCAGTTTGTTTGTTACAATCTTCTTCTCCATTAGCCGCTGCTGCCTCAGTGATTGCTGGTGTTAGGTTATAAGTAAAGGTGTCGACAGTGTCCTCGTTCTTACTGTCGAAAATTGGGAATTTGTTCTCAACGCCTATTTTAAACTCCTTCGTCCGGTCTCTGACTGCTTGATGCTGGGTTGCTTATTTTTATGAGCTTCTTTCGCTCCCTTTTGAGATTTACACTTACTTTAAGACTAACCATCCTATGATCACTGCCCCGAATCTTACATAGTACCTCCACCTCCTGCGCAATAGCTTAGTTGTCACTCAAACTGAAGTCAATTTCGTTTTTCGTCATCCCATCACAACGTTTCTACGACCATTTCCTACTCTTGCGTCCGCGGAAGAACGTGGTCATATGGTTGTGGTTATTTCTCTCTGCGAATACACCCCTTGTCTCACCTCGGCAGTGGCGAGTGCCTATTCCGAATTTTCCCGCCGATTTTCTTCTACTCTTTTTGCACCTACGTTTCGTTAAAGCCTCCCATTACAACTGCGAAATGTGCGGATCCCTTATTCATTGCTGATTGGACGTCTTCGTAGAAACTATCTACCGCCTCATCCTCGTAGCTAGCTGTTTTTGCATAGGTGAAACCTGTACCGCTTATTCAGCTTAATCACCATGACTCTAACACTTTCGTTAATACTGAGGAATCCTTCCAGGTTCCCCGCTATCTTCTTGTGGACCAAACGTCCGACCACCGGCTCTTTCTTTTCGTGTGGTACCCGGTAGTACCGAATAAGCCCGCTAGTCATGAAGCCTTCTCCTCTTGTAACCTCACTTAGCCCCAAAATATTTTACTTAATGACCGAGAGCTGTTCTAATAGTACCGCTGAGCTTCCCTCGCTGGAGAGGGCTCGTGCGTTCAACGTTGCCCAGTGCAACTCCCAGAGACGACCTGTCCGGACCAAGAGATTCTCAGCACCCTCGGCAGTATCACTTGCCGGACCACCGCCATGGTCACGTGTTCTAGAGCTGCTGGGGACTGAGGGCAGAGATTTGGTTTGGTCACTCATGAGGGGGTTTAGCCAACTACTACACCAGGGTGGCCAGATCCTTGTCTAATGAGGGCGTGCAGTTTGTGTCCTAAAGAGCCTTCCTAGCATGGTTGCACCTATCTAGTGTAGCCTCCATGGTACCCGGGATGGTGTTTACTTCCGGACAAGGCATTACTCGACACCTCGGATATTTGGACAAAGAAAGAAGGAGCGAAAAAAGAAACTGGGACAAAAGAAAAGGCGGCAGACGGGAAGGGAAATTCCAAAATAACAAAAAAGAAAAAAAAACGAAAAAAGAAAGCGGGGTGCGTAGGTTTTTATAATAAATCTGCTCCAAACCGGACCGTTAAAAATTTCAGGCGATGCCGCGGAAACATTTTTCGTCCATTTAAAAAAAGTTGCACTTTTATTTGTCGCTATATTTTTTAGGGTCTTATCTTACACGGTGTCGGGGCGATGAAAAGCTAAGCGAGTGAACAAATAATTAAATAAGGGTCACGGCTATTTACCACGAAAGACACAGCCAGGCGTCACTAAGTGGTATTTTGGTTTATTTTACACACTATTACGGTGTCATCGACGCTGAAAAAAAAGGGTGAAGTGCTGGTAACATTTACATTAAAGAGGGAGTTCTAACAAAATACTGTTTCCAGTTGTACGTGAATGAGCTTCAAAATAGCCTGGGAAGCTGCATTTGAGTGGCAGCAACTGTTTCTACCAATTTCAAAATTTGCCCTAAGTACTCTTTACATTATGTGCTTGAACACAGCTACTGAGAGGCCACGGACGCCATAGTCGCACTCTGGACGCGGTTACATTCACTAAGAGCAACGAAAACGCGGCAAAATAGAGAACGTTCCTCCAGGATACTGGTAGCGCGTTACAATCCCGGAAAGAATTATAGCCTCGCATAGACAGAACCAGAGGCAGAGCATAGTAAGCAGTGCCATACCTGCTGCTGGGGAGAGGTCTTTTGAAGCTTTGGCACGCGCAATATGGCTGCGTCGCAGTGCGAGAGAGGCGCCCCTGAGCGCTTGAAAGCACTGCACGGGCGCCTTCTAACTCTCATTTTCACACCGCTTTCCACCGCTCCAAATGCATTATAAGATTTTTTACAGTACTTAACCTCTTCCAAAGATGCAGGTGTTAGAAATTATCACTTAGAAGCCAGTGTATAGAGAAATCGCCCTCTGACCGCAACAAACTCAAAGCATTAGAAGCGCACACACGAGAAAACAACGAACGGAAAGCCGCAGAAGCCAGCATAATCTAATCAAAGACAGCGCGCACTTTATACAGCGGTGGATTACTGCAGTTCAAGACATTCATGCTCTTTTTCTTCGTGGTGGGCAAACATGGCTGATTAGTAAGGGGAGGCGAAAGGGTGAAACTGGGGTTAACATACCACCGCTTTGTTCTCTGGCGAAGCAGACGAGTCCAGAAGGCGGCGCAAGCTCAGGTGCACCATGGGCGCCCGCTGACACACGCAGAGGAAACTTGGCTCTTTACTACGCAATCAGAAAGCAAACATAGGTCTACCGAACGTCCCATAAAACGAGTAGTGTTAGGAGTAACGCTGAGGGACTGAAAAAAAGCGACGTGGATAAGGAAGCAAACCAGGATCGAGGGTATCATGGTTTAGGTTAAGAAAAAGAAATAACTTGGGCTGTGCATATGGCACGACCAACTGAAAAAAGGTGGACCGTAAGGGTAATAGGTTGGGCACTGAGAGACAAGAATAGAAGAAGGGAAGGCCAAACACTCGATGGAGAGATGAAATAAGAAACTTCGGAGGCAAAGTATAGAATTGGAAAGCACAAGACAGGTGGATGGAAGTCAGTGGGGAAGGCCTTCGTCTTGCAGTGGCCCTGAATAGGCCGATGATAATGGTTATTGTTTTGACGATGATGATGGAGACTCGAGTAAATGTATACGCCAGCAGTTATATGTCGCGTTGTCGCTACCTTTTCGTGCGTTTCCTATCTTGGCGCTCATGGTCGTTCGACGGGTGCGACCCACATCAGGGCGGCTTGCTCACAAGGACGCTGCCGGCACTACCGTCCGTGTGTTCGTCGACGGAGGGAAGATTTTGTCTTCCGCCGGGCAAACGCAATGAGTACCTTCCATTGCACAAACGGCGCTTTGAAAGCGCAGAATGAAACACCGTTCCGGTTGCCCGGGAGGCCGCTAGCTCATTGAGGGTCATCCAGAAACCTCGCGGTAGAGTTCAGCATACTATTTATATCCCACATGATTGTACAAAAGAACTACCTTCACTACTAAAGTAAAACGCACAGTCAAAACAGAAGCCGAGCAGGGAAGCTCCGGAGTTTGTAATCTAAAACGCCATTTTCCCTACGGCGATGGGCAGAGCCAATTGAGACTCCAGATTTGCTGGAATGCATAGTTTCGTTATCACCACAGCGGCTAGGTCATCAAGAATACTGTTTGGTCTAATTTCATGATTTCATAAAAGAAAACATTTGTTCTGCCATGTTTATGCCAATCTCACAACCTTTCAGTCAAACAAGTGGTACACGCGCCTAATGAAGGGTGTGGGAGAACATATTCGCCCAAGCCGCTGGTGGCCGGGACAGAGACCCATTCCCGCAAAGGTAAAAGTATTCATCATAAGTACGTGAAATAGCTTTGTTTGCACCGACTCCTATGTAGAATAGGCGCCTTCTAGTATGGAGTCTCATTCGGAGTATCAAAAATTTTCATAAAGCGTGTTTCCCCCCAAGTGTAGGTTACGAAATAGACTGACGACTAAATTAGACTGACAACTAGGCAGATTTAATGGGGCTGCGCAGAATGGGCCCATATTGATCAGAAAGTTTTTTGGATGTTATAGGCGAATCTACGTCCATATTGTGTATCTATGGTCGGTGCGCTGGCTGTTTGTTTGTAACTATTTCTTTTTTCCAATAGCCTCGTATGCTTCCAACGGCGTTAACTGGGGGAGTTGGACAGTTATGTGGTGCTTATTAATTCGGTTTTGTATAATAATGGATAAGCGTCGCTTCAGACGGGGTGGATAGGTGGTTTCAGTTAGTGCAGCTTTCGGTCCAAACGTATTAAAATACACATTTGTCAAGGAACTTGGCCCGTTAACCTAAAAGTTTTAGGTATTGCCTTATTAAATATCAGGAGCTGGTTGGAGAAGGTCGCGCTTGATATTAGTTATTGAAGTAAACATCGTGAAAAAGGCAAACGCAAGATATTTTTGAGTTCCAGTGATAAATTAAGACACAGGTTAGATTTTATTCTACGTATTGTCCCGTGTTCCTTAACACAAGCGCAGAGGCGACGGTGACGACAATGAAATTGTTTTGTACACCGATGTCCTGCGCGTAAAAAAACGCGGTTATATTTAAACAAACAGCATTGCGCACCTGATGGGTTTATGTATATTGTAAGATATAGTGCTCGCCTTTGAAACCCTGCGCCCGAGCTCTTCCAAAAAAGATCCGCCACCTTACTGATCTAGTCAGTAACCTTCAAGGAGCACGGAACTCAACCGCGTATTGGTAACACGCGAAAGTATCCATTGAGACAACACAATAAGACCGGCCACATGAGCGGTGAGGAGGCTAAGTTGTTTGCCACATGATGAATGAGCTTACAAGACGTAACGTCGTAGAACAGTTGCTCCAATATGTGTTAAGTTAAATGACCCAGGACGAAATAAATGAAAGAAAGACGAGGTGGGACGTTGGTATAGTAATGGTTGTGATGACACAAAGTACATCTCTAATGGCTGAACAGCAAATGAGCGGGCGATAGGAGGGACAAAAAACTCCTTCTTTCTGGCCGAAACAAACGCATGCACACACAAGTTTGAGAGGTAATCTCTTGAGTATGTCATGTGAACGTAATTGTGCAGATACAATCATTACAACACTGTTACCAATTTTGTTTAGCCTTCCTTATGTGTAATTTGTATTGTTCCGTGGTTTGTGCACTTTCGCGATCTCTCATTCGGTTCAACATCCACGTCTCTGCACAAGTCACTGTCTTCACTGTTATAATCCAGTACGAAGAAAGACCGTAATATTTCTTTGAACGCTGTGGATAATAGTGAACACAAATTGTGTTGAGTTTGCAGTACCACTATCACTGTCCCGCGCCGATTGCTGGCCAGTTATAGAGATCTCTAATAGGAGTCCCGGCAGTGCTATCCTGGCTGAGACAGCAAAGGTTCAGTGACATCGCTAACGTATTACGCTGATCACTTGTTAAGAGTACCCGAAACGTGTTTCTTCAATATTGTCATGACCAGATAACAAAGGGGACATAGCTGTGGGTGGCGATGACCTGGCCCAGTCCTCCGATGGCTTCCTTGTACATAATGTAAATACTAAACGGCTTTAGCCCAGGTAATTGTTCGTCTTATCTTTGTCGTTCTGCAACGTAACACGTTTGGTATGGGGTGCTGCGTGCAATCCCATACTGGCGCCACCCCTCCGTTCGCTCTCGGCTGCCGAAGCTTTCGCACACATGCTCTTTGATCGCGTCAGCATGCCCCAGAATACTTATATCAGAGCGCGTATATCTGATAACTCATTTAACCTGTGCCGAGAAGTCTTTAAGGGCGAGCGCTGTAGGGGACGGCTTGTCGTAGTAGCTCGTCCGGCGTTGTGGCACCTAGCCACCGCAGTCAGTCGGCGCCACCCACCCAAACATAGGCTTCTATAAGATCACCGCTTCCGTGATAGGATATTGAAGATAGGTCCCTCGCACTACCAGGCCGATTTCATTCCCACGGAGCCAGGGGTACACGTCCCCTATATACAAGGGGTTAGGGGTGATCTTTGCGCTGCGCCGTTTGCAAGGACGCTGCCATGGGTAGACTGCAAAACGTGTCCGATAATGTCATGCATTAGAGCATTCACCCAAAAAATAATCAAAACTCAATCCAGTGTCCGTTTATAGACCTTTTCAATGGCTGCAGCACCCTCTCTTCACAATATTCGGTGTCAACGGCAGGCTGATGCTGAAATTAGTAAAGATATGCCGCTACAGTCATTCCAGGGATTCAGTGCAGCGCAATTGACAGCTTTCACTTCGACTAAAACTGCTTTTTGTATTTTAAAAATTACGCGCAGTGTTTAAAAATTCGCCACAGGAGATACACCTCTACCTTTATGCTTGCTTGGGCCAAAACGAACGAATGTTGTTTTTATATGAAGAAATCAAAATTTTTATTGCTGTTTTGATACCGTAGTTCCTCAGCCTATGTGTCCTAAAATTGTTGTCAGGAGGTATTTCACCTCAAGAATAGAGGACAGAAAATTACGACAGATCCGGCTCACGAATCTGTCGTACGTAATAAAAGCGAGACCACAGAAGAGCTTCTACAAAGCACACTCGGTTAGTGTGGGTGATGCGGCTTCTTACATTTATTTGGAGAGTGTAGGTCCGGTCAGAAGTCGGATCGGTGAAGATGCACCATAACATTTGAGTTCATATAGAATGCCATGTAACCAAGTGGTGTTATAATGCTATTTATAATCAGAAATGTTTACACACAGTGCTGCTGATGAGCGAAAGTGTACTGCTCGCAGGCTTCAAGGTGTGCTAGCTAGAAAATCATAAATCAACCAGAGGGAAAACCTGGTTGACAGCCGAACAGGATACCATTACGTTTTAGGAAGCCTATACATCTTTTATTGATCATATTTTACAAGAGCTTGTAAGCAAGTTGTCAGAGCCATTGGCTCATACCTCGCAGGTAAGAAAGAATCCCTATTTTGTTCGCGTAGCGGCATGATATCTGTCTGTTTCTCGTCTCTCCGATAAAGCCCAGCACATCATATATGTTTTAACTGTCAGACAATGGCTTTAATTTAGGGGTTGCTATTTACATATTTTAGCGTTGTCCAAGTGATTCAGTCGGAACCGGTGGCTGAAACCTTGCTTATGGTAGGGAAACCATTTGCTTGAGAGAAAAAGCTTTTGTTAGTAGCTATTTGCGGGCTTGTGTTCCCCAGTCATTATTCGTAGGAGTACTGGGGATATTTTATTAATGTGCTCATATAGTGTACAGAACCACAAACCTGGTCAAAAGTGTTTGCTAATGTGTTTGCTAGTTGTTCCAGTTTCTGAGCAGTTGTATAAAATAGTTTTTTATATAGTCCTTGAGTTTACATGCACGCTTTCAAACTGTCCTCGCATCGGCATGCGTCAGAATAGGCAGGATCCAGCATTTGCCCCAAAAGAAGCGGAGCATCGTGTCGATGGATAGTGTATTAGCGTACTGCAACCAAGGCACGCAAGTCAGCGACGGCGGCCATTGTGGCGTTTATGAGCGTTGAGATTTTGCCGCACCTACGGCCTCGCCGTTAACTTCGGCCTGCTTTTTGGTTAGCTACACTGCCGAAGATGCAGCAAAACGCAATCTTTAAACACAATTCTGCTGCTGAATAGCTGTTACACGTGCATGTGTGGTTCGTATTGGAATTGACATCAGTCGCGCGCAGCCGCAGAGGAGAGAGGACAAGCTAAGCCTACCAGCGTTGACCGACTAAAAAGCATACAGAACAAAATGGTGGTGCCATGAACCATCGCAGTATAAACAAATATCACGTTTTGCGAAGTGACCAATGATTATGCCAGCGTAGCGGAACATTAGCAGCAAAGAGTACCAATACTCTGTACCCTTATCTAGTGACACTAGCAGAGCGCAAGCGACAAGCATGCCAAGACGATCAGAAACATTTCATACCCTCCTCTACAACCATTTTTAGTGGCATACAACAGCTTTGCGGGACATCCACTTTCGCAAGGTCGGATGGCGACCATTATTTTGTTTTGGTCCAATTCCTGTACTGTCAATGACATAGCCCTGCCTACATACCCTTGTGGGTTCGAGCCAAGCAATGAGAGTATCATCAACACCATCATCACTGACAACATGTCGCTATAGCTCGGTGGACACGTTTCATGCTGCAACTCTAAAGAGACGCATTTGGCCAGACACAATGTGCGCATTGTATTTACTGCCCCATGGAAGGTGGCATGATTTTCTCCTTCATGGCGAGTAAGCCACCAGCAATCAGCAAGCACGAAGCCACCCGCTATGCATGTGCTAGCAGTTTCGTGTACAGTATCCCTTCACAATGTGTGTATTCGAGCTAGTTTGTAATCCATTGGGCTAGTTGGTAAGCGAAAGGGCTGGCTTTTCTGGGTGCGAGCATGACATAAGGGATGAGGAACGTGTGCACGTCGGTACAGTGCGCCCATACTCTGGTTTATTTTTTGTACCTTTGTTATAACCGTTGCATTTATATATATATTTTTGTAAATAAAACTTCTGTTGGAAGTTAGCGCTTGTCTTTGTACTATCGTCCACTGCCCGAATTTTTGTGCTTGAAATTCGTACACTATCCTGTTGACCTACGGGAAGATCTACATTGGCGAAACTGGCCGTTGCTTCCACGACCGGGCCAGAGGACACCGGTTGGCTATTAGCAGTAACAATGGCGGGATCATCGCGGGTCAATGTAAGCGCTGCAGTTGCTCGCCATTCCTGGACCAGACTAACTTTTCGAAGACAGCAGGAAACATGACGGAAATGGAGATTATGGAGGGATACTCACCAAAAAGCCAAAGATGACTGCATCGGCACGCTGTCACTAGCAGTTAGGGATATAGAGCTGTCTTTTATTAACGTTAGTGTCTATTCACACACTTCAGAAAGCGCTTTTGTTGTCTTGGTTTCGTGTCGGTAGTATCAGTAGTACGCATGCGTGACAACACGTAAATTGCTGTTAATATTTAATCTGTGAGTCGTCAGCAAAGGCTAATTCCTGGCAGAAATCGTGATTAATCTGTTCTGTTTGTCTGTATATAATAAGTCGTGTGTTTTTAAAGCAAAACTTTCTACCTCACCAGCCAACGGTTTTTTCGTGTCCTGAGGGACAAGAAACTCCAAACGCGGCTGGAGAGGCGGAGGGTCCTTTTCACTCACGGAGCACCGTGGAGAGGGTGCGGTAATAGCGCGCTATTACTCGGCGTTCCGCGCGCTTACCCCGGCGGGTGCGTCATAGGAACCCTTCCGCAGGCTTTGTCGTATGCTTTAGCGACGGCGTTGGGCCTGTTGAGACTGAAAGCAAAGCTGTGAACGACCCCCGCAACAATTCCACATGCCACGTCACTTGAATTCACACACGCGGCTCTAGGAAGAGTGAAACCAGAAAAGCTGCCAGCCGGTACGTGGGATTCGCGAGGGCTCCGTCCCGAACGCAGAAGCGTCCGCCAAATCCGTGCTCGAGCGGCAGACGCCGCCGCTGTAGACCGGCCGTGTGTCGGAAGAAATAAAACAGAGAGGAGCGTGTTTCAAAGGGTCAGACAGCGGAACCTAGCCATCCTTATGACGAGCTCGGAGCTACACCACCACGGGACACAAGCGCGGACACCGAAACAATTCGGCATCTGAGCTTAGTGATTCACATTGATACCGATTTAAACTAGTTTGTTTGGTCAGTTTGAAAATTGCGAGAAAGCTGAGGGAACTGTTGCAATCGCTATTGAGCATAACAGTTGCTTCTTCCACATCTTGTAATACCTGTTAAAACCCAACCGAATTGGTATTCAGCAATTTCTAAAACCCAGTCCCATTCGGGACAAGCAGTGCCTAAAAGATGACGTTTCTCTAGCAAGCAAATGTCTGTAAGTGGTCTCTCTAATTTATTTTCCCGCACTGCAAACCAATCCTTAACGTATCTTTGCCGTACGACCACTTCATTCCGTCGAGTCTGGGTTACGACTTTCGTGAAACATTCATATTTTCACTAAACGCTGTCCCAGAAAATCTTGCAGATTGTGCTATCTCGAGACATTTGCTCGTTCTGAGGAGAATGTGAAATGCCGGACCATGTTGGGAGCATCGGTGCGGTTAATACAAATAGCACTGATAACTATTTATACTTTAGTTTCTCTCCCAATTTAGGCATTAAATCATCAGACAGTGTGACTTTCTTTTTTACGCTTTATGAATGTTTGATAATATGTGAAAATAGTTGCATATATGTATAATAATTTATGGCTTTTAACCAAGGCCAAACGCGACTAGTGTGTTCTCTGCCTTCTTTTTATGTGGCAATGGTGGCGATCAGCTTTGCGCTACCTTAGTTGTTGGTTCAAACACTTTTGGCATCCGCCGCGGTGGATCAGTGGCTAAGGCGTTCTGCTGCTAAGCCCGAGGACGGGGGTTTGATTTGCCACCGCGATGTCCGCTTTTCTGATGGAGGCGAAATTGGAAAACGCCAATGTGCAGGAGCTTTCGGCGCACGTTAAAGATACCCAGGGGGTCCACATTGATCCGGAGCCCTAAACTATACGGCGTGCCTCATCGCCTGCGTTGCGTCGTTGCGTTAAACCCTACAATCAATCAAAACACTTTTGACCATTCAATGTAATGTTTTCTATATATTAAACCATGAGGAGAAATACAAAAGGAAGATAAGCGTTATTCATTTCGTTTACGGGTGTAATAACATCAATCATGAGCGCTATGCTTTGAAACAACATTTATTCCAAGGAAAGACTTGAATCATCCCCCAAAGATCATCTTGGCCGGATCATCATTTCTACCTCTGGGTATGAGTATCTTAGTAAACCAGTTGATCCTCCTCGGGTACCCCATTCAATGCCGCCTATAGAGTATTCGTGGGGTCCATTGAAATTTACGCCGTTGGGGTTAGCGTCGTAGCAAGCGTTGTACCACCATCCGCCTTTGTATTGGCTCGCGCAGTTTCCATAGTAGTTGTCGTGGTCCTGGTCGAAAGTGGTGAAGCTGCAGCTGTTGTGCTTCTGAAGGGCGTTCCAACCTGTTCAGGGCCCAAAAAACAGTAGCTCTGTTATGGCCGACGTCCCTACTAGCCGGCGATGCCAGCCGTCAAATATCATCCAAGCTTCAAAGACAACAACCATCAGTGGCTCAGTTGATGCAATTACATACCGGGTGGGCCAAGGTGACTCCCGAGTTTAAGCCTGAAGTACTGTTTCTCCGGTGCCACCTCGATTCGGTCGTAGTCAACCGCTACGCTTTCCCCTGAGTGGTTGGTGAGAATCACCTTCAGGGCCATGTTCTCACGTCCAGATGTGAGCGCGTGAAGGGCATGGTTTCCTGATCAAAACAAAACAAAAACATTAACAGTGCTTGGCTATTGATTATGTCACAAATGGGAAACTTTATTTAAGTTGAAATATTACCATGACCATCCCAGGTTCCAACGAGTTTCGTCAAACGTTTTTATATAAGCGCCGTGCAACAAGGAGTTAAAAGACGGTTATGAGGTGTGCTGAACATTTACATTTCGAATTTCCAAATAAAATGCTTCCGTGGAAGCAGCCTTTTTTGAAATAGTTCGGTCCCTTTATTTTTATTTGTGGCCAATTTATAGCACTAAAACAAATCCTGGGACATCTCTACAAACAGGAAACCTGGGGAATAGGGAAGCAGGCAGTGTATAAGTGTATTCAAAGATTGTAAGTCTCTCCCTTGCCACACGGTGCACGCTGATTTAATGACGTAGCAACGGTGAGACGCTCGGTTGGCTCGGCAGTGCGCTCGGCAGCACGCCAGCGATGGCGAACCGTCATTTGCAACGCCTGTTCTTTGCGCAGCTCCTCTTCCTGGCCTCTCCGATCGGAAATCACTGCGAGCTGTTTTGCGCTGCTGATATGAACCCTTGCCTCCTGATACTACTGACACCGGTCATCTTAGCAACCCGCACAGAGGACACTTCGGCTAGCCCGAATCGCCGACACAGCATATACGGCCAGTGCCCATCGGCGCCACCAGAGGATCATCCCGTCGCAGCCCGCTTTCTTCGTTTGTTACGTGCCACCGACTCGACACCAACGTTACCTCATACCGATAGAAGGCTCTGCGCTATCAACACGCTCTTCACTGGGCTCGGCAGCACGCCAGCGATGGCCAACCGCCATTTTCAACACCTGTTCTTTGCGCAGGTAAAATTCTCTGATTATTTTTAGACGCACCTCTTATGCCGTCTTGCTAGCGCTGCCGAGCCCAGGCTGTGTTGTTGATATTGCTACTACTGTTTTGTGGCGCTGTGGAGGAAAACCGCGGGCCTACCGCACGCCCGTCCTCAACCGAAGTTTCTTGTGACATTATGTCTAAACTAGACGCCATACGCTCGCCTCATGAAACAATACTCAACGAAATGAAATCCATTAGCACTGCGCTCTCCCCAAAAAAAACCTTCGACAACATCATCTCCAGGTTAACAAAAATAGAGAACGACTGTTCAACACTTTCCTCACCTAAAACGCAGGTTGATGACATTCAGACACTCGCCGCGCACAACGCCAATGTAATTGGTACTCTAACCGACAGGTTTGACAGTTCTGAAGATTGCGCTGCCGCTCTAAGCTTCTGTTTTTTGGCTTCGACGATGATGGGAAGGAGACTTGGTCACAATCCGAGCAATAGGTAATGAAGCTATGTAATCGCACGGTCTAAGTATCCCTCGATCCAAGAAGTGTGGAGCGGGCACAAAAAATAGGGCGGTTCCAACCAAAACAAAAAAACGCCCTATTGTCGTTCGTTACACACACTAGAAAGATAAAGAAAAGGTCCTTTTGAACACCAAAAGGTTGAAAGATTCAGGCTGCAGCATTGGCCAGGACTGCTCACCTAACAGCCGCTTTTCACAAAAACGCTTCATCGAATTCCGCAAGTCCCAGCCTAAACACAAAAACTCCGCCATGTCGTTAAAACCATTTACGCATTTGATCACCGTGCTCAAAACGTAGTTTCGTAGTTTCGTAGTTTCGAAGTCTTCCAAAGAAAATTCTATCGGTAAATCTTTATGGCTAATATATACTAGCATCCGGAGCCTTCTGCCTCAGCGCGACGATCTTCGTTCGCTCAGCGATACCAGTGAATCCGAGCTAATCGTACCAACAGAAACATGGATTCAGTCCTCAATTTCCGATACAGAACTTGTATCTTGCTTTCCACATGACGATGTCTTTTTACGCGGCCGCAAAACCAAACGAGGTTGCGGCGTTTTGATAGCAGATCACCAACGGCTTCAGTGCAGCCGTGGTAATGTCCCATTCACCCTTTAGCTATTATTTATAAGATGCAACAGTTCTTTTCCGCCCTTAATTATTGTTCCTAGTTACCGCCCCCCTGACGCTCATTTTTCATTCGTCACAGAATTGCATAGCGCCTTAAACTTACTATTGATATCAAATCCCAGCGCGCACATATGATACTCGGCGACTTCAATTACCCGGTGATAACATGATCCGACGTCGCCCTAACTTCAAAATACAGCATAGAAAGCGAATGTGTCGACACGTGTCGAACGTTTTGTTTTAACGCAACTTGTATCTGCGCCAACTCGACAATCTTGTAATTCTTCAGACATTCTGGACCTCCTTTTCATTTCGCATGCTGATAGCACATCACCCGTTACCCACTTGTCTGGCATATGATCACGCTGTAATCTACGCTTCAATTAGTCTTACGTTTCTTCATCAGCAAAAACAAAAATAAAGAAACCATGACGCTCTACGGTAAAGGAAACTACGAGGCTATTCAATGAGCAGCTAACAACATTCTGTGAGTGGTTCGTCGTTGATTTCTCGCAGCGCTCTCTCGACTGCAACAGGTCCCTTTTTAAAAATAAAATGCAGGAGTTAACCCATAAACACGTCCCCCTATTAGCGTCAAAGAAAAATCATCCTCCCCCTGGTTCAACTCGTCACTCAAACGTCTGAGCAATAAAAAGAAAAGACTACTCCGGTCCGCTAAACGGTCTGACAGCCCACACGCTTGGGCCAAATATTGTGCAGAGGACAAGATGCTCACGGCGCAATCGCAAAAGGCTAAACGGTCGTTTTTTCCCACCCCATTCCCATAAATGTTACGTAATAACCCAAAAAGATTATGGAAGACAATTAACCCGAACCACCCCACTTCGCTGTCACTAACAGACGATCAGTACCATCCTGTGCCACAACATGACGTCACCAAAATATCTAACAAAGCATTGTGCTCCGTCTTTTTCAGAGAACCTGTGAGTGAGTTGCGCGACACCCCATTATTCGACCACGACATCATGCCATCATTATTGTTTGATCCGAATAAATTTTCAAAGTTATAACATGGCTCAAAATTACTCAAAATCTTGAACCATGTCTCAAGTATCATTTTTGTCACATTTTCCAGTAGTCTCTTGTATGTGGTGTGGTTCAACTGCACTGGAAAGTGGGCAGAGTTATCTCAGTGGCGAAAAAAGTTACCTCAAATTGCAAAACAAACGACCGTCTGATTTACTTAATTTCTGTTTCTTCGAAAATCATGGAACATATAATCAACTCCTACATTGTCAAATTCCCAACTGCCAACAAATCTTTCCCCCCTCACCAACACGGGTTCCAGAAAGAGCTTTCCTGTGACACGCAACTCGCGCTATTTGTGAAAGGTATCAGCTCTAGCATGGATATTACTAACACACCTGTAGATGCCCTTTTCCTGTAATTTGAAAAAGCTTCTAATTAAGTTCCACAGAAACGCTTGCTTTTAAAACTATCCCCCCTAAGTATAAACTTCCAGATTTTCGATTGAATCAGTGACTTTTTGTCTAACTAACAACAGTGTGTAATGCCAACAACAATGCTTCAGATTCGTGCCCCGTTCTCTCCGGACTTCCACAGGGCAGGGTCCACGTCCCTCTGCTATTTTTGATTTACATTATTGACCTTCCTACTAACATTCACTCCAATATCCGATTATTCGCTGATGGTTGCGGTCTTTACCGCCCTGTACGTTATCCTTCCGATTCTGCAATCCTTCAGTGAGACCTACACCTCACTCAAACATGGCGCGAAACGTGGTTAAAATATTAAAAACTGTACTCATCTGAACATTACAAAACTGTACTCATCTCATTTCATCGCAAGCAGTCAAACCAAACAGTTAGGTTTTCCATTTGCGGTTGCGCCATTGTTTATGTTATCACCTTTAAATGCCTCAGTATCAATCTATCTTCCTATCTTTCCTGGTCATCGCACATTTCGCATGTTCCCAGCATCACTAACCGTGAACTCGGCTGTATTCAACAAAATTTTAAACGTGCTCCCCGTTCCCTAAATATCCAAGCTTACATTGCACTAGTTCGGCCCAAGCTGGAGTACGCATGCGCCATTCGGGATCCCTTTCAATCTCTTCATACGTACACAGCTGAAGCAGTTCAAAACCGTGCGATTTGATTTTTTACTTAGACTATTCACATTACACTAGCGTATCTGCCCTCAAACACCGCGCCGACCTTAAAACATCAGTCTCACTACGAAAAACCTCACGCCTTTGCCTTTTTCACAAATTCTACCACGCGTCGCCTGATTGACCTGCTCACACTTCCGCCCACCGGACGTTATGCCGCACAAGCCATAGAAAAACTGCTTATCCTCCAACAGCGCGTTCATCTGCCCATCTTCGCTCATCCTTTGTGCAAACAGCCAAAGACTGGAATGGCTTGCCCACCGACGCCATCCACCACTCCACTCCAAACAAATTCAAAGATTTCATCGCTCACCTTAATAACTGATCCATCAGCCCGCCCCTCATGTAATACCCCTACTCGGAGAATTTGAGGCACAATAAATAAAAAATAAAGAAATCGCGCGCGTACTGAAGCGGTGGCGCCGTCTCATACGTCGAACCGTAACTAAGCTATCGGAATGCCCCATCTGCACCAGCTTGGTGTAGTGGCACATGTCAACATGAGCACAGAGCGATGCCCGCGCCTCGCGCTGGGGACTCGTCCTCGGTGATCAACGAGGCTCCTGCGCCAGGAAGTTTGCCTTTTCTAGCTTTGACCGACCACCCAAACCGATCAGGACAAGCGTCGAGAGCCGGTAGGTACCAGATTGTAGCACAACTTAAAAGGAGTCTACAAGCAGCTTCGGCATGTGCTTGGCGATTGCTGAATCGGACAGGGAACGTTCCACAAATGTTTAAATCATTTTAGTTTATATTTATTGGTTTTATCCATTCTACATTTTCTGTTTAGACGCGTTACGTCGCAGTGCAATGCATTGGTAAAGGAGTGTCGTGATTTTAATTAGTAGAGTGACTACATTAACATGATGACGACGATGACAGGAGACGCCGACAGCCGGAGCCACTAAAAGGCTTCGCCACTAAAACTACTTCCGTACGCAAGAGGGAGCATGCGGAATCGGGAAAAAAATTGTAGACACTGAGCAGTCATTGCGGCTCAATCAAGACTAGCTGAAAATGAGGCTGCCTTTTAAGATGACAGTAAAAAGCGTGTAATAATGATATGCGACATTTTACTAACATATTGTAATTGTGTGTTTTTGCTTCCCCTAGGCGTAGTCTTTGGCTGCGAACTACTTCAACCTTCTTTTCCCACACTGGGCAATGTCAGAGAATGCTCCTTCACTTTTGTTTCTTTCCCTTTCCGCACTAGTTTTGCGCTACTCTGCAACACTTATCCTTTGAAGTCTGAGCATTGTGACAGTTGTGAAGGCGGTAAAATGGTAACTACTCGGGATATAGAGGGTAATAAATGGTTAAAGGTAACGGCGGGTAATGGTAACCACTCGGAACGCTGCTGTGAGGACCACGGTGCAAATATTACTAGAATAAAATGTTTCTTCATCTGCTGTAACAGCGGCGGACCTTTTCTTAACCAGTTAACAACTACAACAACGACGGTTTTTCGCGTAATCGGACAAGGAAGGTTTCCACATTAAACGTTTGGATCAGATAGGAAGAAAGAGTCAAAGATCTTTAAAGAAGGTCCCACTTCTGCGCCGTAGGATGAACGAGGGTACGGTACTGGTGGTGTGCGCTTTTCCCTTCAGAAGTTTTATTTCGCACTTGTCATTTTAGAGGCAACTCATACGTTAATTCGGAGTCACCGAACTGCAACTTCATTTCAAACAGTGCGCTGTCAAATGGCTCACGAGAGACTCATACTTATATTTGAAACGTTCTTTCATCCTTTAAACGATAGAAGTCTTACGAGAATTCGAGCATAGCACAATTCAGCCCGATACCTTTTATTAACTTATGGTATACTACTTGCCAAAGCTCAGTGAAACGCTGCAGATGTTTTTTTGCTAGAAACATTTTATAAGGTAATCAGCGGTAATGTGAGAGATAGTATTGTCAGTTTTTCTGGAGGCAGTAGAAAGACTGCGACTTCATCATTGATTACGGCCTATTTTGCTGGCATGCGATGGTTTAAACACGTATGAATATGTTAGCATACTAGAATAGTGTGGCTGACCTTGTGCTCTTTAGTATAGGCTTCGTGACTAGGTTGTTTGCCGCTTGCTCCTTCGCGTACGTGGTCACCCTTCAAGCAATAAGCGATGGTGTTTTAGCAGGGCTCAATGTATTCACTGGTCTGATTCTATCCGCACACTTTTTGGCGTTTACAAATTACATACAAAGTGAATCATTACCCCACAGTTCGAATAATATGAATTTATAGTAATACTTTTTCACACCCGCCAAAATTAGATGAACCAGCCGATCTCGAAAACGTCAGGGAGACAACAATTTTGGGGCAGAAGTGGCCACTAAAAAAGCCCAATGACAGAAAAAAATATTTTACCCTCTATTTATGCTCGGTATTGTGGCGTACTGAGTGCACCAATAAATATATTGTGATATCTTCTCGGCATGCATATGGATGAGTATAGATGAAACAAACTGTGTTCAGCAAACCCGCCAGCAATTCCAAATAGCACCACATCAATGTAAAACGAAGCCCCATACCACCTGGTTTTTCATTTTACCCCAAGGGGTGAATATTCATACATGTTCTGCATAACTCCCAGCGTGGACTGAACAATCGTAGGAGGAATCTGACCTTAGAGGTAAAATATTGCAATGGGATGCTCCACATACCTATCCAGTATTCCTTGGATGGATCTCCGAAACCATCCGCGAATTCAGTCCAGTTTTTGTAAAAGAAACGGGCAGCATTGGCAAACTGTCCTCGCCTCTGTATCACCTGCAGAAAAGGCATTGAACATACCTTAAATCACAATTACATTTCTGCTTACCTGTAAAGTGTTGCGTGTTTTTTTTTTCAAAACGGCATTGCTTTCAAATTCGAAATGCGATCCTGCGAAGTTAGGCCTCGAAGCATAAGCGGGCAAAGTATAAAGAAAATAAAAATAAAAAATATTCAGAGTTCCCACCATAAAACTTGGATTCAGATCAACTTACAAGGCTGGGAAATGTTGAACGCCCCCTACGACGTACTGCCTGTACATCGCATAAAAGAATATTTATAGTTTGTTCTGACAGCAACAGTAATGAAACAGCATCAAGGCCTTTCCCAATAGCACCACAAACGGTAACATTTGTTGAAACACGCGCATTCTTACCTATGCGTCGAATACCTCCAAAAATCTACTTGGCACTAGACGGAGAAACTCATGCACTGCAGAAACTCAAACATATACTTACAAGCGCTTTTGAGTGGCCTAAAGTGAACCATTTCGTGACGACTTAATCACATTCATGTCATCCCTAGAATAAGTATAGTGTGCCCTTACCTTCAAGATTGCGTTATTTTCTTACATAATTTGAGCTGTCCTGCCAAATAATTCACTACACTTTAACTATTATAATTTGAAAAAATCGTGCATGTTGCACTAGTGTTGCAAAGCTGGAGAAAAACCAGATCTGCCGGTACTCGCCCTTTATTGGAAATGTGGTTATTCGCCTCACATAAATTTTTAAACTTTCCGCTGCAATTCGTACATGACTGGAGGGACCGGATCGTTTTGTCCGCCGGATTTCAGATCTGTCTAAAAGAGGACCGCCTTAGCACGCGCATAGAACCTGCGACCACTGGCTTCGCAAACTTGGCGTCTGCAGCGTGAGCGGTCCTGTGCTCCCCGCTTTATGCGCGTACGCACGTAAACTCTTTTCTTCGCATTCTTTTGCGAGCTCCTAACGTGACACAAGCCGTCACGCCAGCGTGAGCAACGCGCGGCTGTTCTTAGGGGGCGCAATCTTACATGCGCTCGGTATTTTTTCTTGGTGATTTTTGAGAACGATTTGTGCTCACGCCACATGACCAAGCTCAAGCGTAAGGAGCTCTGCTGTTAAAAACCCTCTATCGCATCGCATATTACAGCAGCGGAGGAAAGGTCATCCCTGCAAAACAAGCAATTTCAGAGTCTCTCATAGGCGCTGTCCGACACAGGCCGAAAAGGCTATAAAAGCCCTACTGCTATTTTTGAAGGACACGGGCCTGTCTGAACGATTGTAGGGACATTACTATAGTGCAGTGTCCTTAGTTCGCCCATTTTATCAGTGGACCGTATTAGTTTTGTGCATTTTCTGGTTGTGTGCGTTGTTTGTACCGCCTTTATAGTTGCCTGGTCACGCCTTGTGTTTTTTCTACTTTTCTTTCTCTCATTTTCTCCTTTAATATGTACCGCTGTCCTTTCTTTCCCTTTCATTTCCCGTATCCCCTCCCCCCTGAGTAGGGTAGCCAACCGGACAGTATTCTGGTTAACCTCCCTGCCTTTCCTGTACTATTCCTTCCTTCTTCTTCTCAGAGTCCGGGAAAATGAGTTTCAAGTACGGTACAGCCTCCATATTACCCGTGCTGCGTCGACTGGTGTGGCCGCGGGCCCCATTCGGTCCCTAGCTGTAGTGGACATTACGACAGTGGTGGCTATTAACCCTTATCTGTGGAAGGTATTCAGATTACGGCACTTCAGAAGCACAGGATACGTTGTTGATTCCTCTCAATATATCGGCTGCCTTTTATAAGAACGTGCTGACGAGTCAGATGTAACTGCAACTCAAAGAACAACAGCCTACATCATTTTCTCTTGCGCCCTTTTTTGCGGCTCCGGGATCTCTTTTCACGTTTTCTTACGACATTTCGCGTTTCATGGACTCGTATTTCTTATTTATTCAGCAAAGATTCTTTTACTGTAGTACGAGATTTTGCTGTAACAACGTGTTTACGTAGGCAATCGATTGACTTCATTCACAGATTCGCTGACACGAAAATTGCGTAGTACAAAACGTGTTGGTTTCAGGCTTCTAGGATAAGCAACAGGCTGAAATTGCGGATTTTTACGAGTGCTCAGTAGCAAGCTTGCTCTACTGCTCCTCAGTTAATCTGAATGGCTTTTGTTCTTCACTGTCAGTAGTCTGAACATTCATTATTTCAACTGAAGTGACGTGCCCTTGAAGTTGGAAATATCGAGCTTTTACAATCTCACTTTCATATAAATCAATGTCTACAATTCGAAACCGTATCAAATCAATCTGAATTTCGGAAGTTTCATAGGTTGTAGTGAATGGGGCAGGAGCCCTGCTTCCTGGCTTTACGCATAAACAAAGGCTCAATACTTCAATAAATGCGAAAACGCAGAATAAGTACAGTACAGTAATTCCTCGTTATATCGAAATCGTTTTGCCCGAAATATCGCTCTGTTCGAAATTTTGTCTGGGCTTAACCGAAACGCATCCATTTAGGGCCGCATTATTTGAAGAGCACAAACAGCTTGACCAGAGTAGAGCGAAGTGGCGAGCAAGCGCGTCGCCGAGCGGGGGTGACCCTGCAGTGGGTCAGGCTGTCAACATCGCGAGTTGTCGCAACTGGGTGTTTCTCCGGCGATTTTTTCTAACCGGCCATGCTTTATTCGCGCCATCGGACTTTAGGCAAACGGCACGAATGGGTGGTAGGGTTATTGAATTTTGTCCCTAGATATTGGTCAATGACGTTGACACAATAATGCGCGAACACCGACACCCGAACTGTAGAATTTGCAGTGCCGTCAAGAACGGGGCGCCTAAAAACTATAGTTCTGAAAACTTCCTGGCTGCAAACGTCGAAAAAAATGCGCAGTGATAACGAAAAGCCCCTAGTGCAAAACCGGTCACTTTTCAAGACTACGCTTTCTACACACAATGAGCTTTGAATGGTTTTTTTTAACTCAACAAGCACAACCTCAGACTCCAGCCACGGCATTGGCCGCGCTTTTCAGCGCGAAACTCTCGTAGCGTTCTGTGACGTTCGCACCTCCGTGTAAAAGTGGCCACTGCCTTCATCGCCTCATTCGATCTACAGTGTACGATGCGCTCAGAAGCCAGTCACTGCCCTCGATCGCATTCATTCCAACTCCTCGCCACCTTCCTGCATGTTTCGACGTTGCTGCTCCTCCAAAGCTCTTCCTGTCTCGCCCGCTGCATTCAGTGCCTTTGGATGTGTGCTGCAGGCACGGAGCAAGAACAATATAGGAGGGCAAACTAGGCTTCCTAACGCGGCCAGATAAGAGAGAGTTTTAGCTGACCGTTTTTGACGGCCCGCTCCGCTCCGATAACAAGCGGGAGCGGCATTGCGCATGCGTGGCGCCCTAGCGCCCTACCGGAGATACCGGAGCGGGGCCCCGCTCCGCTAACCGGGGCTTCTTAGCGGACCGTCGCGGGAGGTTGCGCTACCGTACGGAATTTTAACATGGCTGCCCCGGTGATGAGAGCGCGCTACGGCGAACTTCGTTTCTTGAGTATAAACACAAGCGACGAAGCCGCGAAAGCATTTCCGAATAGGCAATGGTGCCACAAACGTCCAAAATCTTTAAAACAGAAGCGAAAAACGTCGACCGAAGCGCGGGGCTGCATCTATGCAGCGCCGAGAACGGCAGCCTTGGCTTCTTCCAAAGTATATCAGCTTCTTTATTGTTATTTAGAAAACATTACTCCATGTAAGCGACTACATTAAACAAAAAAAGGTTAAATGAGGCCAGGATTACGGTATTTTGCTTTGTTTGGGCGACCAAATACAAATTCTTGTTTCCTTTAGGATGAAGTTTTGGTTTACACGCGCACGCGAAACGACCAGTCACGCCAGTCATTCCCCGCCGAGGGAGATACGGTTATCGCTTAGCTAAAAGGCTTTCAGCTGCTGCGGCTCCGGTTGTGCTGAGCGGGTCGTCGGCAGCATAGCGGAGCGTCAAAAACGGTCAGCTAAGCGCTCGTCATACGTTAAGCTAGCGGCATCTGCCGCGGGTTAAGAAACTGCGGTGCTACCGCTTTCGGCATTGCAAAGCACAGCCACGGAAAGAAGTGCGGCCGCTATCATTTCGTTCATAAGGTGCCGCTACCCTCTCATTCATCGTCGCAGCGACGAAGCTTTGCAGTACGGCTTGGTTTTCGTTGTCGGGCCGCTCACTCGCGCTTATCGCAATGGGCCGTTTCGCCTCCTATATATTCTTGCTCCGTGGCCGCCGGCAAGATGATTATTTTTTATTAGGGGTGCTTCGCTAGGCGTGCTTCGCGTGTGTTTTGTGGTCTACAGTAATAAATGGCTTCGCCAGGCTGCGGGCGAAAGTGTGGGACTTTGTATCAGAAAGTTCTGCTGATAATTGAAATAAAAAAAGGGGGGGGGGCGTAAGAAATCTGACGTCCCGAAGGAATTCGGCATACCAGTTTCTTAGTTGTGAACTGTATTGAAAAACAAGCAAGCTGTGCTGGATGGCTTGGAAAAGCGCTTCAGCGAAGAGAAAGACGAATCGCGAGTCTAAATACTCCGAAGTTGAAGGTGCACTTATACAGTTGCTGATGAATGCCAGGAGTACAAATTTCCCTGTGAATAGACTTGCACTTACTGGAAAAGCTGAAGCTCTTGCCCTCCAAATGTTTCGTACAGATTTCAAGTGCAGCAAAGGTTGGCTTGAGGGGTTCAAGAGACGACATGGCATAACCTCGAAGTCCATCGCTGGCGAAACCGCCGGCATAAACCGGGACACTGTAGACATATGGCGCGAACATCTGCTCCAAGTTTAACTTGAAAACTACGTATACAAAGACATCTACAACATAGCTGAGGCTGCATTTTTCTACAACATGCTACTGAATCGCACGTTCACTACCGCTGGCGGATCATCACCCGGAGGAAAAACAAGAGAGCGAGGAGCCTGTCCTGGTGTTGTTTGGTGCCAATGCAGCAGGCGAGGACAAGCTGCCTTGTTGATACTGGGGAAGGCAAAGAAGCAGCGGCGCTTCCAAAATGCGACTATTCCCAACGACTGCATCTACAGAAGTAACAATCGATTATAGATGGCTACCGTGACTATTGCGATTATTCCCAATGACTGCATGTGCAGAAAAAACAAGTCACGATAGAAGCAAGTCATGATTTGGTTCTTCGCAGTTGTGGCGCAATCAAAGCTCGAGTACTTTAGCTTTTGTCAATTATTTGCCTACATCGAAATAGCGCTTATAACAAACTTTTCTGCCGTCCGGCTGCCTTCTTGATATCGAGTTATTACTGTATGTTCACAGGGACAGAGCGTCCGCAAACCCATCTTTCAAAAGAATTTTAGTTTCTGTATTCAGATTGGAAAAAACGTATTCACAAGGTACTCATATTACAAGAAAAAAGTTTGGCGCACTGTTGGAGTAAAACTCCTGGAGTTGGCATTATTGCCTGCTGTTGAAAATAGACACCGCTGTAAAGAGTAAACAGAAACGCTTTTGGTTTTCTATGGAAATTTATTTCTGGCATTGCATTTTAAAGCTCAGTGCACAACCACCGCGCTACTAGTGTACTTTGGCACTGGTAGAAAAAAGTTAAAGAAATGTATGTCGTGTGACAAGTGAAAATAAAAGCACGTTTGTAGAACAAGTGCACTGCAATCCTACAGAGCTCTGATTTCTTGGAACCTGTAGCGAATGTAGCGAAATGGGATTCATTAGGCGTAACTTGCATTTAGCAAATTAGTCAACTAAACTATTAGCTTACACAGCTTTAGTTCGTTCAAAAATTAAATATGCTTCTATAATATGGAATCCAAATCAAACGTACCTAATAAACAAGCTCGAGTCGTTACAAAATAAAGCAGCTCGTTTCATTACCAAGAACTACTCCAGAACATCCAGCATCACGGCTATCAAAGATTCCCTCCAATTACCCTCCCTAGAAAAACGGCGTCTACTGGCACTGCTCTCGCACTTCCACAGAATGTATCATACCCCATCATGCTTCACGGCATCCCATATCAAGCCGCCTCATCAAATTTTTCCGCGTCTCGGCCATCCCTTCAAAGTCCGCCCCATTTTTGCACGTACAAATCTCCTTCGCCAATCACCGCTCTTTCTGGCCATTTACCACTGGAACAAGCTGCCAAAAGAAATTGCTGCTATTCGTGATCACGACTCATTTGTTGCACAACTGAAGCGCAATATGAACGCGCATGTCTTGTAAAAACAGAACTGTGTGCTTTTTACAACATGAACTGAATTTACAGGTTTTGTATTGAGTGTTTTTGAGTGTTATTAGTTACACCCATTTCTTTTTCCTGATTCTTCTGTTCTTTTTTTCTTTATTTCATTATTGTTTGGTACCCTGTAATATATAATAAGTTGCATTTATCTGCGAATCATGTTTAAATGTGTGAAATATCTCGTTGTAATCCCCCATATGTAATGCCCGCAAGGGCCTTTAGGGTATCTGAATAAAATGGTTGAAGTCTGCGCGCGGAATTTTCTCGCAAAAAAAGTTTAACAAAAAAAGCGAAGCAAAATAATCAAATAATGTATACCAGTCATGAAGTCAACGTTATGTATCGCCAGGTTTTCGCCAAAGTCTTTAAAATTATTATAATATACGCGATCAGCGCAAACCTTATCTGGGACCACAATCCCGACTGACATAAGGGGGTCGCGGCTTAGCAAGCCCCGCCTATTACCAATGTTCACATACCGTCCATCCTCCGCCGTCTGTGTCCATATCGCAGTATACATCTTTTCCAATGTCATCATCAGGGCTCAGGAATATGGTGTAAAGTCCACTGACTCTCTGGCCGAGAGTTAAAAGGTCGAAGCAGTTGCGAATCCACAGGCTTTCTGCAGTAGTGTTTCAATTATTAAGGAGAAAAATACAAAATACAAATTAAATAGACTTTTCTGAGCCAGTCCTTTTTCACCGGCTCAAAACTACACCATTTGAGCTATTTTTGTCAAACAAGTACACAAATCACAATACCATCCTACATGTAAGACATTTTCAGTTTACATTGTTGGCGCATTAGACTAACTGTGCGCAACAAAATTAATTTGTTATGGGTAGCTTTCCAGCCACGGAACTACGGTGATGATGGGTACACCCATTTTGGTGCATGTTTGCTACACCCACGTTTGTGCATGTTTTGTCTCCCACTTTGGACGAGTGGGTCAGAACAACCCAGCAGAGAAATATCCCACACCAGGCTGCTGGCAATCAAAAGAAATCCCCCCCCCCCCCGGTTTCAATGGCCGTTGAGACACCAAGCACTGTGGCCTACAAAAAATGTGGGGCACGCTTACCACCCCTGAAAAGCAATAAGTGCTACACAGTGTTGCGCGTGGGTCTGACTCTTTTATCGAATTAATTTATTTTTACACCAGGCACACGCCCCAAAGGAAGGGTAATTTAAATTCCCTGTAAGATTGCTCCACTGTGTTGTACAATGAAGAACCCCTAATCGTGAGTTTCTTTCCAAGTTTACACAGTAATGTAAGCTTTCCCGTCAGTGGTGACTACAAAGGTAGCAGAGTAGAATACTAATGTTGGAAAACATTATGTGTAACGATAAAGAACCAACAGCAGCAGCATTTGTCTAGCGTACACAACTATTGTTGCAGCGGTAAGAAATCAGTACATTCTGTTCCTTGGACCTGCTCCACATATATTACGTCGGTGATAACTACGGCGAACACACGACTATTACGTTTGCGGGTTATTACGATCAGAAAAGCGTTTGGCAAGATTGTGCCCTAACGCACTAGCTGCATTTGTTCTTCCTTGTCCGAGCAATACGAAGAAGCTAAACGTCTGTCTAAATCATCCACCGAAATTATACACGCACACAATAACATTGAGATATGTCTGTTTCAGGTGCTTTCTCAGAAAGGGCATACATCGAAGCATGCAGCACAACCTGGTGCAGCAAACAGCTTATGTAGACGTCATGGCACTTGTAGAAACTCTGATATGTAGCACAAAAGCACAAAAACACGTAGCGTTTCGCTGCCTTAAAATGAACGAATTGGATCAGGCTGGCTGGTACGAAAACGTATCTTATGGAGCTTGCCGCATTCCCGCAGAACTAGTCACCTACGACATTGCACTGACCCCAACAAACAGGAGATCACGTTCGCAAGTTTTCAACCGTCAGTTTCCCCGGTCGCCGTCAGTTTTCCGGGTGCTTCATTGCCGCTTCATTGCGATATATCCTTAAAAATGAGCCCTATTCTAGCCGGTTGCCCAATATCTGGGTAGATGCAAATCCATCTAGTCAGCACCATGTGATGTTTAGGCAGCATCAGAGAGTATCTCCTCCGAACGACTTTTGAAGTTCCCGTTCACTTTCCTTAAACCCAACGACTCGTGCGCATCCCGCTAGCTTTTGTCATCCCAGTATCGAAGCAGGTTGAAGTTCCTTGTATCTTAATCTTTCTAGTTAACCCGCCGCGGTAGCTCAGTGGCTAAGGCGTTGTGCCGTTGAGCACGACGAAGCGGGTTTAATTCCCGTCCGCGGCGGCCGCTTTTCTAATGGAGGCGAAAAGCAAAATCGCCCATGTGTACGTGATTTCGACGCACTTTAAATATCCCCAGGTGGTTAAAATTAATCCGGAGCCATCCACTACGGAGCGTCTCATCGCCTGTGTTGCGTCGGCAAGTTAAACCCTACAATCAACAATCTTCCTAGTTTACCACTGACCGTGTCTGATGCCCAATGTCGGCTCCTGCTACTTCAGCTTCGGCAAAGGGGTGGACCGTTACCGTAACTTCTTTTAATCTATCTCTATACACACTTGCAGCATCTAAACAAAAATTGTGGTAATTTATTTTTCCATAACACTGCTGGTATACTGCCACCAGTAACGTGGCTTTCTTTCCAGGAGATACCCCGAATAATATCTGCAAATTGACAAGCTCAGGTTAATATAATTCATTTCATATATAAAATGCGAGTACTGGCGATTTGGTAGGAGCAGAAACAACCGGACCGCTCTGAGAATTGGCGTCTTAGGTTACATCACTTAGAGGGAGTGAAGTTACCTTTTATATTAGAAAGAAGTTTCACGAGCCTGTTTGCGTGGTCTTCAGCCTGAGATATAGCTGCTTTCCTTGGAAAATACGGACCGGCACCGTCTCCTTTTGAAAGGACGCAGAGGGCCACGAAAGCTGCTGTTAATGCTCGCAATTCCATCTTTCCTAGAAATTGAAAACCATAGTTTTGAAGACAAAAGCAAGGAAAGACAAACAAAAGACAAAACAACAGAGACAAAAAACAAAACAGGGTCGCAAATAAAATTTGTTACGTTTACTAGACATTTTTTATATGTTCTATTTTAGTTAACAAACTAGGTCAGATTTAAATATATGTGGCTATCGTAACATCATTTACTACTCATTTACTACTCATTTACGTATTCAGAAAGGACAGTTTGACGGCAACCTTGCGCCGGGATAAATATTTCTTAATATATCCTGTACATTTTCTCGTGCGTATTGTATTTCACCGTTAAAAACAACTGCTAAGATTTCCTGTTTCCTTGGATCATCAGGAGAGAATAGGGATTTGGTGCCTCTGTCGCAATAATAACATCATTGGCTTTTGAAAATTCGCTAAATTCGGGCAAGAATGTTAGGTAAAAGCCACAGTTGACCTTGAGCCGTTTAACTAAAGAAGTTTCACGCTGCTTCCGAAGTGCTTAGCGTCACTTATACACACAACACTTTTTCAAGTACAATGGGTAATAACCAAGTTATTTAGCGCATTTTTTCGTGGCATAGGATCGAAATTGAAGGAACTGTAAATACATAGCTTCGTGGGTATTAACCGCGTGTGGTACATTGGCCTTACCTGGGCAAAACTGGACGCAAGTGGCCCACACTCAAACAGAAAAATATACTTTTCCTCGCGCACTCACTCACTCCTGCTCACCAGTCGCTGCCACCAATCGCGCTCACTCGGACTCACACTCACTCGCCGTGACCATTCGCACTCACTTGCGCTTTACGCTCATCGATCTCTATCACCACGCGCACTCGCCCCTCGTAGTGTCCCCTCACAGACGATTGTGCGCAGCAAACACACCAAGACTCTTGAAATCAAAAATCATTAGCGCATAACGGCGCAAGAAGACCATCTAAATCATAGTTATGAAGAAACACTGCATCAGAGAACTAAACATAGGGTGCCAGATAGCAAGAGCGCAGTGATGACTAATTTCCTAAGATAAAGCAATCAAACCATTAACCATCACAGCGAGGGGCTCCTGCGAGCGCAAAACTAACAGCCAGAGGAAGCGCAATAGTGGCGCTCACAGGGGTTAGCCCCCCAAAATTTCCCGAGTAGCGCGAGCGCACTCGGGAGCTTTGCACACGCGGCTCCCGGTGAGTGGCACTCGCACTGGTGTGTGCTGAGCGGGGATCCCCGCGAGTTGCTCTCCCACTCGCGATTAGTGAGCGGGGCTCACCGCGAGTTACGGCCGCAGGCGCGAGTGGTGAGCGGGGCTCACTGCGTGTGGGGCTCGCGCTCACTCGCACTCACACTCGCCAGTCCGAAACCATTGCGACGCTCACTCCCCACTCACTCATGAGTAGTGAGGGGTGGTGTGAGTGCACTTGTGAGTGAGCCTTCGGACCTATGATATAGGCCACAAAGCAATTACACCGATTTTCCTTAAAATACGGAACTCGCCCAAACTGACCACCAGGCATTGCAGAGTTCTTAGATATCTGCGTGACTATGTTTAATGAGATCGCCTAAAACAAGAAACATTCCTATCGAAGATGGCACCAGAGAACCTAAAAAGATGTCGATGTTTGCCTCACCTTAATTCTCATTCGTTTATTACTACAAGCAAGACGCAAGAATGTTGAACTATTTACTTCTTTAGCTTTGTAATAGCATCAACATGGAGAGCTATGATTTATTAGAGCACATTTCCGCACCAGGGCGAACGCGGGACCATAAAATGATAAAAATTTTGTTTTGTTCCTGCGTGGAAAGTTTGCAAAAAGCTTCCCTTTATTTGAGACAAGAACACCCTGCTAGAAACAACAAAATGCCTTACCTGCCTTCGAAATAGTGTCACACCCAACCTCTTCAAAATACATCAAGGTATCCTTCTTTAAAATGATCACCATCCTATCTATCCTAAAACGGCACGCGCTAATGAGATAAAAACGTTGGTACAAAAATATGGACGACGCCTAAACATTTTGGTGGGCCCAAAACACCACATCATTTATGGGTACCGTTCACATCGCATAAAAATTTATCCAAACGGGGAAATTCTCCCCGCCTTGGTTGCCTTCTGTGCGTGCCACGCTTTGTACGTAGTTTCCAGCTGGCAAAGGAAGGGCGGGGGAATATTTTTCGCTCCCTCCGATTCTTCGTTTATGGTGAGCACTACCATCGTCTCCGCCTATACCGTGACCCGCGGCCTAACCCCCTCCACCCCCTCCCGACGTTTACGGGACGAGATGTGATTTTCAAGCCTGGATCAACCACGAGCCATATTTTATTTTTGAGCTTCTCTGCTTTGGTTTACTTTGATTGAATTTTATTGATTTTGTTTGTTATTATTAATATTCGGTAAGTTCTGTTTGTTACTTTCTCAATTTTTCAATTAAACGCTTCGCCCCCCCCCCGCCCCTCTTAAGTAAAATCCTCAGTACTCCACACTCGGTGGGGCCGCTCAGATTTTGCGTTATTCCCCAAACATGACCTTATTGTACTTAACCTGAAATCCAAACCGCAATCTCTTGCACAAGTACAACCCTATACTCAAAAGCGCCAATGTTATCAGCCCTCAAATTTGCACTATCCCTTAACACGACAGTTTTTCTGGGAAACCTAAACGACAGCTTTCGTCTGTCTCCTTCTCTATCTGTCTGTCTGTCTCTCTGTCTGCCTGAATGTATGTCTGTCTGTCCAATCGTCCGTCTGTCCGTCCACATATGTATGTCTGTCTCTCGGTCCGTTCGTTCGTCTGTCTGTCTGTCTGTCTGTCTGTCTGTCTGTCTGTCTGTCTGTCTGTCTGTCTGTCTGTTTGTCTGTCTGTCTGTCTGTCTGTCTGTCTGTCTGTCTGTCACTGAAATATCCAGCCAGCCCAAAAATTATGGAACCTGATCTCGTTGTACATATAGGCAGGAATTTTCCAAACTGCGTAATGCACTGCAATGAGTAACGCATGCACCTTTTGTACATGTATAAGCAAGATCTAAAATCACTGGTACAAAGTGCGAACGCCACAATATGAAGGTGAATACACAAAAACAAAAATACTGTTTGTGGAGGTGTAATTGTATTCTCTATTGGTGTTCGGAAAACCTCATTTCCAACTTGGTTTTTGTAACTAAGCCATCAGCAATTTTGACTTGCATGGAAATAAATCTCCCTAATTGCGCGTTCAAGCTGTATTTCGTGTTGACAGTTCCATTTGCCATATCTGTACTGTGCATTTAGCGCGCTGGAAGCAAGGGAACATTGCGCCCTAAAATGGTAGAGCATGGATAAGGGAAACCCCAACTTTTAAAAAAAGAGAGAAATTTTTTTCATAGAAAAATGGTGAAACTTGGACAGAAAGGAGAGATAAAATCAAACCCAGAGAATCTCCCTTTTATGCTGTTCGGGCCGACCAAGAAATATTGAAAATGGGGGCTGTCCTAACAGATGATCACAGGCAGCGTGAATGCTCAAAAATTATAATTACAGTGAAGAATTCTCTAATGAACACCCCATGATAGTAGAGAGAGCAAGTGGAAGGCGGTTGATCTAAAAATAATTCACTATAACCACAATGACCAAGAGAAGGCAATTTCGAAACATCATAATCTGCCTGTTTACGCCACCCGCAGTGCAAAGGCCTCTCCCATAGATCTGGAATTATTCAGGGCCTGTGCTAACTGCGGCCAATTTATCCCCGCAAACTTCTTGACCTCCTCTGCCATCTGACCTTCTGCCGCCCCTGCCACGCTTGCCTTCTATAGTTATCCGATTTGTTACCCTTAATGACCAACGGTTATCTTGACTTCGCATTACATGTCCTGCCCACATGTCTTGCCCGCACAGATGTCTTCTTCTTAATTATTAGTAATATGTCGTTAACGCTCCTGACACACTTCGCTCTCTTCTTGTTCATTAATGTTACAACTATTATCTCCCGTTCCATTGATCGCTGAGTTGTCCCTAATTTAAGTAGAATCCTTTTAGTGAGCCTCGAAGTTTCTGCCCCGGAAGTGAGTACCGGTAAGATGCAGCTATCATACACTTTCTTCTTCGCGGACAATGGTAGACTGCCATTCAATATCTGAGAAAACCTGCCGAACACCATTCACCCTAATCTTATCCTTCGAAGTATCTCTGCTTATCGTTGGGATACAGGGTCACTACTTGGCCTAAGTAGATATATTCGCTTACTACTTCTACTGCCTGGCCACCTATGTAAAATCGCTGTTCTCTCCCAAGGTTATTGATCATTACTTTATTTTACTGCATGCTAAATTTCAGGCCCACGGTACTACTCTGTTTAGTGCGTTAAGCATGCTTTGCAATTCGTCCCCCGAGTTACTTAGCAAAGCAACGTCAACAGAAAATGAGAGGTTACTAAGGTATTCTCCATTAACCCTTACTCCTACCTGTTCTCAACCGAATGTTCTGAATACCTCGTGTAAACATGCTGTGAATAATATAGGAGAGATTGTGTCTGCTTGTTAGACGCCCTTCCTTATAGGTATGTTACTCTTTTCCTTATGGAGGACGATGGTAGATGTGGACCCATTGTAGACCTCCTCTAGTATTTTCCCGTAATGCTAGTCTACACCCTGATTTCGCAATGCCTGAATGACCGCTTCTAAATGAGGGCTTCTAAATGGCGGCTATTTAGATAAGTACTAAAATGGTAAAGATGAGAGTAAAATAAATACAACGAGAGTTATTTAGTAGCCACGGGGGAGACGCAATGAAATCATTGTTTCGATTCACTACGTTTCCTTTCATCCACTTCCATTCTCTTCATCGTTGACATCTGGGGACGGATCTTACGCGGATCTTCTAAGTACCGCCTGAAATCGTAATAAGCGAGCTCCGAAAACCAAAAAAAAACTTCCGAAAATACCCACGAAACCGTATGAATGGTCACGCCAAAAGGGAACTTCCCTTATGCAAATGCTTTTCGCTTATCTTGGTCCGCGAAACAGCGGGATCTGGCTCGTTTTTGATACGAACTACGATCTGCGTAGACGTTTTCAGGGTGTTATCTCACCTATGTTGTGGCCGCGCCTTTTGTTAGCCGAAAGTAACGATTTTTTTTCTAGTCACTGCAGTTTTATCCAACTTAGTTCCGGTTTCTGGATCTGACTCATCTTCAAAAAAAGAAACGCCTGATACCGTCACAGCTGCTTAAGGCAGGCGGGGAGAAAATGCAACAAAAATGGCCGTATAAAATATAATATTAAGTTATAATAGCCTGCTATGGGAAACAGTCGCTATAACTTATGTTTACAAGCCTTATATAATATCGTAAAAATACTTACGGTAGTTACTTTTGTACGGTTATACGCTGACAAAGAAATTGCTGGTTGCATTTTGAGCTATCTTTACGGGTACTAGCCTTAGAAAGAAATTTTGTTATTGCGCTCCTGTAGTATTGTATCGCATTGAATTGTATTCGCACTGATTTACAGGGTGACGATAGCCCATAAGCCGGAACTCGGAAATGCTCTTAATAACCATGATAAAGAACTGCCAGGTCATCACAACCGAAGTACCCGAATTCAAACAGCTGAATTTCATTCGTTATTCGAATAACTTGCGCTATGTAGTTATGGCGTGTATTACTAGATGGTTGCTGGGATAGCCTGGTCTTGGCCGGCAAATTTCTACTGTTACATCAAACAGTAAATTATGATAACTGATATTTTTTATCATGGCGATGTTTGCTTTATCCGTAACCTCCTTATTCGTGATGTAAACCTTTGATACTGCCGCCAACACATTGTATTGTAGATTGGGCAACCTTCGTTTTCCAACGGCTGCGCCATTTTTACTCTCCAAGACAAGCAAAGTAAGAAAACTTTTATGGTAGCGAAAAAAAACCAATATTTCACAATAGACAAATATTGGAAAAAAATTCGGTGGCTTCCGTAATGCACAAGCTCGTACGTACAATGCCATTAAAACGGAGTAATATTAAATCATACCGCTGCAAGCATCATACAATACAGACGGCTCTGCTTATTTCCTAACAGTTGGTCATTTAAAACTTGGTTATTAGAAAAGGCGACGTTGTCTTAGTGTTTCAACTGACAGAAAAACCACGAATCTAATAATACCGCATTCACAAGGTGCTGTGAAGGATAATTCGGCTGTTAGTGTTTTAATTTTTTGATTAACAAAAACCGCGTCATTCAAGCAACAAAATTTGCCACAAAAAATCCTTGTTTGGGAAATGAGTGGGAAGCGAGTGATGAATAAATGCTCTAAAATATTTTACATAAAACGGGCAGGCACTGCAGTCATTGGTATGGGGACAAATTATTTAGGTTCAAAATTGCTCTTTCAGCGTGGAATAGACTGCTTGGTTTGCGGCGAAGTATAAATGGACTTCCGATGCAAACAACACAATGTACTTGGTGGAACAAGTGGCTGTTTATTACAACTGTAGGAATAAATATGATATTTATTTGGCTAAGATATAATAATAGGATTTGTGGTGAAATCACAGGGGTCGCAAACTGGACTATACCCACCTGTGAAATAAAATACAGAGTGATGTGGTTGGGGGCCTCGCTTTCGAGATGACGATAACATGTAACAAATAAACCCACACAACACATGCAGCCGATTTAAGCGCACAAGTTTTAGTTTACACGCTTTTTGCTTAGCGCTGCTTTATCTCCCTCTCGCCATAATCCCTTTATATTGAATAAAATAAAACCTTTAATAATTCACGACTCTACTTTGCCAGAATGGGCAATACCTGTAGCGTTGAGCACCAGCCTGCTTGAAATGGAATACCATATTTTACTTACACGTTTGTACCCCTCAGTGGGAAGACCTGGATCAAAGTGTTCTGGCCGGTGGTACGTGAGTTCAGCGACCAACACGTGTGAGGGCAGACTGGAAGGAAACTCTACGGCACAAGCTGAAAGGGTAGTACTCACTCGAGTTTTATTGGTGGTTAGCCCGGCGTCGTGTGTCACTGGATAACAGGCCAAGCGTTGCAATCCTGAATGCCAACGTTGTGGGCTGACCTTGTAACGCCGTCAGCAGATAGTGACGCGAAAGCGGGATCTCACAACCGTGCAAGCTTCATCTTTCTATCTCGGTACGCATAGATTCGTGGAAATAAACCGAAAAACTCCTTACGCTTATCTGCGTAAAACTTCCGCAATGCATTATCATCGCACAACGAAGCATGTTGAAAAGTTGAAAGACCACTTCTTCGCTGCCACAACTGGACGGTAATAGGAGCAAGTTGGTTTCGTATCCCCACAGGAGTCTAAGTGGCGGGGTTCAACCAAGAGCATTTCAATGGAGTTTTAGCGATATGGTTCACGTTCAGTCCTTTTAAACGAATAACGTCCCTTGCAGACGATTGATGCATTGCGTCCTGCTGAATTTAATTCAGCGCATCTAAATGCTCATCATCCCAATACCCGAACGAAGGACTTTTTACACCAGCCCGCCAGCTAAACCTGCCCGCCAGCTAAACGTGGCTACATGACACACGTCTTCTAACCAGTTATTTACGTCTAGAAAGGTGTCGCTGTACATTATAACCTTGGTGTACGATACATGTTGATAACGGGTGGCGACGCAGCTCCCAGGAGCCGGCAGCTTTGATATACCCTGTGATGACATTGGTCTCGGACGATGTTCCCAGCTACCGCCCGATACCAATGTAACCAAACCATTTTACGGTTGTACCCATTCAAGATTCTCTGTGGCTTGCGTGTACCTATCGCCTCCATACTTGTTTTGGGGCTCTTAGCAGGCCGGAGTGAGTAAAAGTGCGTAGGGTGGGCCCAGCATATCTGGCAAAATGTCGGAAATCTACTAAAGAGCAATTTCGACGCACTGATTGCCAATGTGTGCAGCAAAACGTGGAGACGGAGAAATCTGCAATAGTTGTTCGCTTGCTGGGGGCGCCGACCCCATAATTTATGTACGTCTTGATTCTGGTGACTCGCCCTGCGGCACATACCCTCATTCCTGATTGAGGGTCACCCTACGCTAGCTAGACCATCACACATATATAAATATATCTATATATATATATATATATATATATATATATATATATATATATATATATATATATATATATATATATATATACATATATATATATATATATATATATATATATATATATATATATATATATATATATAAGGGTTGGCAGTCAAGAAAACCTCGCAAAGCAAAGGGGAGGTTGTGGTGGGTCATAGAAAGAGATGAAGAATCTTTTGAGTCGAAAAGAAAGTGGTGAAAAAATGCCGAGCGGGTGGGATCCGAACCCACGACCTCCAGAATACAGGTCTGGTGCAATAACCACTACGCTACCAGGGGGGCTGTTTCCCCAGCACTTTCTCGGGTATTTATGTTAAGGTATTTTTGTTTTGAAAATAAAAGAGGACTCCCTGAAGAAAGGGAGTCCTCTCCCTGAAACGTCAGTAAAATTTTATATATATATATATATATATATATATATATATATATATATATATATATATTTATATATATATATAAATATATAAATATATATATATTTATATATACATATATATATATATTTATATATATATATATATATATATATATATATATATATATATATATATATGTATATATATATATATATATATATATATATATATATATATATATATACAGAAAGATAGGTCGGCAGTCTACAATGGCAAAGGAGGCATGGGGGTGTGGTTAGGCTCTTTTCTTTTTTACTACGGTTAATTAAGTAAACATTATTTAAAAAAAAATGTTTACTTAATTAACCGTAGTGAAAAAGAAAAGAGCCTAACCACACCCCCATGCCTCCTTTGGCATTGTAGACTGCCGACCTATCTTTCTGTATTTCCTCAACGAGCCCCTCATTTCCTTACTATATATATATATATATTTATATATATGTATATATATGAATATATATATATCAATACATACCTACATACATACATAAAGAAAGATATGTCGGCAGTCTACAACACCAATACAGGCATAGGGGTATAGTTAGGCTTTTTTTACTACGGTCACTGAAGTTAACATTTTTTAATAAATATATTCAGTTCGAAGTTTGCAGCAACGAAAATCAGTAGTTACTCGAGCTCGAACAAGGTGCCCCTGAACATTGCTTTCAGTTTAGCACCCACGTTCGCCTAAGTCGGCTAAATGGCCATGCGATGCAACGCCAAATTCCTTTGGTGGCGGCCGTAACAAGTCCTTCGTTCACGTATTGTCATGAGGAGCATTTGCATGCGCTGAATTAGAATCAGCACGATACACTGCGTCAATATGGCATTGATCGTCATAAAGGGACGTTGTTCGTCCAAAAGGACCCAATGTGCACCATATCTCTAAAACATCATTGAAATGTCCTTGGTGGAACCCCGCCACTTAGACTCCTCTGGGGATATGAAACCAACTTGCTCCAATTACCGCCCGGTTGTGTCAGCGAAGAAGTGGTCTTTCAACTTTTCAACATCCTTCGTAGCGCGATTTTAATGCATTGCGGAAGTTTTACGCAGATAGGCGTAAGAATTTCTTAGAAACGTTCCACGAATCTATGCGTACCGAGATAGGAAGATGAAGCTTGCATGGTTGTGAGATCCCGCTTTCGTGTCACTATCTGCTGACGGCGTTACAAGGTCAGCCCACAACGTTGGCATTCAGGATTGCAACGCTTGGCCTGTTATCCAGTGACACACGACGCCGGGCTAACCACCAATAAAACTCGAGGGAGTACTACCCTTTCAGCTTGTGCCGTAGCGCTTCCTTCCAGTCTGCCCTCGCACGTGTTGGTCGCTGAACTCACGTAAAACTGGCCAGAATATTTCGAACCACGTCTTCCCACTGAGAGGTACAAACGTGTAAGTAAAATATGATATTCCATTTCAAGCAAGCTGGCCCTCAACCCTACAGGTATTGCCCATTCTGGAAAGGTAGCGTCGTGAATTATTAAAGGTTTTATTTTATTCGAGGTAAAGGGATTATGGCGACAGGGAGATAAACAGCGCAAAGCAAAAAGCGTGTAAACTAAAACTTGTGCCCCTAAAGCGGACGCGTTTGTTGTGTGGGTTTATTTGTTACATGTTATCGTCATCTCGATAGCAAGGACACCACCCACATCACTCTATATTTTGTTTCACAGGTGGGTATCGCCTAGGGTGCGACCCTTGTGTGTTCACCACAAATCTTATTGGTTTTAATTAGCCAAATAAGTAACACATTTTCTGCTTGCATTTGTATTAAACGGCCACTTGTCCCACAAATACACCAGTTCATTTGTATTTTAAGTGAATTTACACTTCGCCGCAAATGCGCCAGCCTGTTCCACATTGAAAGAGGAATTTCGGCCCAAATTATTAAACGGCATACCAATGACTGCAGATGCGGCCCCGTTTATGTAACATGTTTTAAAATGTTAGTCATCCCTCATTTTCTACTCATTTCCCAGACAAAGCTTTCTGTTGTAAATTTTGTTGCTTGCACGACGAGGTTGCAGTGAATCAGAAAATTAAAATATCAACCGCCGAATTATTCGGATTCGGATTTTTTCACTCATTTGAAACACTAAGACAAAGTCGCCTTTTTTGATAACTTGATTTTAAACGACCAACTGTTCGGGACTAAGCAGAGTCGTCTCCATTGTATGATTCGTGCATCAGGATTATTTATTATTACTCCGTTTTAATGCGATTGCACTTACGAGCTTGTGGAGCACTAATGCCACATAACGTGTTATCCAGCGTTTCCCTATTGTGAAATATTTTTTCGGTATCCTAAAACTTTTCTTAGCTTGCTTGTCTTGGAGAGTATAAAACGTCGCAAACGTTGAAAAGCAAAGGTTTCCCAATCTACAGTATCATGTGTCATGGCAGCGTCGAAAGCTGAATATCAGGCATAACGAGGCTAGGCATAAAGTAAACTTGGCTCTAATAAAAATAGCTCTTATTTTGACCTACTCTTATGCGGAGCAGTATAAATATGCCGGTTGAAACCATGCTACCCCAGTCACCTTCATGTAATAGACGCAGTAACTCCATAACAGAATTTTTTCGAACAACAAATCAACTTGAGCGGTTTAATTTGGGGTACTTCGTTTGTGGTGACCTGGCTGACTATTAACATTGTTAATAACAGCCTTTCCGAGTTCCGGCTTATGGGCCATTGTCACCCTGTAATTCACTGCGAATACAATTCAATGCGATGTAATACTACTGGAGTCACAATTACTAAATACCTTTCTTACGAAATACCTAATACTCGCCACGTATAGCTCACAATGTAACGACCAATTTGCGCATCACTGGATAACCATATGAAAGTAAATACCTTCAGTATTACGGCGATATAAAGGCTTGAAAAGATAAGCCATAACAACTCACTGCACATCCGGTTTTCGTAAATAATACTATATTTTATACGGCTATGTTTGCTGCATTTACTACCCACCTGCGCTTAAACAGCTGTGAGCGTATGTATCTGCCTATCCCAATAAAGTACAAAGGGCTATAACATCCCGAGCTGTTCAGTCCGCAGTCACTAAATAGTGGGAACGCACTGCTCAGAGGAAGTTATTTCTCAGCTAGAAATAATGCAGCGAGTTTTTCACTCGAGTTATATTTCATTGGGTGTTTTGGAATCGTTTTTTCGGAAAGCCAAAATGTAGTATACGAACCGAAACGGGTGTGTCTAAGGAGTAAGCAGTAGGGCTACCCTAAGTGAATCAGGTTAAGCACACCTTGAAAAAGGTGGCAGAAAGTACATGGTAATTATCCTGTTGTTAGGCCCTGGAAAACGTAGCCGTCTGTGAGTCTACAGTTCTCGCAAGCTATAGGAAAACAAAGGCGGAATAAAGCCCGCCAAGCGAATTTTGCATTAGGGTGTTGGATCGCCCACACGAGCATTTGCGGGAACTCAAGGACAGGCGAGCATAATTGATTTGTAACATTCGGACGCGCGCTTATTTACTCGTGGAATGGAAAACCAGCAAATAGAGCCTTTCTTATAGCAGAATATATTTCCTTGCAGAACGGAGGATATTGTGGCTAAGTTGTTGTAAGAAGCATTTTATACAGAAAAGGGCCATCACTGGATTAGCGACCACCTTATGCCCCTGAACGGCAACCATACAGTCTTGCAGAGGTTTCAATTTAAATGTGTCCATTTCACCCTTTTCTTTTTTGTGTCAAACTACGCATTCCCCTTCCGATATTTTATGGAATTGATATGCTACGATGCTTCTACCTAATTTATTTGAGAGTGGGTATTGGTCCGAAAGTGTATACTCTGCGTAGTTGAGATTATGCCCATTATTTTGTGAGCAACCGCCTTCCATTTTTTCTACCTCCCATCATGGTGTATTCATTCAAAAATTCTTCACTGCGATTATATTTTTTCCGCATCCACGCTGCCTGCAACTATCTGCTAAGATAGCGGATATTTTTAATATTTCTTGGTCGTGCCGAACAGCATGAGTGGGAGCTTTCTACGGTTTGCTTTTATCTCTCCTTTCTGAACAAGTTTAACCCCGTTAACTGTTTCGTTTTCTGTGGCAAGAACGATCCCATTTTTAAAAAGCTTTTTTTTTTAACCTTCGCTTTTTTACAAATCTGGCGTTTTCCTTATCCGCGCCCTTCCATTTTAAATGAAATGTTCCGTTGCTTCCTTCGCGCTAAATGTACATTACAGAAATGACAAATGAAAATCTGAACACAAAAATATCAGCCGGAACACACAATTAGCGCGGTTTATTTTCATGGAAGTCAAAATGACCGATGGCTTAGATACAAAAACAAAGTTCGGAAATGTGGTTTTTCGGATATACCAATAGCGCGCCATCACTGGACCTCCACAAACAGTATTTTTTTTATTTTTGTGTGTGCCGCTTCATATTTTCGTGTTCGCATTTCATTTGTCAGTGAGTGTACATTTTGCTCATACATGTACAAGAGGTACACGCGCGACTCATTGCAGCACGTTACACAGTTTGGAAAATTCCTGCTATACATACGAGGTCCAGCTTCCACAGGTTTTACGCTCGCTGAATAATTGGTCGACAGACAGACCGACAGACAGACAGACAGACAGACAGACAGACAGACAGACAGACAGACAGACAGACAGACAGACAGACAGACAGACAGACAGACAGACAGACAGACAGACAGACAGACAGACAGACAAATCAAAATGGTCGTTTAGGTATCCCAGACAAACTGCCGTCTAAAAGTATAGGGCAAGTTTGCGAACTGAAAACATGGGCGCTCTTGGAGTACAATGTTGTACTCGTGCAAGAGATTACGGTTTGATTGCAGGATGAGAACAATTACGTCTTGTTTGCAGAATAACGCAAAATGTGAGGGGCCCCGCCGGCAGTTGCATACTAAGGATTTTACTTAAAAGGGGAGAAGGGAGGGGGCACGTGAAAAATTGGCGAAATAACAAACAGAACTTTGCGTATAATAATAATCATAAACTAACAAATACAGGAAAGCTTAAGGAAACTGAAGAAATACGAAAAAACCTCAAAAATAATATATGGCTTGTGGTTCCTGCAGGCTTGTAAATTACCCTAATCCGAAAAAAACCGGTTGGGGGAGGGCGGCGCTTATACCCCCTATGTACGCCAGTAGGCCGCCGGTCACAGAAAGGGGTAGACGACAGTGGCGCTCAGCATGAGCGAAAAATCGGAGTGAGCGAAGAATATTCCGCTGTCCTTCCTCCGCCAGCCGGAAACTCCTTACAAAGCGCGGCACGAACAGACGGTGTTGAGTGCGGGACTCAGAGGGGGGGAGCCCTCCCCAAGGCCGAACAGAAGCGAGTGTTTAGACCATCGGCTGGGTGGCCGGTCGTAAAACAGGAACGCGTGTGCGCTCCCGCGGAATCGGGGGTGACAGCGGGTCGCGGCTTCACAGGAGAGCGAAGGCCGGCTTCTCGGAACCGCGGGGCCAGAGCGGTGCCAGCGACTCGGGACCTCCGGAGGAGAGACCAACGGGAGAGTCGTCTTTCGGCAGCGGCAGAGAACGGCTGTCTACCGATGCTCGTCCGAACGACGAAAGGCCTGGGGCCTCCTTCGTTAGGATGTAGGACAAAATAAACGTCCTTTTGATCGTCACCGGGCCGCAGTCTGGCCTACCTCACAACAACGGGAACCTAGGCGGGATTTTCTCGGTTTGGATAATTTTCATGCCATGTGAACGGTACCCGTAAGGTTATGGTGTTCTGTGCACAGAAAAATTGTTTAATCGACTTCCATATTTTTGCACGTACGTTTTTGTCTCATTAACGCCTGCCGTTTTAGGATAGATGGGATGGTGATCATTTTAAAGAAGGTTACCTTGATGTATTTTGAAGAGGTTGGTTGTGACAGTTTGCTTGCCACGTTGGTAGCAATATGCAGTTTGTTGTTACTAGCAGCGTATTTTTGTCTCAAAGCAAAAATAAACTTTTTGCGATCTTACCGTGCTTGAACAAAACAGAATTTTTAACATTTTATGGTGCCCCGTTCGCTCTGGCGGAGAAATCGGTGTTAATAAATAATAACAATCCATGTTACTGCTATTGCAAAGGTAAACATGCCAAGCATATCGACTTTCTTTCATTTTGCTCGTGGTACGAGACGAATGAGAATGAAAATGAGGCAAACATCTGCATCTTTTTAGTTTCCCTGCTGCCATCTTCAATAGGATTTTTTCTTGTTTTATTTTATCTAATTAAACATAGACGTATATCTCAGATATTTGCAAGTTTTAGCTGCGTTTAATATTTTAGGGAAAGTGGGTGTAATTGCTTTGTGGCCTATACCTCAGGTCGACAGGCTTAGTCAAGAGTTCACTGTGAGCGCCCGTGAGCGCCCGTGTGAGCGCCACTATTACGCTTGCCCTCGCTGTTCGCTATTCGTCGCAACAGCCGGTCGCTGTGATGGTTGTTAAGGAGCGGATTGCTTTTAGCTTCGGAAATTGGTCGTCACTGCGCTCTTGCTACAACTATTTTTCTGGAAGCGTGTTTATTTATTTATTAATTTATTTTAGCACCCTAAGGGCCCGTGATGGGCATTACATAGGGGGGAAGGGGTTAAATACAAACACAACCCTATTTCATAGTTGAACGAGGCGTGACATAAAGAAGACATCCGATTTTGATCTTCTTTCTCGTGTATTTTTTGTTTAACAGGGCATGTATGAACGCAAATAAGCTAGTACGGCAACAGGGTTATGCATACGGTGCTAGCAAGAGCAACCCGTAAGAACAAAATCGACTGTAGTTTATTTAGAAATATGATTTAAATGCCGTCCTGACGCAATTATGCACTAATAATGTTTGATTGCAAGAGTCATGGAGCGTTTGCTGCACACATTTGCATGCGAGGCCGATCTAAGAGTGGTGAGCCAGAGCGCGAGTGTGCGAGTGGCGACGGCGAGCGGTGAGTGTGAACGCAAGTGAGTGCGAGTGGTCTCGGTGAGTGGTGAGCGTGAGTGCGAGTGGGTGTGATTGAGTGCGATTGGAGAGAGCGACTGGTGAGTCTGAGTGTGAGGGAGTGCGCGAGGAAACATTTATTTTTCCGTGTGAGTGTGAATAGTTGGCGCCCAGTATTGCCCAGGTCTGGCATAGATAGCACAAACGGTTAAACTCATGAACCGATGTAGTTACAATTTCTTGAATTTCGATCCTACGCCGCGAAAAGAATGCGCAATATAACTTGTTATTATCTATTATACTTGAGAAAGTACTGTGTTTATAAGTGACGCCATGGACTTCGAAAGGAGCATGAAATTTCTTGGGTGCTAGGGCTCAACATTACCTGTGTCTTTCACTGAAGAATCCTTGTCCGGATTTTGCGAATTTAAAAAAAAACGGACAATGTTATTATTGCGGCAGAGGCACCAAATATCTATCGTCTCCTGAGGATCAAAGCAAATACAAAATATTGCACTGCTATCAAATGCAGAAATGCACAGCTCACAAGAATCTATAGAAAAGTTATTCAGAAATATTTGAACCCGCGTAAGGTTTGTGTCACAATTTTTTTCTGAATAAGTAACGGAGTTATAAATGACGTTACGACAGTCACATCGGCTGAAATCAAACCTAGTCTGTATATCTAAAACAGAACATATTAAAAATTGTCCAGTAAATGTAAGATACTTGATTCGCGACCCTGTTGTTTTCTTTGCTTTGTTTTTTGTCTCTATTGTTTTATTTTGTTTGTCGTTCCTTATTTCTGTGTTTCACACTTTGATTCTCTATTTCTAGGAAAGATGGGATCGCGAGGTTTAACAACAGCTTTAGTGGCCCTCTGCGTCCTATCAATTGCAAACAGTTCCCGACCATTTTTTCCAAGGAAGCCAGCGATTGCTCAGGCAGAAGACCACGCAAACAAGCTCGTGAAACTTCTTTCGAATATAAAAGGTAACTTACTCGCTTAAAGGTTTATAACCTTAGAAGCCAATTGTTAGAGCTGTCTGGTTGTTTGTGGTTTGAAAAGGCCGTCAGTAGCGACATTTTATATGTGAATTTCATTAAATAACCCCGAGTTTGTTAATTTTAGGTTTTTTGGGTATCTCTTTGAACGACAACCACGTTTCTGGCATCAGTACTACAGGTTTTCCTGCTCAGTTTACTCCAATCGCCATACAATTTATTCCAAGCGCCTGCCAATTTACTCCAAGTGCCATCTAATTTATTTGAAACGCCATTGAATTTAATCCGGGTGCCAGCGAATTTAATCAAAGTGCCAACAAATTTAATCCAACTGTTTGAAGATTGTTCAGGGGTGTTTTGTGCGGACGGGCTTTGATGCGCGGGGTGTGATGAAAACGTGGTGTTCCTTGATGCCTTATGTGCAAAATATCCCAATGAAATAGCCCAATATCCTCGACACAATATCATATGCGCGCAGCAAAATGGATATTTACTAACATCCGCAGACCAGGAGAGTGATCTCGTTTGATCCGTTGGTGGCGTGTGGTGATCATTTCCGAGATCGTCAGAAGTATCGTCTGCTCGCGTATTGTTACCACAGCAGATTGGCCAGCGTACTTTTACGCGAGTAGACGACACTTGTGTCGCCAGCAGGCAATATTTCTGACGATCTCGCAGACGATATCATAATTCGGAAATAATGCTTAACGCTGCAGAAAAGCATTCAAATATTGAAAATCAGAATGAAAAGGGCATTTAAGTAATGTGTTTTTATCAAAGAAGCTTCTGAAGGCATTGTTACGAAATCAGACGATAATTCTGACGTGTGTTATCGACCAGAAGAGCACTGTTATCGACGGCGCTTTCGCACACAATAAGCTCACAGCATCGGTATGCGCGTAAATGTAAATGTATACTTAAATGTATATTAAGCTCTTTGCATAAGATATTTTACTCATATTGGATCAAGAAACACCACCTTTTCATCACGCTACGTGCATGAAAGCCCGCAAAACTGCGCCTAATCCCGCACAAAACACCACTGAACAACCTTCTGGCAGAATAATTAAATTGGTTGGCAGTTGGAATAAATTTGTTGGCACTTGGAATAAATTCACTAGCACCTGGAATAAATTCGATGGCGTTTGGATTTAATTATATTGCACTTGAATTAAATTGACTCGCGCTTGGATTAAAGTTTACGGTGATTGGATTAAATTGAGCGGGAAAACCTGTAGAAGCAGTGTTGTGCAAAAATAAATTGCCACACAGTTTTTGTTTGTATGTTACAAATGTGTACAAAGAGGTATTAAAAAAACTTTACGGTTCCACCCTTTTACAGAACCTGAAGTACCAAGAGCCGACTTTGGGGATCAGACAGGGTTAATAGATTACTAGGAAGATTACTAGACAAGGGATTCCAACCAGATTCGAAACTAGGGTGTAAGAAGGAAGCGGGGTGCGCAAAGAGTCGTTTGGTACGTGTAAGGAAAGTGAACGGGAATGTTGGAAGAGGTCTAGAGGAGAAATTCTCTGATGCGGATTAAACAGCATTTCGTGCTGACAAGACGGATTTGCGTCTACCCAGATATTAGGCAAATGGTTTGAATAGGGTTTACTCTTAAGGGTACATTATGGGTGCGTCGTAGGTGCCATGACAAGTGAATTCGGACAATCCAGCATGAATTCCGAACAACTTCACGCTCAGTAAAATCTGATACACCCAAATAGGTCTATGAAATTGGGAAACCATAGGCAGAAGGGAGGGCTTTCATCTACCCGTTCTAACACATTCAGTATGACTTAAATAATAATTATTGTGTGATTAGTAGTCAAAATGTTTAAAATGGCGCTCCAAATCTGCCGTGAAATCTGTTAAATGCGCTGCCAATTTTGGCAACCTAATTTTCGTAAAGATGACATCATATTTTAAGGTAAAGGCATAAACCTGATGGTAAAATGCACTTACACATGCCCACACGCAAAGAAAAAAAACAGGCAACGTTGCTGTACGCAACGCAGTACTTCTTTTATTATATTGTGATGTCATATATTCTAAAGTACCCTTGATCACAAGGAACCTGGTAGTTGGCTGATCAATTAAACATGCAGGATCAGAGTAAGGGACGATACAGTGTTGCATATGCAGAGTGCCCTAATGGCGCTTATACTGGCACTGAGAAGGCACAGTGAAGAGCCTCTGTACGTGTTCGAGTAAGGTGCAGAAAAACAGAATCATGCTGGTATGCTCACTCTTGAATACGTTGAAGAGAGCTGACGATTATAAATCAGGTCATTAATTAGGCTAGGAACAGAAAACGTCCGGTGCTAAAATGTCTACAGATGGAAATACTGATAGTAAACGGAGCGTGTCCTGTGGTACAGATTCACCAACAAAAGAGAGAAAAACCACAAATAATGGGCGGAAGTCTGGGAGTTGCTCAGTGGTAGCGGATACGGAGGCTTAAGAAAGAGGATATAGATGCCCGCGTGTAAGTCCGCCCCTTGAATGTTATCCGGCGACATGTGCCAGCGTGGAGGTAATGGGGCGGGAGAATAAATTGCTGAGTGACTCGAGTTGGCCTGGAGTTGAAACGCCAAGTGGCTGAACATTCGTGGAAGGGAGGCGCAATGAAGAACCCGAAAAACTGGCGGCGACTGAGAAAACTGTCGGCGGAAAACTTGCAAACGTGATCTCCGGTTCGTTGGCGTCAGTGAAATGGGCTAGGTAACCAGTTTGCGGAAACGTAAAAAGCACCTAAAGATAGTTGTTCGTGCCAACCAGCGTGATCCCAAACTGATGGGATTTCGTTCATTATAAATCCTCGAAATGCTACGTGTTCTTTCTGTTGAACATCAGAGCTGCAACGAATTCAATGGCGTCTTCATAAGTTGTTTTCCCACCAGTTCATGCTGCACGCTTCCATGTATACCCTTTCGGAGAAAGCACCTGAAACAGACATATCACTATGTACATTTGTGCGTATAACCTTTTGTTGGATTCTTTAGAAATACATTCAGCTCCGCAGTATTGCTCTGAGAGGATAGAACCAATGAAGTCATTGCGCTAGGGCACAATTGTATAACATTGTTCTGTTCGCAATATTCCTCAAGCGTGGCAGTATTGCGTTCGCCGTAGTTATTACCGATGTAATAAGTGTTCCGGGCATTCAATAAACTGATGCTTCTAATTTATTAACCGTTAGAACAGTGGTTGGTCTCACAAGACAAAGTTGGGTTGTTGTTTGTCATTTATCGTTAAACATATAGTTTCCCACTATTAATATTCTACTCTGATTCTTTTGTAGTCACCACTGACGAAAAGCTTACATTATTGTGTAAACTTGGGAAGAAACTCACGATTAGGGGTTCTTCATTGTACAACATAGTCGAGGAATCTTACAGATAATTTAAATTATCCGTCCTTTGGGGGGTGTGTCTGGTATGAAAATAAATTAATTTGATAAAGGAGTCAGATCCACGGGCAACGCTGAGTAGCACTTATTGCTCTTCAGGGGTGGTATGCGAGCCCCAGATTTGTGTAGAGGCCACACCGCTTGGAGTCTCAAAGGCGATTCAAACCGAGCGTTACGTTCTTGTTATTGCCAAGCAGCCTGGTGCGGGATATTACTCCGCTGGGTTGTTTTCACTCACTCGTCAAATGTGGGAGAGAAAACATGCACAACGTGCCTGTACCCATCATCACCATATTTCCATGGCAGGAAAGACACCCATGACAAATACGTTTTCTTGAACTCAGTTACTTGAATTCACCACCAACATAAACTCAAAATGTGTTACATGTGGGATGTTATCGTGATTTGTGTACTTGTTTGAAAAAAATAGCTCAAGTGGTGTAGTGTTCAGCCGGTGAAAAAGGACTGGCGCAGAAAACTCTATTTAATTTGTATTTTGTATTTTCCTCTTTAATAATTAAAACACTACTGCAGAAAGCCTGTGGATTCGCAACTGCTTCGACCTTCTAACTCTCGGCCAGAGAGTCAGTGGACTTTACACCATTTTCCTGAGCCCGGATGATGACTTTGGAAAAGATGTATACTGCGATATGGACACAGACGGCGGAGGATGGACGGTATGTGAACATTGGAAATCGGTGGGGCTTGCTAAGCCCCGACCCCCTTCTGTCAGTCGGGATTTTGGCTCCAGAGAAGATTTGCGCTGATCGCGTATATGACATTAATTTAAAAGACTTGGCTAAAAACCTGGCGATATATATAATTGACTCCATCACTGATCTGCATTATTTGAGTCTTCTGCTTCGCTTCTGTCTTTTCAACTTTTTTCACAGGAAACGTCGGAACGCCGACTTTAACTATTCGCTACTGGTTCCAAAATAACAGAGATCTGTAGGATTGCGGTGCACCTGGTCTACAAACATACTTTCTGGTTCACTTGTCACACAGCACACACTTGTTTAAGTTTCATTCTACCACTGCGAAAGTACACAAGTGGCGCGGTGGTAACGCACTGAGATTATAGGCTGCAGTCCCGGATTAAATCACCATTTGAAGCCAAATGTGTTTTGGTTTACCCTTTACAACGGTGACTCTTTCACCAACACCACACCTAGCGTATTCTCCGTAAGATGAGTACATTTCGAATAAGTTACTTCTCATCTGACTACAAAACCTAAAATTGTTTTCAAAGATTTGTTTGCGGCTGCGTTGCCGCTGTCAACATGCGATTTATTCCGCATTTTAGCATTCATTGAAATATGAAGCCTTTGTTTACGCGAAAAGCCACGAAGAAGGACTTACCCACCATTCCCTACCACCTATCCAACTTCCGAAAATGCATGCTACACATTTGAAAAATAATTTGATGCGGTTTCAATTCGTAGATATTGATTTAAATGATGGCAATATTGTAAAAGCTCATTAATTCTAACTCCGAAGGAACATAACTTTAGCAGAAGTAATGCAAGTTCGAACTACTGAAAGAAAAGAACAAAAACCATACAGTGCAATTAAGGAGCAGTAGAGCAAGGCAGCAACTCCGTCCTCGGTAAAAATCCGCTTTTGCAGCCTGCCGTTCATCCTAGAAACCAAAAAACAACACTTTCCTTACTCTGATATTAGCGTGTCAGCGAATCTGTGAATGAAGTCAATCAATCATCCAAGTAAACACGGTGTTACAGTAAAATCTGGTTCTACAGTAAAAGACTCCTTGCCGAATGAGTGAGGTATACAAGTCTCTGAAACGCAAATGCCGTACGAAAACGGCACAAGAAATAGCACAGACCCGAAAAAGTCGTAAGAGAACCTGTAGGCTGTTCTTTTGTGAGTTGAAGTTATATCTGGCTTGTCATCATGATGAGTCGATCAAGTAAGTGCAAACAAAAATATATTCTGTGCTTCAAAATTACGTTAACTTGAGTACTTTCGGCAGATGGGGATTAACAGCCACTGTGAATATGTTCGCTACAGCTAGGAAGCGAATCGGGCACGCCGCTATACCAGTTGAGGCAGCACGGTTTAAATTGGAGCTGTACGGTACTTCAAACTGATATAGCCGCACACAGAGAGACAGGGCGATGGCCTGCTATGTCGGGCAGACCTTTCCGCTGCTGCTGTAATATGCCATGTGATAGAGGGCTCTTAACGCCAGAGCTCTGAACGATTGACCTTGATCCCGCGGCGCACGCAGAAATCGCCCGGAAGAAGTAAAAAAAAAAAAAAACAATACCGAGCGCACGCAAGCCTGCGCCTCGTCAGAAGCACCGGGCGTCGTCCAGGCTGACATGAGGGCTTGCGTCACGTGGCGAGCTCGCAAAAAAATAAGAAACGGGTTTACTTGCGTCCCCGCCTGAAGCGGCGAGCACTGGACAGCTCGCGCTGCCGACGCCGAGTTTGCGAAGACGGTTGTCGCCGGTTCTAGCCCGTGATAACACGGTCCACTTTGGAGGAGATCTGAAACCCGGCTGGAAAAACAATCCGGGCCTGCCAATCATGGAGGAATTATAGCAGTAAGTTTGAAAATCCATGTGAGGCGAACAACCGGATTTCCAAAGAAGGGAGAGGGGCCGCTATATCTACTGTTTCTCCAGCCTTGCACCACTAGTGGAAGCAGCGAGAATGTTTGTAATTGTAGTAGGTAAGTGTAGCGGATTATTTAGCAGGGCCGCTCAAATTATGCACGCCATAACGCGATCTTGAGGGTAAGAAACAATACATTTATTGTAGGCATGACATGAATACGATAATGCCACCACCAAATGGTTCATTTAATGCCTCTCAAAATACCCTTAAGTTTGTGTTTCCGCGGTGCAAGGGTTTCTCCGCGTAGTGACAGGTAGATTTTTGTATGTATTTGGTGTGAAAAAAAAAGAATGCGCCTGTATCAAGAAATTTTGCCTTTAGTGATGCTATTGACATGGTCCTTGGTGCACTTCCTTTACTGTTGCTGTTAGAACAGACTAAAAACTATTCTTTTGGGCGATTTACAGGTAGTACGTTGTACGGGGTTTGAACATTTCCCAGCCTTGTAAATTGATCCGAATCAAATTTTTGTTGTGTAAACTCCGAATTTTTTATTTTTATATTGTTCATACTTTTCCCGTCTATTCTTCCCGTCTAGAGGAAATTTTATTATGATTTATGGTCTGTGCAATGCCCTTGGTGCAGGTAATACAGAGGCGAGGACAGTTTGGAAATGCTGTGCGTTACTTCTACAAAAACTGGACTGAATACGCGGATGGTTTTGGACATCCGGAGAAGGAATACTGGATTGGTATGTGAAACATCAAATTGCTATATTTTGCCTCTGAGGTTACATTCTTTCAAAGATTGTTCCATGCACACCGGGAGTTATGCAGAACACATAGGAATATTCACACCTTGGGGTAAACTGGAAAACTAGGTGGTGTGGTGCTTCGTTTTACTTTTATGTGCTGCTATTTCGAATTGCTGGCGGGTTTACTGAAAGGACTTTGTGTCATGTCGACGAGTCAGTAATGCATGCTGGCAAGGAATCCTAAATTAATTGGTTCACTCAATACCCCACAATAGCGAGCAAGGTGAAAATTTTTAATACGTAGCATTCTTTGCCGAGTCTCCCCACAGCCAGGAGCGTGTAACGCCCTGCATTTTGACAAAAATGCAGATATCGTGGAAGTTCAATAGGTAATCGCTATGATTGCGTAAATGGATATAACTGGTCGCACGAAATTTTGGGAAAGCTAAAAAACAAGAAAAAGATAAAACAATACGAACAATGGCAAAAAGTATAAACCATGGCATTTCCAAAATAATGCGGAAGTTCCAAAAGCTTAACCTGTAATCGGTATGATAACGTAAATGGAAATAATTCGTTGGACGAAATTGTGAAAACCCAAAAACTAGAAAAATATTAGAAAATTAGAGAATATGCCAAAGCGTATAACTCATGGTATTTCCAGAATAACGCCGATTTAGCGATAATTTCACCTGTAATGGGTATAATATGGTAAATGAGGATAAATTGTCGATAGAAATTAAAAAAAATACGAATAAGAAAATATAAAATAATTACCAAAAATAGCGAACCATGTAACGCCCTACATATCTACAATAATGTGCATTTGGGGAAAGTTCCACCTGTAGTCGTTATATTTGAGAAAACACAGATAATTGGTCAAATGAACCTTTCAAAAAATAATAAATGAAAAATATATGAAAAACAAGGAAAATAGCAAATCGTATAGACCTGCTTTTCAAAAATAATGTAGATTTTGTGGAAGCTTTACTAATATTCGGTATATTCTCGTAAATAACATAATCGATAAAAATAAACTTTGAAACAATAAAAGGTAAGAAAAATAAAAAAAAAGGGAAATGGCGAACCGCGTAATGCCCTACATTTCCACAATAATGCATATTACGAGAAAGTTCTACTTTTAATAGTTATACTAGCGTAACTGGAGATAATTGGTCTTACAGGATTCAGAAAAACAAAAAAATGGCTGGAAAAAATCACTCATGACAAGCGTTATAAGAATGCTTCGGATTGATAGAGAATTGTCTGAATTTCTGCAGAATTTTTTGTTTGTCTGTCCTTAGGCTCTTATACTGGCAACGTTTGCACCAAAATGGATGCCTCCTGACGTTTTTTGAGATCAGCTGACTCGTCTCAACTTGTAGAATTCTAATAGATCTAACTATGAATCCATATTACTCGGCTTGTGGGGAAGTGGCTTAGTGTGTGTGTAATTTGGTAATACCGAAAAGCGTGTGGAAAGGATCAGACCAGTGAACATATTGAGCCCTACTTAAAAACCATCGTTTATTGCTTGAAGAGGGACCATGTAGCGCAATGAAGCAAGCGGAAAACAACGGATTCACGGAGACTAGACTAAACAACACGAGGTCCGCTACTATTCTGTGGCAGAGTAACATATTCAAACATGTTTAAAGCATCGCATGCCGTAGAAATAGGCCGTAATCTAAGCTGAAGCCGCATTGTTTTTACTGCCTCTAGGAAAACTGCCTATACCGTCCCTCAGAATACTGCAGAATGCCTTATAAAATGTTCGTAGCAAAAAACATCTGCAGCGCTTCACTGAGCTTGGCTGGCATATATGGTATCCGGTTGAACTGTGCTAAGTGGGAATTCTCTTAAAAGTCATCCATCGTTTGAGGGATGAGAGAACGTTGAACATAAAAGTATTAATCTCTCCCGAGCCGTTCGGCAGCGCACTGCCTGAAGTGAGGTTGCAGTTTCATGACTCCAAAGTAATCTATGACTTGCCGCTAAAACGATAAGTGCGAAATAAAACTTCGGAAGCGACCGTGCGCACACACGCATTATCAGATCATCAATCAGTCTCCGGAACAAAAATGTGTCCTCCTTCAAATATCTTCTATTTGTTTATCCTATCTTATATGAACTTGTGATGCGAAAACCTTACTTGTCCCATTAAGGGAAAAACCGCTGCCTTTGTATAGTGTTATCAGGCTACGAAAATGGCTGCAGCTTCAAAAGTAAAGCAACACACATTTTGTTGTAGTAAGATCTGCCAAGAGTCGTTACTACTGAGGTAACGCTGCACGTTAGACGCCGTGCAACAAAGCCTTTTGTAATTTTTAGTGTTCCTTTCTTATTGACACTTACCCACTGGAAGGATTGGCTAGGAATGGGCAGCTTTAGGCGGCTATTTTCCTCCCTTCACACCTCTACTCAGACTTCCAAACGTAAATGTGGCAGACTGGCGCGAGACTGGAAGCGAAGCAGCAGTCGCTAACATTGTCGAGTGTGGGAAAAGCAGGTTGAAGTTATTCGCATCCTAACACTAAACATAACTGGAGCGAAGGCACTCAAATATGATGTAGTAGTAAAAAAGTGTGGAATTTTACTATCACCCACTTTTAAATATAATCCTAAACAGGAACCTCATTTCCAACTACTCAGTATTGAGCGGCAAAGATAGGTCAGTAACTAGGTTATGTTTCCAAATTCCGCTTGCTAACTCTTGTGTGCGCGAGTAGATTCGGTGGGGAAGCCTTTTAGGGGCTCGAGCTGTCGGCGTCTCCTGTCGTCGTCACCACCATCTCATGTAGTCACTGTGCTAATAAAACATCAGGACACTTGTTTTCCAACGCATCGCGCTACTGCGTATCGTGTACTGAAAGGAAAGTGCAGAATGGATAAAACCGGTTCAAAATAAATTAGCATGGTTTAAAGATTGGTGGAACGTTCCGTGTCCTCTTCAGCAAACATCAAGAAGAAGCAGAAGCTGCTTGTAGACGGGTTATAATTTGTGTTCCGGCTCTGGATGCTGGGCCTGATCGGTTCGAATGGCCGATCGAGTAGATATGACATCCATACTTACACAAACTCGCACGACGCATTTGTTCTGTTTTTACTGGGCGTTGTACGAAATCATCTGGAAAAGACGCGGCTTTGCGGCAGTCAGAGTGCGGCCGCAAACGTGCATGTTTACCATGCTACGAAAAATGCGCTCGCGTCAATTGGATGTTCTGGAGGCTGAGCTTGCCGCGCTGGGGAAGTGCAGTTCCTTCAGCGGTGGTCTACCCGGTTTATCCGTGTGGTAAACAAGCAAATAGAAGTGTCTATTCTACCCTATTGACTCTTGTAGTGATGGTGAAGTGTTGTCGTGAACTGTCGAGCAGGTAACCTACAGTGATATTGTGTGTGAAGTGAGTGGTGTGATAAAGTTGCGAAGTGATACATGCAGTGTGTATGTTTTAGGCGACCCGCGTAATATTTAGCAGAGCGCGTCTTTGTATAGGCTATTAAATTTGGTTTCAGGGAAGACGAGTCCTAGGGCGAGGTCACGTCTCCAAACTGTGGCGGATAGCGTATGAAATTCGACTCCAATGCAAAAGAGGGCGCCACTGCCTCAGCAAGCATGCGAATGCCTTTCCCTTCGGCGCTTCCACGGCGCCAAATCAGCGCGCGCCGTGTGGCATGAGAGACACGATTTTTGAATACACTTATACACTGCGTGCTTCACCACGCCCCAGGTTTCCTCTTATTTAGAGATAGCCCAGGATTGTTTAGTGATATAAGTTGGCGACAAATATAAACAAAGAGACCGAACTATTTTCTAAGGAGCTGTTGCCACGGAAGCATCATTTTGTTTGGATATTTATATGTTCAGCACACCTCATCAGCGTCATTGAACGCATTGTTGGACGGCGCTTATGTAAAAAAGTTTTCGAAAATGGTGAAATCTGGGATGCTCATGGGAATATTTCAGGCGAAAATACGCTGGTTCTTTCTGACATACTAAAACGCAAAGCATTGTTAAAACATTTTTTCTGTTTTGTTCAGGAAACCGTGCTCTTCACGCGCTCACATCAGGACGTGAGAACATGGCCCTAAGGGTGGTTCTCACCAACCACTCAGGGGAAAGCGTAGCGATTGACTACGCGCGAATGGAGGTGGGACCAGAGAAACAGTACTTCAAGCTCAAACTCGGCAGCCACCTTGGTCCACCGGGTATGTAATTCACGGCATAGGCATCAAATGAGCAACTGATGATTGCTATATTTGAAGCTTCGATGATGTGTGTTGGCTGGCATAGCCGGCTACTCATAACAGCGGCAATAACAGAGCTACTTTTCTTTGTGCCCTGCACAGGTTGGGACTCCCTTAAGGCCCACAACAGCTGCAGCTTCACCACTTTCGACCAGGACCACGACTACTACAGTGGAAACTGCGCGAGCTATTACAAAGGCGGATGGTGGTACAACGGTTGCTACGACGCTAACACCAACGGTGTAAATTTTAATGGTCCCCACGAATACTCAATAGGCGGCATTGAATGGGGTACCCGAGGAGGATCAACTGGTTTACTAAGATACTCATACCCACATGTAGAAATGATGATACGGCCTTCTGGATTTTGAGGGATGACTCAATCCTCTTTCTGGAATAAAGGTTGTTTGTAAGTATAGCGCTGATGTGTGAAGCTTTAAAGTCGGAACACAAGGTAAAAACCCCCATATATTCGTTTTATATTTTGCGGGATGGTTTTAATACAGAAAACACTCATTAGAGAGGAGGACGAGTCTTCTAACGAACCAGTGAGGGTGCACAAAGCTAATAGCCACCAGTGCCAAATACAACATATACAGAGAAAATGCTACGCGCAGTTTCCCTTGAATTAAAATGCACCAATCATTATAGATGCAAAAAATTTGAGATTATATCAGATATATTCATAATAGCATAAAATGGAAGTAACACTGTATGTTGATTTACTGCCCAAATGTGGAGGCAAATTTAACGTAAAAATAGTTATGAGTGCTATATGTAATAACGTGACCGTTGTTCACCTCATGGTCCGGCATTTCACATTTTCATTTTCCGGGATAGTGAGAATACGACAGTTTCACGAAAGTGAGGACTTTAATATTACGTCTTCAACAAACCGATTTTCAACAGAGTACTTTTGCCCGTTATAGTCCACTAGTAAAAACTTATATCACCGTCACGTGACAAGGGTTTCGGAGTTATAACTGCAACAATAAAAAGAATTATGATTTTCCTCATTTTTAAGATATGGAACTATTGTGATTAATCTTACCCAGCTGGCATCATGACAAAGTACACACTTTAAGAAAATGTACAGAATTCTCAGTCAAACTTTGTTCTGGTGTGTTTGGGTTCAACACACCGTTACTACTCGTCTTCTGTGTTGAAATGATTGTGCTTTATTCAGCTTAGTTCAATGCTAACGAATAAGTTGTTTTTACACAAACATGAATGTCGCTTTCTTACTGTCATCCTTTAAGATTGACTTTTGTAAATTTGGTTCTGCGTGCGCAACGCTGGACCCAATCTTGAATGGAAAGAAATCATACACAAAACGACAAACGAAGTTGTGGAGGGGGCATAAACTTGGCGTCTTATAAGGCAAAGGAGGAACAGAGCAGGATTAAAAGAGAGAGACTTTGTGATGTACAAAACGAAAAACCGGGGTGCGAGAAATATTTAGGCACCTGTATATTAGGGGCATGGACAATGGGTGGAGATGGATCACCCAAAACCCGATCCCTCGGTTTGGGAAAGTTTGGTATACGCAACAGTTTAAGACAGATAAAAACAACGGAGGCGACAAATTAGCAAAAAGAATGGAATCCAAGAACGCTCTGGAGGCCTACTGAAAAAATAAACTAGAAATCAGGAACCAACGTTTTCATTGCAACAGGCAAGGAACTGCATAAATATTTCAAGCACAGGTGGGGTTCCAAATAACTATAAATTAACCTGGGTTACTAAAGGCATACTAAACAAACCTGTGCATTCTGCAGCATGGACTTGAGAATCATAGGGTAGGTTGTGAATGACTGCAGATGTGTACAACCACAGTGGACGTAGAGGACAGGATGGTAGCTAAAGCTTTGAGATTTAGGGTCACGGGGACCCTCAACTTCAGGGCCATGGAGATTACGAAAATACGGCTGGGTGGAGGTGGAAGGGGGCGTGGAAGAAAGTAGGCGAAGAGACGGATTTATGAGGACCTCCTTGACTCAAACATGCAAAGCTTTATAACAGCAGTGTGGGCGGAGGGGCAACAATGTGCGACGGCAACGGAAGTGCGACAGAGGGATCGGAAATATAACCGCGAGGAGAGATTGAGAGCAGAGGGAAGAAACATGCATCTGAAATACGTTACTGGTCGAAAAAAGTATTTGAATTAAACTGATGTGTCGAATCTTTACACCCACGCCCCAATACAAAGGTTGATCATCTAATCATTTTCTTCACCCGAACCACCATCATCATCGTCGTGCTATGTTTGGAAAGCAAAATGACGCTGCAACTTTTAATTTTGGAGAGCTATTCTTCGTGCTAGGTTCTTACAGATGGAGAGAGAGAGAGACGCAGTATCCAACAACAATTACGGAGCAGATCGAATGACTTTCTGCGTTAGTAGGCTACCCGGTGCATCATTGGCGAAGGCATTGGGGTGGTGATTCAAGGATGCAGGTTCTATTTTGGGTTCGTGAGTCGCATTTCTGGTTTTGGCTGACAGCGAAACAGCCGTTGAGTCAGTTTTTGTGGAAGTTAGAGATGCCGAGTTTGTTTACACTATTTCTCCGCCCTCCACTACGGCACGCATCTACCACCATTGTAGATTCTGAGTTTCACATTCGCCATCCGCCCCACATTAATTTTTGGTTGAGGCGGAGCGGCAGCATTACTATTGTCTTTTTCATAGGCAAAACAAGAGACATAAAGACATCGCAAAAACAAAGATTTTATATTCTGCCACAGGGTGAAACAACTACTGAAACACACCAGCTTTGCTCGCGAATATTTTCGCAGCATATTAACCAGGCACTAGTCAATCCCCGAAGAGGTATGCAACGTGGTTTTACTGCAAGCCTGAGAACATTTACTACACAAAAAAAATCATAATAATGTTGTCCGCTGAGATCATATCTTCCCTTTTGTAGGGCCCTTGAAAAATATATACTGTTAAAATATCCTCGCATTACAAACTGTCAGAACAAAAAATTGAGCTGCTATATTTTTCGACAAAAATCTAAATCTGCAAATAGCTTGCCATCACCATTTATTCATTCTTGTTCTCGGTCGTTTACGACTAAAATAGAGACCCATTGCTTTCCATAATACATAAAAACCTGCTTCTGTTTTATTAGCCTAATTTATGCTGCACGAAAATTTATCCAATATTCTTCACCACCACATACAGATATACCGATGTTGGTTATGCCAGTATAGCATTTTGATTGATTGTAGGGTTTTAACGCGCTGACGCAGCGCAGGCGATGAGGCGCGCCGTAGTGGAGGGCTCCGGATTAATTTTGACCACCCGGGGATCTTTAACGTGCGCCGAAATATGCGCCGCTTTTCGCCTCAATCAGAAAAGCGGCCGCCAGGGCTGGGAATCGAACCCGTGACGTCGTGCTCAGCAGCGCAACGCCTTAGCCACTGAGCCACCGCGGCGGGTCCGCTAGAGCATTTTAAATGCCTTTTTATCAGCTTTCCGTGAATATCCTCAAAAACGACTACTTCAAAAGAGCACCAAGAAATTAAAAAATATGGGTGCTATTCCAGAAGGCCCGGGTTTCAGCGAAACTCGGGTAAGGCGGAGTCAACGTTTTAATATTAGGCTCATTATAAATTTCGGGAACGGAGTTGAAATGCTCTAAACATGCGATTCATGCTATTTGCTGATTATTGAGGTGACGGAATGGGTCCAGGGCAGCGCGCACCAAGGATGCGCCACCAGGGCGTGGCGCATCCTTCAGTGCTTTCTATCGCTCCACTACTGCACTGGTGGCAAGCAAATCCAAGTCCTTTTTTTACGGTACTCTTACTTTGATGTTCTGTATCTCAATGCAATGTTAATTTTATTATTTTTAATATGAGCTTCTTGCATGAATTTTTTGTACCAAGAAGTAGTTTGTGCCGTCTGTGGCAGACAGTGCAATCACTGGACTCTGGCCAACTGGCTAAAAAAGAAAGTGGGTGATGGGAGCGCGCCACATTCAAAACAGTTGCTGCTGGTATTGCGTTATCGAATCCCTCATCTTATAGACACAAAAGTTCCTCGGCGCGGTCCCGTCTCCTTACGTGCATTTAAGGCGAAAGCCTAGCGATACGTATTAGCAACTTCTTTTCTAACACATTGTACTTGCGCCTTTTTTTCTCGCTTTCGTTTCTTTGTCTTCTGGCACAGATTACTTTAAACAGCTCAAGAAGAGAGAGAGCTTAAGTTTAGACAGCTTACGAAGAATCTATAGACGATTACAACACTCCGTATTTAGAATTTCACCACAGCTGTGTAGCTGTTTACGCTGTGTGAAATATGTAGAGGCAAAGAATAACTGACATACATACGGATATGGTGAACCAGCTTGACCTTGCTGCTACCGGTAAGGAGCGTACGCTGAATGAGTCGTTCGGGAACGCAGCTGTTTATTTGTGCACCTGCCAAATTCAGGCCAGAGAGTTGAAGACCCGGGGCAGGGACTAGCTTCGAAGAAGACCGGGTAGGCCCTGCCCGAAGTATGGAGCTCCCGCCAGCGGTACGCCTGAACTTGGAGATCATTCTGTCCAGTGTTCGTGGTGTCATCTCGGGCGTGTTGTCCTCGCTGCCAGCACCCGTGTGTTCGTGCCTAAAGTAAGGAGCAGACACGTCGATTTCCCGTTACGGACGCGGAGTTAGTGCAACCGGTTGCCGGAGTTCTAGCACAGTCTAACGTGGTCCACTTTGGGAGGGATGGGAAAGCATGCGGACATGTTATATCTATCCGGGACAACCAGTTATGTGTGACTTTCAGCGGCTAGTTCAGAAATCCACGTGACGTGCAACGGGAAAATAATGTGACGAGATTGGCCTCCGACGAAGGGAGAGGGGACGCCAGTTCTGCTTCGGCAGCCTTGCACCAAGAGTGCATGCTAGTAAAATTTCTTTGCATACCGGACGAGTTACCTAACATTCGTCGGACAATTTAAGAAATCTTTTGTGGATCATGCGTGATGACTTCCTTCTTTGGTCGCAAGCGGATGTGATTCAGCAAGGCCTTAGCCAACGGGGACGTAGGAGGCCGTAAAATCTGATATAGTGCCAAAATTTTGGGGCTTCTGAAAGATGCCGATTTTGTAGACGAAACTTCGTACGGCACGGTGCATGCCATCCCCGAAAAAACATTCGTGAAATGGATCAGTCGTCCTCCGTATACAGTAGTTTCCGGTCGTGGAGATTGTGCGAAAAACATGACAGAACCATTCTCTTCGAGCTTCGAAATAGCAAATTTATAATACGCCCTTCGACTTCCTGGGTTCTAGTGACTGCGGAGGAGTTATTCCTTATTCAGAAATTCGTACCTGAGCTCTGAGCTTGAAAAGACCCATTCACATTTTTTAATAGCTGTTAGTGGGGAGCTATCTCACTCTTCAAGTGACAGTTCCGATTGTATTAGCTTCAAAAAGTTGCTTCGCAGTGCTTTCGAATGGATGACTGCCTGCAATTGCGATTGCAGGCGGGCTAGTTGGTACATATCAGTGCGATGAACAGAGCAAAAAAACAAGACGACTGGAAGCACACGCAGACACAGCGCTGACTTTAACGTTCTGTCACATAAAAAGGGCTATTATACCCGCAAAATGTAACAAGCACTTCAGGAAAACGGTGCAAATCGGAATGAGGGGCGTCTTGAGACGCCGTGTGAACGCGTAATATGCTTGTTCGTTGTCAGTCGGTCTAGTCCCGTAGAGGGAAGCATATCGGCCAACGCTACTCCATTATATGCGTTTTAGTCTTTTTGAGATCAAACAGACAGAGAAGGTACGGCCCGTACTGTTGCACTGTTGTCATTTCGTAGGTCTTCTTTTTTTGTCCCGTTTGTGCCGCGTTTAGGTGGCTTGTGCTGCATGGCTTTTCAGAGGGTGTCTATGCACTCCGCTTGCACAAACCAGCATGCAAGGTCAGCCAGGGGAGTTATAGTGTCACAGCCAGGCTGTTCCTGCAAATAGTGCTCGCTAGTATCAGTAGAGTAAACTGACAGGGATAACTTTATCTCTGGGGTATCTGAACTTTTGTGTCAGTCCAGTCACTCCAATCTAGTGTTCAAATTAGGGCGGTAATCTGGCGGCTAACTGTCCACCGGTTCTTGGCGGTCCTCGTCTTCGTATTATATCTGACAACAGTGCTGTACAGGCAATTTACGTCATCTCCGCAGTTTAGCTTATTTTCATTCAGCCTACAACTGCCAGCACTTGCCTAGTTAGGCACATGCGTATAGCCTCATCGCATGCGCTTCACACCATTTGTGTAGTCAAAACTGCCTGAAAGCTCTGTTCGATGTATTCACATGGTCACCCATTTCCTGAACTACGGGAGGAAATTCAGTGACATGGCAGCCAGCAGGAATGCTTGCATACGCTATAACACCAAGCGCTCATTGAGGGCAGACCTTGTTTTTTGCCCGTTGCCTTCTGTCCACCAAGCTCCAGCATGGTCGCTCATTGGCCTCTCAACTGTCAAGTGATGATGGATCTGCAAAAAGCACCATACCAGTATGTTTATTAATTTTTTCTTTTCCCTGTGTACAATCTTATAGCTATTGCATTAATTTTGTAAAAATATCGACATTGTGCTGACCACGAGGATGCGGTTCCGATTCGCGGCAGCGGCGGTCGCTTTTCTGATGGAGGCGAAAAGCAAAAACGCCCGCGTGTACTAGATTTGGGCGGAGGTTAAGACCCTCAGGTGGTCAAAATTGTTCCGGAGCCCTCCACTATGGCTTGCCTCATCGCCTGCGCTGCGTCGGCGATTTAAAAAAACAATCATAAAAAACGGCATTCTCAGCATAAAAAACGTTTGTGCACAAGCTTTAAACGTTATTTCGGCCGGTGATTGCGTATCAGCTAATACGACACTCATCATTTCGATACATGTGTTTGGGCGAAGAGAAACTCCCTCGCAGGTTCTTTCAGGTATTCTGTGGCGAAGGAGACCTGCCACAGTGCAAATAATTTGACGAGGGCACTTGGTAACGGCCGAAAAAAAACATATTCTTGGGAAAACACAATAAACATCAAACCACAAAATATAACACCCGAAAGCCAATTACAATTCAAAGGTTTGCCAAATTTACATAACTCTGCGAACCACCAGTTCTAATGAGAATACAAAGGAAAGGCCCCCAAAACATTCATGGGGATGAAGTGCCGTCAGCAGGGCGCCGCGGGCGCTCGGGACGTGGCGGGGTGCGGTATTCCGGGGCTATGACGATGGTGTCACACACGCCGGAGAGTCGACGAGGAAGCCGCACCTTTGCCCTCGTATACAACGATCTGCTTGGCAGCCGCTCACGATATGGCGCCCTGTAGCAGTGGGCAGGATGGAACCATGCACTGCCGGTCGCCGAAGGGCAGCAGGCGGCGGGTCGTCCCAGGGGTGCAGCACGCCAACGTTGCGCGCTTCCACGAGTGAGCAGTCGCGCCTGGGCTCCGGGATGCCAAGGCGCTAGTGCACTCCTCTCGAGCTCGGGTTCTCAAAACCCAATGAGCTTCAAGTCTTAGACCTGGACGTCGCGCTCCTTCAACCTGATTAGTCCACTCCCCCCAACGTTCTCCTGCGTTGTCACCGGACTTCCATATCTCCTCGGTCGTGGCGACTACCCAGTGGCCCACGTCGGCCCCTCGTGCTGCTGACCACTTCTTTCTTCCGTGCACAACCCCAGTAAGGACAATCGCCACACGAATACTGCGTGGGTATGTTACTGCGAGGTTGTCGCCGTTGTCTTTTGCAACTCGCAATGTGAAGGAGTGTTCTGTGAACTTTTACATTCAGATTCGTAATCGTCCTACTGCACTGAACATTGGTATTGTAATAAAGAAAGTAATGCGCGTTTAGTAGCACTTGTCCTTGCCCAAAATTCTTCGTCGTCGGTGCCTATGCATAAAAAAATTCAAAGTTGCATAGGTCATTGGCGGAAAAAATAAAGGGCAATGGTCGGCGAGTCATTAACTTCTTTTCCGCTTAAAAGCAGGCACTGTCGCCATTTTTCCGAATCATTTTCTACAGATCAGAGACGAAGCTCTTAGGCCAAATTAGTGGAGTGAGGTCATAGGTCTGACTTTAAGGGGCACTACCCTCGCGGCCTTTTAACAACAAAGAGAGCAAGATGGCTGGAGTGCCTTCTAATTTATAGCGGTCAAGGTTCGCATGCGTTGAGTGTAAAACTGTGTCAACAAACAATATCTGCAGAAGTTTTTCAACGGACTCGATGAATATATCTGGTGCGTCAGATGAGCGTTGATATTTTCCTTTCATAATAATGGCCGGGCACTTCGACTTTTGTATGCATTTTTGGGAGGTTACAATATTCCTAAAATATTAAACTGAGGGTGGCAAAGTCATAGACATCATCTTTTATTTTATTTTGCAGCGCAAAACCACTCCACATACTTCATTAGAATTCCACTTAATATTCAACGGAAATTCTTGTATACCCACAATAACAAACACTGAAAATTTTCCTCGTGCATATTGCTTGTCATGCACAAAATAGAACACACAACCAGAACTACTAGTTGTATACCTGTATATAACGTATCACAATGTTCCACTTGGATCCGGTTCCTCCTATAAGTACTGTATGGTTCACATTTTAGACAACCTAGTTGAACTTGTTGAACCGCATGCTGAAGTATTTACGTCAACATTTCTTGTCCCACCAGCATTCTTTAAAACTTCGTCTATTTAAAAACTAATCAAATCGAAGTTAGAGTACGCAATGTCCGTTGAGATCCGGGTCATGACAATGTAAGTACCCCACTAAAAGTTGCTTCAAATAACTCTGCTGGTTTTAGTATTTCTATTTATAACAGGACTGCAAGTGCAGCGAAAACGAAAAGCATTATTGATTTCCTGTATTTAGCCTCCCGACGTCACTTTCATGCCTAACTTTATTTTATGAGCTATATTACCGCGCTAGTCCTCATCGTGAAACAGTTTCACAGCCTAAGTACATATCACATAGCATTGACCAAAATCACAAAGGTGATGTTGGATCATGTAACACAGAATACCTCACTCAGTTTCTCATTCGGAAAACATCCCGAAAAAGGAACTGCCTTAGCGCCGCTATTGCTTCCATCTACGATAATCACTTGTTTCTTCAAGCACTACTTAATATTATATGGCCGGGACAATCTATTTTTGTAATTCAACAGATGCATTGTGTTCCATTTTTTCTGTATTCTGTAATACACTTTCGCTCATTTCTTTCCCACGTGCGTGAAGGTAACAAAAATAAATTAATAAATTCCTAAAAACTGCGGTTCATTCCTGTCATAGGAATCGGTAAAAGACGAAAATGATATGTGCAGCGAAATCTGCAGCTGAGCATTATTTGTGGGTCGGCGGCTGTCCTGTGGGTGAGCTTGGCGATCGACGCCCTGCTGGCGGGTCGCTTCGGTAAAGGTATACTGCCATCCTTTCCGTGGTGGATATGACGTCTGTGAAATCTTGGTGTAACCTGGCAGAAATCACTTTCATGTTAAAATGTGAAACCGGAAAACCAACAACGCTAAGTATAACCTACTGTTTAGTACAAAAGGTTGTTTCCCCACTAGAAGGCCAATTGTGCAGGGGTGCACCCTATACAGGCCGCTTGGTTCATTGTACTGGCGTCATATCCGCACCGGATATGACGTAATTGAAACATTCGTGAATCCCCGAATTAAAACAATTTCGTGTTGTAAAATTAGTCAATAAAATAGTTCTATAATCCAGTGTCTATCTCCCCTGTAGAGTACGTCAGAATGACTTAAGGGTGATCAAGGACAATGTCCTTTTATCTATTATGTGTTACGAAGGAGCATGTACGGAAGGTTGCGAGTATAAAACTCAACTTTCGCTGAATTGTTAAGGCAAGCTTGTTATCTGCGTCTCGGAGAAGGTATTATAAAAATTATTTCTAGTTTTATAAACGGGTGGCGCCAATGGTCGTTTTTTATAGTTGTACTATATGCCCCCTGTACGCTGTTATCTGGGAATGCTTTTTATCCGTAACCTGAATGAGTCGACACATACTTTTAACCAAGGTACACCTGGAGTAACGAATGAATTTTTTTCACTATGGTGTCTACTGGAATCTAGCATCGTTATTGACAATGACTCAGTTTTGTACTTTGTCGGATATTTACATAGCACAGTTGTTTTCCTCTCCGGGCATGTCGCCTCGCTTTATTGCTGTTTCCGCACAGCGCGTCGATTTTCCGCCGGGGTGAAGATAATAGATTTCTTCTAATTTTTGTTAAAACGCCGTTCATTCTTTTGGTAAATAGCGACAACTGTGTTTGTAGAATATTGTAGAATATATTGACAGGTATAACACACCACGCCCATCCGGACAACAGGGTCCGGTATACTTTGGTTCGCTCGCAGAGCTTCTTATTGTTGTAGGACCACGAGGAACCGCCCGGGCATCCTCCAATTCATCTACAGTTCTCCTTAGTAGCACGCAATTCCTCCTGGTTGTAAAATGTTATAAAGCCGTCTAGGAATTGTGTTTTACATGCGGTACTTCTAACCGTCACTATCTCTAACTGGAAAAGAGTTTTCTCGCTGTAAAGCTGGGTAAAACCTTAATCCCGTACGGATAATTGACATCAATTATCTGATTATCAGTTATCTGACATCAAGTACCTGGAAACATTCAACGTGCGAACCTTATATAGCGACTGAAATTTAACTGAACTATTATAACAGGTCACAGCTATTATTGGGGACATTACATTGTTAAGCGCAGTAAAAATAAGAAGAGGAAGCGTCATGGAGTTGAATTGCGGGAATTTCCTGTGGTACCGAGTACCTCAAGTCAAGAGCCCAGTTTGGTGTAATTCATCTACGTAAAAAAAAAGAGAGCGGGGGGAATTCTTTACCAGTAACAATGAAATCACCGTCATTGTGGTTGATCTAAACAAGCAATATAAGGTAAAGATAGTTCGAGCCTTTTGGCCAAAAGCTAGCAACGATGATCAAGCCATACACAGTTTATACAAGGATACCGAATCATCAATAAAAATAAAGTCGTTCATAATTGTGGTGAGATATTTAAATGCAAAAGTAGGTTAGAAGAAAATGGTGGAGAGATCATTGGGAATCTATCAAAGAGGCTGTCGTAACAGTCACGGAGATACGCCGGTAGGGCTTGCAGATTGAAATCACCTTCCTCTGCCGATGAAAGAATACAAAATGGTCATTAAAAATTCTCAAGTACAAATGAAAAACGAAATTGACTGCATTTTAAGGGAAAACCCAGATATTATGCAGGACGTTAAAGGTGCCAGGCAAGAATTGAACTAACCATTTACGTTGTGCAATCTCAAAAAAGCTGAATCTTCAAAACGAAAGAAGAAAACCTGTGAAAACTAATACATTCAAACATGGAGTCCGGCAACACCTGCACGCAGGGATTTAGAATAATCCGCCATAATAAAATCACTCTTCTAACCGAGGAGAATCTGGTTAGTGTAGGCAAGCGAAATTACAACCTAACAAGGGCAATCCAGAATCAGTAGCCGCTTTGGGAGAAGCAGAATGTAGAGAAAAAGCCGGAAAACTGAACAAGACAGCAAAAAAAAAAACTAATTTCGAAATGCAGGAACATAAACGTTTCCAGTACGGAGCTTGAAATTGAGTTACCAGAGATGTCGAAGTTGTCTAGCAAAGGAAAACAAACGACATTCGTGCATAGAACATGACTGTAATCGAGGGAACGCTGGAAATTGGAGGAAACTTGAAAGCAACGAAGAGGAAGCTAGCTACCGGGAAAAATATAATATTTGCACTCTGGTACTATTTTCCAGGGTACCATTTTTGCACAACATGAAGCAGGTAAAAAAAGTAGCAAAGCGATTCTACACCTACACACCGGCAACGTTAGACCAGGGTAACAACTGAGCGTACAAATATAGCTTGTGATGTCCCACTAGTAACTAAAGAGAAAGTGGAAACGGCTCTGGAGAGCGTTGGAAAAGAAAAGCTGTAGCTAATGACGGCATAGCGGAGGTCGACTTAAAGTAGGTAGGAGATGCTGCAGTGAAAAGCTTCCTCTATTCTTCTCAGAATCATTAGGGGCCCTCAAAGTGTCCATAGCCTGGGGAAACGCTAGCATAGATCTGATTCACAAGAGAGAAGATTCCTACGGCCTTAAAAATTACAGAAGCATCAGCCTACTCACAGTTTCACAAAAGCTGTTTACCAATATAATACGTCACCGGTTAGGTGACAGCCTGAATTTCCAACAGCAGAGAGAGCAAGCTGGGTTTTACAGAAGTATGCTCCAAAATTGATCGCATTCATGCCTTTAATAAGTAATACAGAAATCTTCTGAGTACCATAAACCCCTTTGCATGGCACGTTGAGACCATGAAATTGCGTTTGACACAGCATACAGGTCAGCAGTTCTGGCAGCATTATAATACCCACAAATAGAGACCTACATAAGTCTTCTGGACGACATATATAAGGATTGTAGGGGTACGATATTCCTTCCCAAGCAAAGCGTGAAATTCCCGATCTGAAAGGGCATAACAGGCAATACCATCTCGCCTAAAACGTTAACAGCATGTATAGAAAGGTATGCTGGAAGCTTCACTGGAGAAAGAGAGTATTACAGGATAAATGAAGAATACGTGAGCTGTGTGAGGGATGCAGACGTCATACTCTTGCTAAAACGCTCTGCAGAATACTTGAAAAAGTGCTTGAGGAAATATAAAATGAAAGCATGGCCGTGGGGCAAAAACCAAATATGAATATATATAAAGTAAAGATTAATACGCACATCGAAGGAGCCCTCTTTAACATATATTACGGAACACTGGAACAAGTAGGATATTATAACTGTCTCCGACAGATGCCCACTGCTGACCGCATACACAAGAGCAGAGCGAAATCCGGTGAATAATAGCAATGTGCTGGGGTGCACTCCGCAGGCACTCGAGAATAATGAGAAGTAAGCTACCTTTATTACTCAACGGAAGAATATGCAGCCAATACATCCTGCCCCTGATTACATAGGGAGCGGAAACTTGGTGCGCTACTAAGCAACTGGGAAGCAATTTAGATGGGCTCAATGGCCATGGAACGAGTAACGATCAGAGTAGAACTTCGGAACAGAAAACGTGCTTCCGGGATAGTGGAACAAACTGGAATAAGTGATATAATAGCCCAAATAAAGGAAAAGAAATGGACTTGAGCTGACAAAGTAGTGAGTGGAAACGTCCACTGGAGGATAACCGGTGCAGAAAAGTCGAAACCTAGAGGGAGGGCTACAAGAATAGGACGGTTAATAAGTCGATGGAGGGATGTAATACAAAGTTCCGAGGAAACGAACGGATTTCGGCAGCGCAGGTTAGGAGTGGAGGTCAATGGGAGAGGCGTTCTTCCTGCAGTTGACCTAAGTGAGCTGTTGACGATGGTATTATCTTTAAGCGTTCGTGCATATTTTATTCATATTACCTCCTAAGTTTAATTGAACAAAGTTACCGTGTATTTTTTGTGCAACGGTGTCCGTAAAGAGTATGCGAGAATGTCTCAGCGCACGTATATGTTCGTGCTTCATATGTTAGAGCAGGGTTAATTTGCTTCTATCATTGAAGGCTGTATTAAATGTCCCACAATAAACTACAAATTACGCATAGTTATGTTACATTAGCCTTTATATGTGCAAATATTTAAAAAAATTGGGCTATAACGTAATTAGGAAAGTGGTGTAATGTACTCTTGCCAGAAAAATAGCATCGTTTGCAGAGGATGACTTAAAAATAACTGCAGCTCAAACATTCAAAACAGCGGTGGTTTTCTGCGTAAGTAAAGGCATTGCAAACGGAGGCACTGAAGAGTGCACAATGCACACACGACCTCCAAGGCTCCACGAAGGTCTTCGTAGCTTTTGAAAGGCTAATACGCTGAGTGTCAAGATCTAAATCATGCTAGGTCACACACAAAAACAAAATCTTTACCGTATACACAATGAACTATGTCTGCGCGCAGCAAACGCTCCAGTGACGTGCCGCTAAATGTATCCTCAAATAAAGTTACTTTTATAGAAAGTACTTGAGAAAAAAACGCTCTGCTTCTTGAGATTACGGAAAAAAATCCCTGTTCCGACATATACCGTGCTGCGACTAGTCAACCGTGGTTAGCCTTTTTGCGCGATAGTATAATAGCTCCACAAACACTTTGTTCGTTTTTACTTTAGGAGCCCGAAAAAAGACTCTTTGAAAGCATCCCTTTAAAGTGGGGTCAAGACAAGCGTCACCTAGTCCTTGCATGCTTAACAACATTATATTGTTATGTAAAAAAGCAGCGAACACTGGAACATAGCTTCAGGGGACCCACGCCGATGACTTCGAAGCATTGGGTCGCAGGGACTCAGCTCGTGCAGTCGTGGCCGCATTATAAATATATTCCATATCATTATAAGTAGATCGCTTCACCACTAACCATCACTCGTGTTATAAGTCCTGCAGCCACATAACATCTTTGGCGGAGGGTGCAGGCTTCATCCCCGTTCTCGTTTCCTAGCTTGCCCCAGTCTCAGCTTCTCAAGAGGTCGCCTCGAACCTCTTAGATCACGTCGGCCTACCCAGCCCCGGTGAGCCATGGACGCATCCATTCCCCAGCCCCGTGTACCCAGCGTCTAGACCAGGCGAGACGTGATGAGCTGCGACCTGACAATACCACAACACCGTTCCCCTGCCGCGCTCTCCGGCGTGTCTCCAGGGGCTTCTCACCTTCCTTCATTGCATAAGCCGGCGCAGCTCCGGGCCCATATTCAGCAAGCTCACTATCATCCGTGCGGGCAAGGATCACACTCTATATTCCCATGTCACCTCATCTTATCATCGTTCCACCTGTCCAAATGCTGCGACTTTGCCTGTGACTGTCGCCTTCGACGATGGAGAATAGTTACCGAAAGAAACAGTGGACACTGCCACATACCTCCACGGGACTTACGCCAACGACGACGAAGCACTTGACTGCACAGACTCAGCTTTAGCCGTCATTGCCGCATTGTAAGCAGATTCTTTGCTACTGTAAATAGATTGGCTCACTACTACCCTTCACTCGTCTTATACATTTTGCCGCCACGTAACATAAACTGTGAGTTACACTCTCTAAACTGAGACTCATTGCTCTTGGCTCTTATTTTTCACCAACTTCTGCGTCTCATACTTTTTACGTCTTGCTTTTTACCAAGGTCCCAACAAATAATTTGACTTTACACTAGGAGTGATTCGAAATTCTTAACTTTTCTGCAACGGAGGAATGTTACACATACCGCTTTTTATATTTCTTCTGTGACATTCTTGTCGTAGGGCAGGTTGCTTGCGCCAATAAAAAAGCTGCTGTCTCCCACGATTGTTACCTCCATACTTTACCCGTGGTTTATTCAATGGATACACACCAACTAATGTCTTGTTGTTTTCTTTTCCTTCCTTACCACATTGTCATCTCTGAACCTTTTGCATTTCCTATGATGTACCGCAGCCGTCCAGTTGTAATCCCAATTTTCGACTCTTTGCTCAGTATTGGAACCTTCTCCGTCCATTGAGAGTTCGCTTTGAAAAGGTACAGGTACACGCACAGGAACAGTCAGTCTGAGAATTAGGTGTTATTAGATGTCCTTTCCTTCCACTCAAAATACATTGTTTCCTGTGCCTTCAAAGTTAATGTGAATATAAAGCTTCTCAAACTTCAGTATATTTGGATACAAATTTGCGAAAAGCTCCCTTTGACATTCGCTAATTAGCCAATTTAACCTTTGTGCGGCCTCAGCCTGAGTTTTTCTCCGGAGTATGGTCCCCATTTCGAAGCTACCTAACCACGATGTTAGAGTGTGTGCGAAACAGAGCTGCTCGTTTTAATTCAGCCACTTTTGATCGTAATTCAAGTGTAACAAAAATAAAACTAGATAATTCACTTGTTCCTCTGAAGAAACGCCGGTCTATTGCTCTCCTCTGCCTATTTCATAAATATGTTCATAATAGCGGGCTATTACCATTACCACTAGCAACACCAGTGTGCATACCGAGACGACTTCTTAACCAATTTAGTTTTTCTCGCATTTATCGCAACACACGTGCATTTTATTCATAAGCACTGCCTCGTGCCATTTCTTTGGGGAATGATGATACCATTGCTTCTGTAGCTAAGAGTACACGATTTTGAGAACATGTGTGTCCACATTTTTCATGTTAATGGCGCACAAAACAACTTTTTCAAGCTTTTCACATTTTGTTGCCTGTTTGTTTTTATTGTGTTCGCTTTTTAATCGCGCAAAGGGCTGTTCATATTTTTTTGCGCCAATTTTTAATGAAATTTTAGGAATCTTTGTTTTCCGTTTGTGTGTATTACCCCGTATTGACTTGCTTGCATAAAATGCATTAGTGCACATAGCGATTTGTGTCCAGTTGCTTTTAGGTACAACATGGTCTTCAACATTTGATTTTAGTGGAATGCTCTTGTAAATAGATTTTTATTGACCACCCCCCTGACTGAATGCTCCTTGGAGCCTGTAAGGAATTGTGAAAACAAATAAATGTGCTGTCTCAATTGTATTTGAACCTTGACCACTCAATTGCAGTATCTCAAGTGCGTTACGGTGAACTTGCAGAACCAAGGTACCAAAAACAAAGTAAACGTAACAATCTAAAATGCGATCCGCGTACTATCATATGTGGGCTAATTGGTTACACTATCTCATTTAGTATGCCCTGGCAGTGCTCTTTGGGACACGATTATAAGGCACCATGCTTGTTGTATTGTGTATTTTAGTAACACCTTACCGCCTGCATATACCTCACTAAGTAATCGATGTTGCTACAATAATAGTATGTGTTCCGCTATGTCATAGTGGACGCACCTTGCAGTTCGTCTGAAGAAATGTATCTCTGCTTTTCGGTGTACTTAAAAAAAAGCCGTAAATACTTTAGTCCTTAAGACTGGCATGTTCAACGTTGTGAACTTATATCGCATTGTCCGCTGGTAGCATTTTGGTATCTCATTTCCGCAACAAAAGGTATAAACGTTTTATATATGTCGTGCATGGCGGCAGTCACCGTGTTAAAAAGGCGGTTTAAAGCAGGTGATGCGATAATTAAGCTAAATGGATATAATGTAAGGTAATTGAATGCTTTTTTGAGTGAGTTGGAAAAATTACAACGAGCGCAAATGACGAGGACAGAGAAACACAGTAGACTGGACGAGCGTGTACTGTGTATCTCTGTCCTCGTCCTTTGTGCTTGTTTTAATTTTTGAAACTAAGGTAATTGGTTAGATGAGCGCAAATGGTATGGGTAAGAGGTTGGACCGCGTACACACATCAAATATAACAAGTACACTGGCATATTTAGAAATAAATGTTGTTTTTGTAGTTGGTTTCTTTACAAATAACCATATATCGTCTTGTTTACAGTAATACAAACTAATTACATTACAAAAAGAGGCTACTGCTAGCCAATGAATACGCTATAATTTGTCCTGTAGATTGTGGACGCGTCTTTTAGAATAGGTAAACATGTTCTTTTTTCAGACAAATAATAAGAAGATGAGGTGGAAACACCAAAATGCTTTTTATGAAATAACGTTCACTGATGCTATCCCGTCCACCACAAAATACTAGAATAAACACACAGGCAGCGAAGAAGCAGTCAGCAAAGTGACTTGCAAAGACGACCTTCGCGTATAGAACAGAGCGGCACGTTTCTGGCCCTGATTTATATTTAAACTGTCATTTTTGGAAACACCGAACTCGACATCTTCCATATCAGAAAAATCTTGTATAATGGCTGCAAAGCCAGGTACTTTTCCTCTATTACAAAATTGCAATTTTGGCGAGCGAAAGAAGGAAAAAACGGGCGCTTTGTCCACGAAAAGAGGACAAGGTAGCCGGACGCGGCCAGGCCCCGGAAATAAAACATAAGTCAATAGGATATCATGGTTTGCCGCGATATCGTAAACAATGCTGTATAGGCAAGCTCAAAGTTCAAGTCCCGGCCAATGCCCGGATTTGCTAAATATAGATGCCGAGCCCTTGTTAAAACAGCACGCGGCTCTACAAAAAATCCGCTGAGACCTTTGAAAGCAAATAAAAATTGTTTATTGATAAACGTTCTGCCAGAATCTACAGGAGCAATGCGTAGATTATGTGCTGGCCTCTTCTTTACATTCATTGTCACCGGTAAGTATATAATCGTGTTAAATATCTTAGCACAAAATTTTTGCAATGGGTCTTTTTTTATCAGGACTAAAGATAAATTTCTGTGTGAAGCATTGCAGGAAAATTTAGCTTCCAAGAAAATGCTAAAATGGCATAAGACCATCCGGCAGACTTAGAGTTGCTAAAATTTACTAAATATGCTGGCGTCCATTGAAAAGTAAATGAGGACGAACAGTACCGTAACGACCGACAAATTGCCGACAAATCGGTCGATGCTCATGTAATATAAATACTAATCGAAGCAAGCTCGTAATTACACCACATTTCTTACAGAAGCTACCAATAACAAAACAACTAATTGAGTTGAGTAGAAAATTGGGTAAACGCTTTGGGATTGGAGAGTCACACAAACATGAAGCGAGCACGGACTGCTAGGACCTCCACACTCGATGACTGTAGCTAGTGAAAGGAGGGCATGATGAATGTCTTTTGCGCCAATTTTGAAATGTGTTGTAGAGACATGCACAGCTGCCTCTCGTGAGCAACGGAATAAAGTTTTGCTCTTCGTTAAAAGCAAGTTGTTTATACAATCTTGTATAATCTCCGGGGAGATGAGGGTATACTTCATAGTTGATGACAGGGTAAGAGCGGAGCAGGAGCTCCGCCCACAAGCGTTGTGTGGCCGCTACGTGACTCTCCGTGGTTACAAAAAATACTTCGTTATATTGCAGCCGTTTATAGCCATGATTACTAAAATATGTGGCTGACAGTATAGCGATTTCATTTTAAAGTCGTTTATATATTTTTTTATTCCCTAGGATGAATGATTTTCTTAGGATAAAGAACAAGTAGGCCTCATTGAAAACTTGCTCAGGAGAAAAAAAATACTCCAACAAAGGTTATTCATGATGCAAACTATTTACGGTGTATTTTATATTTAACACAAGGCTATTTGTGATTGGTTGACGGTTAGACAACAGACGTAAACATATTAACAATGGGCATACGATTTTCTAGTCTGAATGGTTCGAATTTCTGGCGCTGCAGGTCGCTTAGCCGTTGTCTGCTTGGAGAAAGATAATGGTGATTTGTTATATTTGGGCACGCTCGTCGCAGTGCGCATATTTATTTTCCTCGCGTGCGCACTCATTGCGAGAAATGTAGCCGGTGCGATATCTTCATCAGGCATCATCACCATTCAATCAAGCGTCGTAAGCGCAGGATTGCGGAAAGGAGTGGTTCGTCGCCGCAGCGGGTGGACTGTGTAAGCCCAGGGTGAAAAGGAAACGAGCGGTGCCTCCATAACTGGGTTTGCTTGGCTTGACAAACGTGCGCAGGGGACGTTGGGCGGTCGTCGCGAGGCACGCACGGCCGAGCCCTAGGCGTTTTCTTGCTTTTTTTAACTACCGGGCGGTAGACACTAGTCTTGCGCTCACGTGCTCGCGCTCGGCGATTAACGGCGAACAAGAAAAATTAAGACTTGCTGAACATGTTCGCCATGAAAAATTGGGTAGAAGTATTTGCGCAAAATGCAAAACAATGAAAGAGGAGAAACAGACAAAGATACGATGTGCAAGGAAGACGTTAATAATTATCACCAGGATTTGGCATTTTGCTAACATTAGTGCCCTGCACCTTTTATTTCGGGGAGCAGAGCGGGCTTCTGCTATAGGTACTATCATGGCAGCTTCTTACGTGTTGTTCGGTTCATGTTAGACAGTTCCTCAATGGCGCGGAAAATACAAGTAACCCCTTCCCCCGTGAACGTTGAAGCGATTACTCTTATGGTGGAATTGTTAGCATCTTGTGCAAGAAGATTGTATTCATAAGCCCGTGCATTGTTTTAGTGTGGGGCAATCACCATCCCAGTTGTATGCGAATACCGCCAAATACAAGCTATCCAAATGCCTAAATAGGAGCCTCTAGAGACTACGCAATATCAAGGAACTAGAATGACAGGCACTAGCCTAGCGCAACAGAAACGAGTAAATGGTAATGTGATTTCTCTTTCCCACACTCCTTAACAAAATTCAGGACTCCTGGCAACATGTTTTGGTTGCAGCAGTGAGTGCGCCGAACCCGCTGATGGATGCCCTCCTCCCGACGCCAAGAATGTTATCGGAATTTACGTCAAAGACTATGAAAGAAGAAAATGTATCAGAGTCGCCACCAAAGGTTGTGGTAACGTGGGGTACAGTGGAAGCTGGAAATGTGATTGGTGCTGCCCGTGAGTACTTAAAAAAATTGCAAATGTATTTCTCTTACACATGAAGTATTTGAGCGGCAAAAAAAACATGTTGAGGATAAGTCAGGAGGAATGCTGAACGTTGAAGTACAAATTCTACTTATGGCTCTTAAATTTATGCGGTGGCCTTTAACATAACCATTTTCTTACTACGGCGCCTATTCACACGGACAAGGCTTTTAAATTCACGATATCAAATAGCCTTTCCAACGACATTTTTTTCTAGAACTTTCACGTAATGCGTGCGGGCAACACTTGAAATGTGTGAAGTTGGACATAACACATGGGGAAAATCTAGATTGCTCACACTGGTTCATAAATGTAAACAAAAATCGACAGATAAAACTAGCTGGGGGACTTTGATTGTTAAGGAGCTGAAGTAAAACAACGCCGCGGAAATTTATTTGTAACTGGGGAATACCTTTAAACAACAACTATTCTCGAGAAATAGGCTTCCGGGCAGCACTAGAGTTTCAGGAATTTTGACATTTCAGTGGCTTTTACGACATCACTAGTCGAGCAACAGCAATATATACCGGTGAGAAAATTGCATCAAGAGTCGGACAGGGTAAATCCAGGATTTCTACCCGAAGAAAAATCACACAAGAATCTAGGACCCCTCAATGTCCACCAGCCTCTTGTTGAATGCTTGGGCACGCTAGTTTAACTCAATTGGTTTAATAAAGTGGTTCCATCTGCAATCACTTCCTCAGGCCGTTGGAGAACACATTTACTGCCGCTCTTGTTTGCATAAAGTTTTCAGGCCATGAGAGTAGTTTTTAATTCATTTTCTCTACATTAGGACAAAAGCGTCGCATTTTATTTAAGGGTGTCCTAGATGGAAGCCATAAAACATATTTTGGATTCTATTTTGTGAATATAAGGCAAAGCTACCGTATGGCTTTGTTAGCGCCAGCAAACTCTCAGCATTGGTAGTTTTATTTTGTTTCAAGTCTGCGACAGAAACTTTCGTGAAAGCCTTAACTTCTAAGCTTAACTTCTAAAGCTTAAATGCTGGGTTGGAGTCCTGTGATTCTGCCTTTAAGATTTCGGGAATTTTTATACTAACAATGGTTCCTTGGATCATTTCAGCTAATTTCCTTTGCTAATAAGTGTGGTGTAGTACCATTCAGGCCTCTTAAGATGCGGTGAAAAGCTTATTATCATAATGAATTAAAGCTCATCGCCGTATTTTAGGTCCCCAGCCTTGACCGACCATATTCTCACCTACGCGGATCATCACAGTTGCCGTTAGAAGTGCGCGAAATTAGTTCCCCAAATTGGTGTGAACCCGACGCTTCCAGTGCTAACCGGAACGCTCAGTGTGGTTGTACAGCGCGCCCAAAAGGAAATATAAAGCCCCCCCCATTTCGATAAAATGCTTTTGATTGTTTGATTGAGCTACCAACACAATTTACAGTAAAAAATGCGGGTCCTAAAAAAAAGTTGCCGTTGCTGGGTCTTGAACTCAGGACGTGCGCATTGAAACCGACGGCTGTACTCCTTTTTCGGGATATCATTTTTTGTATAACAAAGCAACGTAAAATGCAATTTTCACGACAGATATTTAAAAATATGTGCACATACAGAAGGATGCAATGGACGATGAAAGACGACACCTAAACTAATTTATGTTAAAATATGCACATATAGTCTAAAATGGCGCCAACAATGAACAGCTACAGGCGACAGAAGTAAAAGTGGGAGTAGCTGTGGTTGTACATCTCTTTGAGATTAACTATAAATTGGCAAAATTATGATCTGATTGGAACCATGGGTTCCTAGTGTATATCCAGCATGCCCGTTTTTTATAAGATATACAAAGCGAATATTAAAAATAACAATATTTCGCGTGATCGTCTAAACGACATACAAGATAGGTGTCAAGTCAAAGTCTTTTTGAAAATTTCGTTGGAGGTCATCTCCGAAGATGTCACCATAAGAAATTATGAAGCAATTTTTAATTATAACCGGTGCATCACAGAGACTGCAGTTTAGAAAAAACACGAAACCCTGTTTGGGCAGCCCCGTCTTTATTTAATAATATGCGATTGACAGAAGAATATTTTCGTCGATGGAGAGAGAGAATAAACGTTTATTAGAGCAAACGCTGGCCGTTGAGCCGTCAGTCGGTGGGGCGGGTTCGCCTCAGTTCAGGTGCCCTTGGGCCTTGGGTGTAGCCCTGGCACGGATTACCAGAAAGATCTGGTCAGCGTGACGAGAGCTGGTCAGCAGGCCCTCCCACAGTTCGGGGATGGCCTGGAATTGGGGGATTGCGGTGGGTTGTTTTCGAGGCCCACAGCATGTGGCATCAGTATTAAGAGAGGTGGAGAAGTAACAGGTGAGGGGTATTGGGTAGGAAAAATACAGTGGAGGATGTGGGTGTTGTAATCGGGGTTCGTAATCGACGTAAAGTCAAGGGTTTGACGGACGCCCGTCTGGTCGAGAGGGTACATTGGAAAGAGAAAGAGGGCACCGACCAAGCAATAAAAAAGAAAAAGCTTTAAAGATGTTTCGGCTCCCACACTTCAACCTTGTTCACAATGAATTTATTGCAGACAGAAACGGCCTTAAGTAGGCTTTATAACAGGACGTAGGCAGCGGAAATACATTGGGTGCAAGGTTTCGAGTTGCGCTTAAGGTTTTAGGTGTTGTCTGTATTATTAGAGATTCTGAATTCATTCCTGCGGCCAAATTCTTCTCCCTAGTGGTGATGCGTGTATTTTCACAGTCTATCACGTGGCCGGTCGGCTCTGCCTGTTCCGCGAGGGCATTCGACACCACTTTTTTTCGTTTTCACATCATAGCAGTGCAGGTTTAGGCGCTTTGAAAGCAGCCTGTTTCGCCTACGTACACAGAGTTGGAGTTCACACAAGGGACCTCGTATATCACTCCGGAAAATCTTTAGGAAGCTTATCATTTACGTGGGTCAGTGCGCATCGCAGTTTCTTCGATGGCACTTGGCACAAGTGCACATCATAGCTGCGCAGAACATGAGCCAGAGCTTCGCTTAAGCCAGGAACGGAATAAATGACAGTCCATTTCTTTTTACCGGCCCTGGGGGTAGTCAGCAAAGCCAACCTTCTTTCCACTAATGAAACAAAGGCTTCTGGGAAGCCGCAGCACGAGAGGTACTGACGAATTCTTTTCATGTCGTTCGCCACGTCTCCTGGTCTTGTGCAAATTGTATGGCTTCGTCGGATCAGAGAAGACACTACAATGCGCTTGTCTGAGCCGGCTTGAACGGATGTGAAGTGGAGATAACGACCAGTGTGGCTGCTCTTCGGGTATACGTCGAATTCCAGGTGTGGTCCAGCGCGTTTGACAAGTACAATTAAAAACGGCAGTTGTCCATTATACTCCTCTTGGACAGTAAACTGTATAGCTGCATTCATGCAGTTGATGTGGGTTGTAAACTGGGGTAGGACATCTCTACGAATTATACAAAAACAGTCATCTACATAACGAAGAAAAACCTCAGGCGCCGGTACAAAGGAGGCCAGTGCACTGCCTTCCAGTGACTCCATTGTCAGGCTTAGCAGCCATCACAGATACCGACGCACCCATCGCTATACCGCTAACGTGGCGGTAGTGCACTTGTCTAAATGTAAAATAAGTGTTTCTTAGGGAGAACTGTAAAAGTCTGCCCAGTCGGGCAATTCAATTGAGAACCTCTCCGGTAGCGAAGTGCCCTGGTTAAGAGCATCTCGGCACAACGGGACGAGGCTCGTACCCGCGCTGTGAACGTGCTGTTCAAGCTCTGCCCCCACTCGTCCACACCCGCTCTGACTTGAGATGAACTCGCACCAGCACAACGGACCAGCACAAATTATCTCACACCAGCCCAACAGACATGCCATCCATCAGTATGGGCATGAAACCTATAGCTACGCGTGTACGCCTTCCCTCCTCCCTCCCACTGATCTCCACTAAAAAACCTCTGCACAGCTAAACCGGCAAGCGTCATGTGCGCGTGCTTAGAAGTGACAGACGCTGTCGAAAATATCCCCTGAAAGCATCCTGAAGTAGTGATATTGGCCACGCCGGTGTTCCCAGCTGCGAATTCGCTGTTCATCCGGAAGGGATTCGCCGCTACTCTACGAGATGAACTTGAGACGGTAACGGCGGTGCCAACAGCTTTCCGTTGTTTTCTGTGAACTAAGCATTGTGAACCAAGGCCTTTCTCCAGGACAGCCTGAATGGTTCAGCCAAGCGGTTGCTAAAGGGCACTAATGGCTGAGTAACTTTTTGTTTCAGCTGAGAAATCGGGGCTTGCCTATAGGCCTCCCAGATTTTGTTCGACAGCTGCCGATTTCTTGTTCGCTGGAAATAGTAATTGTAGCTGGCGTTTCTGCGGGTCGTTTCTCTTTCAAGATTGAGTGACGTTTCTGAGCCCGTCACTAAGCGGGCGGGCGACCCGAGCCCCGCTTAGTGAAAGCCTTTCCTCCTTTGCGATCAATTTCGGCGCAACCATTCGGGAAGGTTGTATTTGATGCAAACTCCGTGTCGCAGAGTGCAGGAAATTCGCCCATTATACGCCGCTTTTTAGTGGTGGGGAAGGATGACGCCAGTGAAGTATTTGTGCAAATGCCCAGAACGTGCTTCAACCTGTTAGCAGGCTTTCGAAATACGTGTGGAGTTGATAGAGACATTTCACACGTTTCTCATTTCGGGTCTATTGCCCTAATAACAACTGCTTTTCCTGGTGGCTGCTTCAAGTATACAGCACTAGTGCACACTACGTGTGGCAAGAGCGCGCGTGCAGCCGCATGCATGCATGTTCGGACTGCCATTGCATGCAAAGCGAAACATTTCCATGAAATAGAAACTGAAACACAGCCTACCACCTGGACTGTGGCATTATATTTTTTGGTGTGGTAATGGTGGTGTGGGCTCAAAATGCATGCGAAGATCCAAGGTTGCCGTATATGTCAAGTTTACACCTGCACGTCCCGGCTGCTTCCGTTTACGATACAGAAAAACACTGAGGATAGCTCCACCAACACCGTTTTACTTTGCATCGCGGTTTAGGAGGTCACAAAGTGTAGCGCTGGGTACTGGCCTGGTCATCGACTCCAGTGACTTTTGTATTCTGTGACTTTTTGTGGCTCGTTTTCTGTGGCTTTTCTTCACGTGTTGGCTTCAGCGTCACTCCTATTGTTCAAGCTGACACTAAAGGTAAGGCCATTTACAACTTGGTTTATCTTAGCTGTAGCATCAAGAAAAGAGGGTACGAGTATGAGAAACTTGAGTGTATTTCGGGTCATAAGGCAGTTAGCCTTTATTTCATATCGACAGTTTCAAAATATCGGTTTCCTTCTAGTACTTCCTCAGACATTAGTCATGTTGGGGATGTTTCCAGTACCGACTACTTGGCACATACTTTTGTTGCGTTCCATGAGCGGGCCGCGATGGATGATGTGAATTCACCGCTTGAACTACTTTAACATGCTAGAAACCTGCCTAACCCCTTGGGCACTGATGTCTTATTTGTAGGATATTACCCAAATTTCTGCCAACGACTTCAAAACAAACCAAACCACCTAGTTTTCTCCGAAATAGTTCTTCAAGGACGCCCGTTTCGGTAGTTACCACCATTGTTCATTTTTTTAGAACTCCATGCATAGAAAGAGAAAGGCGTTGCTGTGAAGACCAGGATGATGCTGGGGTGACCCAACTAACCGATGCACTAATTAGATGACATGGCTTTAAATCTAAAATTATTTGCACTACCTACTGTGTTTTTGCGCGCCAAGTGCTTTCCAAATTTAGGAACACGACAAGAAAGTTTCAACTTGGAATTTATTGTTTTGATCGCCTCATCATTTAATTAAACATCATGCCGGTAACTTGGATATTACATGTATCACACACTCAATTTTTTTCTAAGGTTCTAGGGTGCAAACAATATGATACATCGAAAAGGAATGCTATTTGCTAGACATAAAATATCCAGGACTCAAAAGGATAAGGCGTTTTGTTCATAATAAAATAATGAAGAAAACGCTAGAATTCATCGTCTTTTACGATTGATTTTGCCTGTGTGTCTTGGTGTGTCTAGATTACGGCGAAAGACGCGACGAAAAGATGCACATACGGTCTCTTTGTAACGAAGCAAAGGAATAATTTCAAATAAAAACTAGCTTAGCGCAAGATTTTTCCTACGCATACAATTGAAAATCTTATAGCAACCAACACCGTTGATTCTGTAGATCAGTCTTGCCACTCAAGTCGTCGTCCATATTATTCATTGTGTGTTGCGAAATTACAAATCATCCAGAAACTACAACAAATGTCTTCAACACCTATTTTCAAACCGTATTTTTCTGCGGGGGTAATGCTGTTTACCCTGTATGGTGCCCAGCCATTTTTCTTCAATCACTAATGTTGAGGAAGAGGTTTTAAAACTGCTTTTCAACTTAGACGTAAAATAATTGAGCCGGTATAGATGGTATTCTTATTCAATTACTGTTACGTTACGGCTGATGGATGTCCCGTTACTTGACAGTTATATTTAAAAATCGTTGGTCACAGGAGTTGTCACAAAACTTTGAAAACGGGGAAAGTAATTTCTCTGTTTAGGTTGAGACAAACGTCATATAAATAACTATAAACTTATTTCTTTGATTGCTAATTCATGCAGAAACCTATGGCACATAATGTACAAACACATATTGAAATTCCTTGAGGAAAGCAACATTACGTATAATACTGAACCTGCTTTCATGAAAGGGTTTAGCACTCTAACACAATTAGTCAAATTCTTCCATTATATCTACTCTTCCCTCGATGCCGGAAATAATGTTAGCTAAACCTTACTTCGACTTTGCTGAAGCGTTTGATTCTGTGCCCCAAAGAAAGCTGTTATCTAGATTAACTTCTATTTTAGAAAACCCCTTTCCTCTGAGCTGGATCGCAAGTTTTTTTAAGGTTCGTTCTCAGTACGTCCCCTATAACACAAAACATTCCATCACTGTCCCAATAACTACCGGAGTAGCATAAGGTTTAGACTTGCGAGTATTAGTGTTCGTGCTCTTTATTAATTACGTGCCATCTGACATTGACCAAAAATTTCGCCTTTATGCTTACGATTCCGTTTGGTACCATACAATGACTTCTCCGAGGAGCATTGCCACTTGCAGGACTCTTTCGCATTATTTTTGCGAATGGTGTGGTAGGTGCAGTAAGAAAATTACCTTCCGCGAGATTATTCTACTATCCCTCACAAAGAGCCCTCACTCCTGTTTTGTTAACATCTTCGAAAATACAACTCTAAAATAGGTCAGGGGATACAAGTACTTACAAATAGTCCCTCCATACTTGTCTTGTTCATAACACATTGATTAAACCTGTATTAAAATATTAAAAACGTCAGGTTTCCTCCGCTGTACACAACGAAACACTCACAAGGACACTAAATTAATGCGATGCATTCTGTCCCTCAACGGCCGCTTCTTGAATATTCCTCTCTAGTCTTGAGCCTATACAAGCTAATCGAAATCAATCAAATTGGTGGGATGCAAAGGAAAGGTGTACAATTTATTTGCCAACGCTACGGCCGTTAATATTCCGTCCTCAACACTGGTTGCTTTTTATTTCTCGGCTTTCTTAGCGCACGGGGCTGAGACTTTGAAATTTATGCACAGCGCCATAAATGGCTTTCCTCACCTTTGTCACTATGCCCCTATAACTTGTTGCCCAACAGGGTACAAATATAGATGCCATACCAAGTGAAACCTGATTTCCCTACTTCGCTCGCACCAATGATTTCTAATGTAGCTTTTTCTGTGTGTCACGGAAGAACGGAACCTACTGGCCGAGTGCGCCGGCTCTCTTTCTCCTACTGCATTACTATACAATGTTTTTTCGCTTTATTACACACCAAATTGTTTAAGGCGATATTACTTGTGTTCAATATAGTGCATATTTGCAGTGTTTTCATTTTTTGTGGATTGTGTTATGTTGAATGATTTGGGTGCACAATGTTTCGCAATTTTCGCCATATCCCGCTGTTTGTAAGCAGGGATATTATGCTTATAAGCTTTTTGTAACCTGCTGCATCATGAATAAATAAAAAAAATTAAAAAAATAATACGCAACTGCTTCTGCTAGTGGTATAGTTGTATTCACAACGATTTATTCACTCTATTCGACCAATATTTGCAAATCTGTTCCTACACTTAAGTGTCCTTGCAAGTGATGAATGCGATGGGTTTAGGGCTGTTTATTAGGTTTATTAGGTTTAGGGCTGTTTATTAGGTCTTGCAGTAATGTTGGGCACACGACTCGTAAAACACCGAAACCGGGAGTTCCTTGCTCCAAAAGGGCAGCTTCTCCCAAAATAAAAATTTACCACTTTTTGACAATTCGTAATTTTTGCACCCTTCATACCTTCATTACTTCCCAAAGGTGTTATCGGGCAGTTTTTGAACGCCCAGCAAAGCAAATAAAAAATACAACAGATGTCTACAATCTGAAAGAAACAGTTCCCTTCTCTGTAAATACTGCAGGGCTCGGGAGAACGAAATTGTTTTGACTTAATCAGGGCTTGTTCGCCCGTTATACTTGATGTGTTAGTCTTGCGTGGGAGGGGGGGGGGTGGAATCCCTGTTCTTACGTCATTTTATTCTGCATCACATTACAGAGGATCAAGCGGACAAGTTCGAGGGCGATAGCTTCCCGGTCATGCGGAGTTCGGGTTTGCCGCTACCTTTTGCAGGTAATGAAGAGAAGTGAACTATCACGAACTTCACACCGCCGTTGTACAAAACCAAGTGCTTGTAAATTATGGTGCGTATCTGCAAACATTAAAATTAAGAATATTCATACGCATTCCACTCGCTGAGCTAGACAACTTGCGGAGCTCTGTTGTGCACTTTTAAAACGTTAAGTAATATATATGTACGACCATATATGTGCTAATAAATCATCAATATAAATACATATTTGGTTATGACTCATCTCGTGGCCTTATTCTCACTGTAACACAGAGGCCCGCCCTTCTTGAAGACACCAGTTTCAGTTAGGGCGAATGTCTTGCCTATGAAGGTTCACCGAAGCGTCGTAAGCATCTTGCGGCCTGTGTATCACAGCAATCGGAATCGCTAGAAGACGAAGGACAGCAGCGAGTTCCTATTAGGTCGTGAGAGGTCCACGTTGAAGTCCACCACCAAAACGGGCCTGTTATTGAATAAAACAGGATCGGCAATATCGGCTTCTGCCGCCGGCGGGCCCATTATCGCTGTGGCTTCCATCGGCGTTCTCCTTTTGTGCGCACGGTACACGTACTCAGTAAAAGTATTTTCTCTTCCTTCTACTCCTACACTTCCGCCTTCACTGCCCATAAAACCGCTCAAAAACGGCCGATAAGGCCGGTAGGTTGCACGGACCGAGTGCTTGGAACACACATTGGATGATGCATGCATGTGTAATTATTACAACGTTACATGAGTGAGATTGCTTTAGCAGAGCGCCTCGTAGCTGCGGCGCCCGACTATAACAATGGGTTATCAATTCCTCGAGTTGACACTTACGGCGAACACGCTACGCAGAAGAATGGGCCATCCATCCAGGTTTTGACAGTAATGGTAATAAACCTACTAAACTATTACTACTACAGACAAAACTACTACTAGAGACAAAACTACAAGAGTCAAAAATTTTCTTTTTCGAAGCAAATCTGCACTCGCACGGACGCAGCACTGTGGTTAAAGCAAGCTGGAGAGACAGACAAGGCGACGTCTTCTGAGAAAACAGCCTGACCGGTGCGAAAAGCGTGGTGGTGATGACGAAATTGTACGTGGTTCAAATATTGTGCGATGCCCAGTTAACATTAGCGGAAAGCCCACGTTAGCAGAATGGCCGTCGCGCGGCTTCAGCGCACAGCGACGAGATAGATGGATATCGTCGGGCAGTGAAAGATGGAGAGCGTAAATGCAAGCACACAATCTGTTTTTGACGACTGGAGCGCCTAAGCCATATAGTCCTAATGAAATATTTCGTGAAGATTGTACTATTGTTTAAGAGCTATTATTGCCTGAAATGGTTCTCAGATCACTTCTCGAATCAAGACACCAGTTGGCTGCTGGCCCAACAGCAGCTATTCTGGTGGGCCAGCATAAATTCACCTGTGCACTCTGCATGAAAGCAGCATCACCAGCAGCCCATCAGAAAAGCGGGACGCGAGCCGTAAATAAGCTTAGTTTTAACATTGATGCGCAGACCAATACGCATCCATTATAAAGTGAAGCTTGCACTTCCACCATCAGGCCAATTTCAAGTCAGCGAACGGCATTCAAATCTTTATTTTTCCAAAGAACATTTGAAAGGAGGCCCGAACAATAAGTGGAGAGTAGTCCACTTGACAAGGGTTCGGGCCCCCCTTTTACAAGGAGGCATGGTTAACATGTTATACATGTTAAACCATGTTACGTACATAAGAAATCAAGAAGAAATCATACAGCAGAATCACGTTCACAGAGCAAGACAGCAGGCACAACAGCGGAATCCATTTCACCGAGCAGAATGATAACTTATTCACGATAACACCGCCATACAAATGAGGAGAAAACATGTCATCAACATATGAATAAATTCAAAATTTCTCTCAAGATATCATTAAGCATGTACAAAAAATGTGCGCAGTTTTGCTCTACTAGTATTTTCTATTATTATCGTTTGTTTGTGCAGGTAATTTATGAGCGTAGGGAGAGAACAGCGAAGCATTTGTTCCCCATAGGAAGTTCTCGAAAAACGTATTACGCAAGGTTCTGTGTTACGGGTTTTGTATATGGGCATCCGGTTTGTCAGATCTGCAAGGCACACTAATAAATTTTAGGGTTATTAATGCTTTGTTTGTATCTCATCGCTAGATGATATGAGTAAAGATGTCGAGTAGAAACCAAATTAAAACGATGGAAAAGCGGTTTAGTGTGCGCGTGGTAATCTACATTGGCTATATGTCGAAGAGCTTTCTTTTGGAGTGCAAGTAGGCGATTTAAGTTCGTTATCGTGCTTTTCCCCCAAACAAGGATACCGTAATTAATATGAGAGAGGAAAAGGGCACTGTAAATTTTTAGTTTGATCTGATGCGGTAAAAAGAAACGAAACTTTGCTTAAATGCCAACAGACCTTGCAATACAGGAAATAACCTGATTGATATGCAAACCCCATGACATGTTTTTATGAAAATGAACGCCAAGAGCTTTAACGGAGTTAACTACTTCTACAATGTTGTTACCGAAAAGAAGACTTCCTTCTAACACAGCGCATAATTGTTTGGGCGAAAATAAAATTGCCTTCGCTTTGTTAACATTTATCTTAAATGAATGTAACTTGCTCCAAGAGTGCAATTTGTTAAGACAATCGTTTATTTCGAGGTGAAGTGTCGTCGTGCTCTAATTTCGGAACTGTATTGTCGTGTCATCCGCATATATAACAAATGTTGGTTTCGCACTAATCTTAATTATGTTATTGATGTAGAAGTTAAACAGGAGGGGGCCTAGGATGATACCTTGTTGAACACCAGCATTCACACTTTTAAACGAAGAAAAATTCCCGTGAAGCGGACGACAAACAAATTTTTTTTGGAGATTTCTGGAAGTGAGTGCTTGTTTTTTACTGCCGTCGTTGTCTCGTTATTTTTACGCTGTGAAGTTGGACATCTAAAAACGTTACATTCCTTCAAACATGCTGTTATTGTGGCGAAAGTAGTATCGCGCAACGCAATGTCCGTGTCTTACGGTAGCTTTTGTGCAGTGAGCACGTGCACCCAGATTGGTGTGGTTGTTTCCTAGGATTTTCTTTTCGGCAGTTACTCACACTGGCATGTTTGTTTTTAGGCTGGGTGTCAACTTTTTGCGGGGTTCTGGTGGTTCCCGTCCAGGCCTTCTTCTCTCCTTTCATCGGGTAGAAGTGATGGCACGAGTTTTTTTAGCCTTTACAACTTTGGTAATGTAGATTGATTTGATTAATTGTAGGGTTTAACGCGCCGAGGCAACGAAGACGAAGAGGCGGGCCGTAGTGGAGGGCTCCGGATTAATTTCGACCAACTGGTGATCTTTATCGTGCGCCGAAATCTCGTACACATGAGCGTATTAGCTTTCTGCCTCCATCAGAAAAGGGGCCGCTTCGGCAGGGCATCGAACCCGCGTCCGCGCTCTCAGAAAGACTGAAATTCTTTACGTGGGTGCTGGCTCCGGCAATACATCGTCGGTTGGGAAATGCTACGTGTCAGTAAGTTTGACGGGGATTGGGCGTTTATGGATTTTAGAATTATTATGTACTCGAACTCAACCGGCAGGGGCTTCGTGTTTTTTTCGGGCGCCTGAATTGCCCACGTTTTTTTGGTCAACTCAATGTGGTAGTAAATCAATCTTTTTGCTCTTCAAGCTAGTCGCTGGTTCAGACTCTTCAAGGTACCTCGTTTCTGGAGTGATTCGTTTCGCACGTCGTGGTGGACGGAACGTGGTCTTGCACTACCATTCTGCAGCCGTGGCACTTCACAGAGCCCCCGGGTCTCACGCTACTAGTCGAGTATGCGGAGGCCATTTGCATAGCATGCACAGTGGTAGAATCCTGCGTGATTTTGTTTACTCCTCGTTATCAACGTGAGCTTCAACGCGTGTGGCTGCTACACTGGCGGAGCAGTGAATGATTGCTGAAACAGTTTTCAACGGTTAGCGGTGTAATCAAATCGCCAATATCGGGAATATTCGAATAAGCATGGTCATTTTTCTTGAAATGTTTCAACCCCACCAAATATTTCACTGCACCCACCATTTCGCTCAGCATTCAAAGTGGGTACCCGTGGCTGCTGGTGGACAACTCCTGACATTGAAGTGCGGAAGGCCGTTGCGAGAATGTCATTTGAATGGTCTACAGGGCAAATGCCGTTGGACATGATTCTCGATGGTTGAACACAAGTTGGCTTTTATTGCAATCCGTTGGTGGCACAAACTATGAAAGGCGCTTTGGAGGAGCTCAGGGCTCACTCGGTTGAAGACATGGGATATGATTTCTGAGTATGTCAAAGAGTCGAAGAAATACTGTCCAACTTCGTCACTGTCAGGGAACTCAATGAATTTATTTTTTTAATTGGTAAGGAACATGTTCTTAGCTTACCAACCGGGAATTGGCGTCTCCCAAGTCGTCTGGAGACAGTAAGACACATTGTAGAATCTGAATGGGTACATTGAGCAGCCTCGTAATGATACCGCGAAGTACGTCTCGCTTTCGGCGTAGCTTACCGGTGGTACAGCCTTCGCCTTTAGTGGTCAGTGCCAGCCGTGCGACATTCAGGTGATGGTGGGGGGCAGCGCCTTGGCAGTAAACCTAGCGCTTCATTAAGGGGGGTTTTGATTCCCTGAAACTGGGGGGGGGGGGCTTAGGGGAAACAGGGCTATGCCATGGCTGCAACGAAAGAAGATTATCGAATTCTACATGCGGGAATGTCCATAATGATGGTAATTGTGGCTCACATATCTCGGAAAATGGGAAAAACCCCATTCTGTTCACATGACATATATACCACAATAAATCGCCTTCGTTGCGCTAAAAATGCTGACCCCTAATATTTGTTGTTACAATGAGGCCCTTTCGCCCGAAACTGAACTGAAAAAATCTGAGGGCATCAAGCCCACTTTATGTTCTCAGTCGTTATAACAGTCTCGAAAGGCTTTCAGGTGCACATGAAGAAAGTAGAAACCTCCGAGTAAATGTTATGAAGCCATTAAGATAGGAGAAGCTAACACCTAGTCACGTTATCTCTAATTATAAACTCAAGCGCCTGTACGCAGTAATTTTATTAAGGCAGGCACAACGTATAGAAATGCTTGAGAAAATCTCGCCAGTTCAGAAACTTTATTTACCTTTCTTAAGTGGTCAGTATCCGGGTTAACAGTGTGTTTAAACGTTTTGGAAAAGTCACACTGCCAAGGAGCAAAGGCATTTTAAAGCAGCGCTTATACTCAAATGGCCAAATACAAAAGACTGCAGTTTATACCCGCAGAAAATGACAAGACAATATAAACACGCAGAAAATACTTTTTCGTAACCTTTCTTGTTTGTTCTTAAAAATAGTCGATGACATCTACGACAAATTTTCTTTCACAGTCTGGCAGTACGATGCGCCCATTCGTCTTCTCGAGTTGAAGTGCAAACAGTCAGTGGCCTAAAACATGGAAAATTTTACTGACACGCAGGACACAGTACGAAAATGTCTTTTCTAAAGCGTGCTACATCCGAACTACTGTTATGCACCAGCTCGCTTGATGAGCTGGTGCACATTTCCCATTCACTCTTGCAATATTGTAGAAACGTTTCCCCTATCGAATGTGCATCTAATTGTAACTAAACAGCTATAGTCTGAGAGAACCATTCAATACTAAACATGAGGCTGTGCTCACTTGTATTTGCCAATACTAATGATCTTCTGATAGTTATATTTTATTCCCGCCCACAAACATTCTGTTGAGTACAATAACGGAGGCTGTAGTAAGCGCAAAAATATTTATTCTGACGAGGTGGAGGATATGGTGTTTTTTTCTAACCTAGTTGATCTATTTCCTACCAATTGAAAGTTTGAAGAAGGCTAATATTCTATTCTCTTACCGTGTCAATTTAAGCTGTTATGTTTTACAAATGGTGCATGGCTGCGCGACGTAGCCAGCAAGCTTTATGCATATTTTAAAGGCATTTTATAAAAAGTGTAAAATATTCTTGGTCGTTAATGAACGGTGGCACTGGTGCTATAACGCGTGGACAAGGCGGTGGCCACCGCGTACAGCTCTACGTATTCGTCTGTATCACGCCAACGACTACCCTAGGCGCAATAGTCTCCTTCTTTTGATGCAGTGCCCAGGTACGAGACCAATTAGGCTCGTCATTTTAACAGTTGAACTCTTTAACATCCAGGTTGCGTAGCGCGCCAATGAATGATTATTACCGGCATGCAGCCGTATAAATCATGAGAGATTCCGCTTTTTATTACCGAACCGCTCATGTTTAGCAATTAGTAAATTTATTATATATCTGTGCTATATTTTTGAAACTGAGCAGGGTGCTATGCTATGCGTCGCTCGCAGCCAGCGAACAAAAGAACCGCGAATCTAGGGCAGCGCGACGCCCGACTGTTACAAGCGTAACAATTGAGATAACGCCGCTAGATAGTTCTATTCGACATTAAAGATCACACTGAAAAAGAGGAGCAAGAGGCGACACGGACAAAAGGGATGTGACAACACTGCTTCCCTAATTGCATAGGGCAGCAGGCAAGGCAGACTGTCATTTACCTTAACTTTGTCGGGTATATTTTTGTATGGTATGTAAACCAGAGTCCAGATCAACTCACACTTTAGGACACTAACCGCCAAAAGTCGCGAGAAGACGGTGACCCACTTATAGCTTTCCTCGCCTGCGTAATCTCTGCATGTTGTTCCTTAAAAAAGACGATATCTCGGCAACCAGACCAGTACTTTTTTAAATGCAAAAGAATCTAGCTTTCCCAAAAATGCCTAAACCCCGTATTGACAGACCTAACTTGAATATCACTTTTGGCTCCCGACATTTCGGTGCTTAATGAGTTTCAAGAACTCAACTTATGCAGAAGGGCGCCTTTTCGCGAATTTATCGGCACAAAATGTAAACGCTACTTTTAAGGTAGCTCCCGACCTACCTGGAGTGTGCCATTCCCGATAGACATCGCCGACTACGACGAGAGCTTAGCGGAGGTGTAGGAAATCACACGTTGTTCGCAACAAATTCATAAATTAGTAAATAATGAAGCGTTTTGTGCAAGCAAGAACAATTCCACGCCCACTGCTGCCACCTGGGCGTGGCCGTGACCACACCCGCACACTGCTCTGTCTGCTGCACTTTGCGACCAGCGGACGCACCATGGAATTGCATCCGCTCATAGAACGACGCCAGCAGGTGCGGCTACACTTTGTCGCGGCTTGCCTGAATGTAAACAATCGGAATGCGAGAAAGGGTATGATACTGTGGGGAAAATGTACGCAATAAATGGTCAAGCGTGGCCGCAGTCCAAGCGTAGAACATATATTGGCGAAGATACTAAGCGAACAGTTCTTTGCGGAGACCGGCTACAGACGGTGGTGGCCGATCCCACCGCCTCGAAGCTGTCGCCACGGGAGCGTCCTTCTTTATTCGTGCAAAAGTCAGGTCCGGCTCACACGTTGTCTGCAGGCTGGCACGTCGCGCGATGCTCCCGTTTGTAGGAGCCTAGTGTGCTTCTAAAAGGGCGCCTATGATAAGGTCGCCCGAAGGAAGGTTTCTGACACCAGCGGTGGCTTTTTCTCGTTCTGGTAGTTTTCAGACTTACAAAAGGCTTCCCTAAAAGGACACGGAGGTGAATTTGCAAACATCCTTTTTTTGCTTTCACTGCATATACGTGCTCAAATAAACACGCTTTTTATCGTTTATCCCGTAGACGAGGCGGTACTTATTTTATATAGTCTGAAAGAACAAAAAATGGGCCAATCTCCCCGCGAGGGGGACTCGAGTAAATACGTCGCATAGGGGGTGGGTGTATTGCGTTAACGTTTAGTGTTTGCGGGGTTGGTGCTATAACGTGTACACCACGGAGCTCTCACGCCGCTAGCACGCCGCTGAGTCGCCACCGCACGCCGCTGACGACGTAGTTTGAATGAGTCAAGGATATAAGGCGCGTTCGTAGCCTTTGATTCTGCGTCGGTTTTGTGGCGCAGTGGGAAGAGCACCATGTACCTCGTGTTCCGCCCACAGGTAGTGAATGCGTTGTATCAGCAGCTTCTTGACGTAGTTTGAATGAGTCAAGGATATAAGGCGCGTTCGTAACCTTTCATTCTGTGTTGGCTTTGTGGCGCAGTGGGTAGAGCACCTTGTACCTTGCGTTCCGCCCGCAGGGTCGTGGGATCGAAACCAGGCGCCGGTAACTGTTATTTCTTTTTATAGTGTTGGGGGAGGCTGGCTGCTGCGGACGCCTACGCACGGGTGACATCGTGAGTTATACAAATGCTCTGCATTTAAAAGTACCATGCACGGTCTGCGGCGGCCGGAATTGCAGCGAGCAGTTAGGCCAGCCTTAGCCAGGTGGCGCTAGCACCGCACTATCCGCTACAGGCATTTTCCAGCTTCAGTTTAATGATTGCGGTACGTAAAGAGCGCATACTAAGAAAACGATGCTGGCAATTGCAGCTTGCGGTAGCCGCATGTCTCCTACGTGCACGGGAATTAGACACCGGAGGGAATGCTATGCGAAACCCTCTGCGGCATCTTTCTTGACGGGCGGTTAAGCCATTGTCAGGCCAGACCCTCCTTTGTTCTTCATTGTGCGAAATGGACGTGCGTACGATGGTGACAAATACTTATCTTTCCCTGAGAATTTTCATGTCTTAGCAATAACGCTCCCACCCTAGTTTCAATGGGGTGTGCAGGTACTCGAAGCTTGAGTCAAAGTTAGTTCCACATTCTTGCACGTCTGTAAATGCAACGTTTGAGCTAAGTACCGCTAAGCAATATAGATGCCATAAGACTTATAACAAACCGCTTTATTGGTGGTCACTAAAACCCAGGATATTTCATTTCGTGTTCATGCAAATACTAATACGCGCAGAGCAGTACAGATCCCCGGAGCTGTATTGACAATCGCTTGTTCCAGGTTTGTTCTCTTCGTGCGAGTTGGGGTACTCATCTATTCTAATGTCCATGGAAGGGCGTCTACCTACGTTGGTGTTTTGTCCAACGCTTTTCTCTATATTTTCGGTATTGTTCACGTTCTATGACTCGCCCAATGTAAAACACCGTACCACTAAGCACCTCCACTCACTTATTCTTGAGACAGAGACCAGTATCACTAATACCTGTGCTGCACGGCCGTTTCAAAGGCCTTCCGAAGACCGTTGCACCAATTGTCGATCTCGTTCCAATGTAATTGCATAGGGCGCACGTTTAGGCGAGCGTTCAATTGTCAGTTGAAAGTCAAAGTGAGGCAGAGGCATAAGAGTGTGGCCGTCTCTGGTATAACCCCGTTGCCCCAATGCTGACCCGCACCACCTATATCACCATTTTGAAAACCCACAACAGTTACTGACACCTTCGTGTTTAAGAACTTCGTATGGCTACGAAAGGTACAAGATAGGCTAATGAGTATTGCTGGCACCTTCAGTTCTCTTAGCGTGCGCTCCCTCTGGGAACACGTGCGATGGATCCACTGTATATGTGGCAGGAAGCACTGCAGAGTCTTGCTCCCCGCCGAGTATGATAACTCTTTTTCTGCCACCCGAAAGTCGAAGCTTATGCAAACCCCGGTTTATTTTTAGTTTTTGCCACTAGAGTCTGTTTAGGTGACACGTGCAGTTGAGCTTCTTTACAATACATCATTTGCCAGTAGAGCCCTGGTATTTATTTTCTGCTTCTACACAGCCCTTACGTTTTTACACTGCAATTTTGGGGCTAATATTACCCTTCGCGGTGTTTCTAGGCTCAAAGTACAAAACAAGGAGCTGAAGCTATTATTCCGGTCAACCAAGCTGCGCGGCACTCGGTTCGCAGGTGGTGGATGGCCCTGACTCTATTTGCCATTTGCAAGCTCTATTGAATATTTTATTTTTTAGCAAACATTGCTTTGTTAAAGCAATATTGTCGCTAGAGCCCCACATCTCCAAGCCTGAAAAACGGCTCTATAAATCACCTTTAAACCCGAAAACCACAGTATTTTACGGCACTCCATCCTCTAGACTAAGAAATACAGCACGCGATCTCTTCACATGGTGCCGTGATTGTGAGGTTTATTATGTTAAAAAAAATTCTGTATCACGTGAATGGGCATTACCACATGTCCGGCACTGCCTTACAGAGTTCATTATCTCTAGATAGTCTCAGGTGTGGCAGCACATTCGAGCATCAACAATGTTTACTCCCTTTATTTGATGCCGCCGAACCACGCAGGGAAGCAACCTTTCCAAACGTGCGGAGGCGATGTGTGGAGGCGATGTGACATGCGGAGGTGAGTGTCGGCGAGTTGAATGCTGCTGCATCTGCCCTGCGTATATTTGTTTTTGCACGGTTGCTCCTCGGACCGTGGAATTGCATCGAAAATACAGTAGCTCAAATTTGGTTACTCTAGGCTAGTAACGACCGGGCAAGACATTCTTCCTATCAACTGACATAACCCGTGTGGAATAAACATTTCGCCCACCTCCCCGCGAGGGGAACTCTGTGTAGATGCGACGCATCATGGGGTTCACTTGGTGTTTCCGTTGTATTGATTTTGATTCTGAAATCGCGTGAAACGTGTCGGGAACGCGTATTATTTTTGTTTTATGATTATTATTATGTTTTATTGGCCGATCTTGGTAAATCTCTGTAAGTGGTATGCTTGGGGCTTCGCTGTCGCAACGACCTTTACTCCATCATCATTGCTGTAAGTGTGAGCCTCTTTTCTTTTATTGCAAGTGTTAATCATTGCCCCATCATACGCTGTATCAGTAGCATCTTGACGTTGTTTGAATGAGTCAAGGATATAAGGCACGTTCGTAGCATTTGATTCCGCCTATGAGGATGGAGTGCCTTACGATTTAGTCATGGCACTTGGTTTTCATAGTATATGGCGCTCTCGTACAGCAAGGTTATACAATGATGTTGATGCGTGATGTGCAAGGGAGTATTTCAAAGAGAGCATTGGGCGATTTGTTGAAGTTATCAAGTTTCACCAGGAACTACCTGATCGGCTGCCGCAAATAGAGCAACTAATCAATATGAGGGCATTTTAAATGGACAAAGTCAGCCCTGTAGTGGCTGGCACCTCCACCTCTTGTTTGAGTACATATTTGCAATGTTGAGATGTAATCTGTTGTGAATTGCCAAAGACAGGCAACAAATACAAAAAAAAATTTGTGGCGCAGTGCGAAGAGCACCATGTACCTCGCGTTCCGCCCACAGGGTCGTGGGATCAAAACCGGGCGCCGCTAACTATTTTTTATAGTGTAGGGGGAGGGCTGTGGATGGACAACGCCGTATGGAAGGACAATGCGAGTGAATGAAATGCATCTAAAAATAGTGAAACGTGCTTCGATTGGCACATTGATAAGGCAGCCGGGCGGCAAAACCAAAACACAGGCGTAAACAAACCTAATGCATGGTTCGCGGAAATAGCGTCACCGGCAACATACACTGCATGTATGTTCTCCTTTTCAGGAATAGAAACCACTTACTTTTTCTTGTTTAAGAGTGTTTACTTAAAGAGCTCCAGCCCGTGCCTTTTCTGCGACGAATTTCTCTCTCGTGACTGAGGTCAGCTCTGATAACCTGCGTGTGATACATATGCTCTTCCTGTTGTTCTAGCGTTTCGTAAGACAGGCTGAAGAGGGCGCGTTCGGCATGTTGATAAATCGTCACATTGAACTTATTCATACTCATGTTTAGCCCCATGACCTCGATTCATGATTGTAGTTGCTCAACCCTTGTAGTTGCGCAGGGCGTAAGCCCATGCGCAAGTCTGCACGACGCCGGACGGTCAACGCCAGGCACGCGCTCACGTGCGCTCGGGGTTTTCTGTCTTCGCTTGGAAGGATCTGTTGGCGTGGACAGATCTGCTGTTAAGAATAACGGAAACATAAGTAAACCTTATATAATTTGAAAAAAACGAGCCCTATAATATTAAGTTCAGTTATTACGAGTAAATGTTTAACAAAGCTCAGTCTTTTGTGCTGTAGGTTCGGTGCAAATAACATTGTCTATCAGCTTCAATAAAGTTGGGGTGCTCACAAATCCCGGATTTTGAGGCGGAGTTCCGCAGCTGGTGTACATGGAAGAACTCTGGCTCAACCAGGCCATTCCGAAAGGAGGCCACCATTCATTAAAACCACAAGTGATAAATCCAGTTCTAGCGACACGCATGCGTGGTTCGCGCGGCACTGAGCCGTGGGTGCCGTTGCTGTATTTGAAGTGTGCAGCCAATCAACCACAGAACCCTTTAGGAGAACGCTGGTCTGTTCCCGCAAATTGGGAGACTCTTCTTCCCCAGACTCGAGCGTTTCTTTAAAGTCTGCTTCCTGTTTTCTATGGTTATTTTGAAGCGCGTTTTTTTCGCCGTTATTTGATTTTTATGATGGGCAGGAGGTCGCTGTGGGCTTTTGAGGAAATGCTGGTCTGTATCTTATATTTCATGGCTCTATACATAATACAAACGCTGTATGGAAATGCTGGTCTGTATCTTATATTTTATGGCTGTATACATAATACAAACGCTATATATCGTCAACGAAGCAGCTGGAAAAAGTGCGTCCAAAAACATTTCAAATTTTGGACAGCAGCGAACAATGAGTGAACAGAGTAGTTCAGCGGTAACGACGGTATTAAAGGTAAAACACGGAAACTGCAACCACGTTGGCATTAACATTTATAAGCGTTTTTTTGCAGCTGACATCTTTCAAAATCTCTGAACCACACTTCGTGTTTCGTTCTGCATTCGTGCTAACTACTAAAGTCTGCGATCTTTTGAAGTATCAATATATTGCTCAAATTTTCAGTGCTTGCAAACTGTGTTTGGAAAGTTATAATGTAAAGACCCACCTTTAACGTAAGCCTGATCTCCAAGTTGAGGCGAATGACTGGTTAGCTACACATAAAAAATCCGCTTCACCTCCCGCTGTGGATACCACCGGTGTTTGAACTTAAACTATTCAGTTGAAAAAAGTTTTAATACATTTAAATATTACTCGCCCTTCCACGAGTAATGCGGCGTTCCTACAGAGGCCTACTCTTCACGTTAACTGTGGCCGGTAAGTGTACGTTGCAGTCGTTGTTTGGGGAAGGGTTTGTTTCCATCGTTTGTTTTTAACTCGTAGGGAGATTTGATGTTTGCAGCGTTGCGAAGACAAGGTTTCGGTATGTTGCAAGAAATAGTTTAGCCAATTTTACCGGAATGACGTAGCACGATTGATCCCGGGCCAGAGCATCCTTCACAAAAAACTGAAGCATATAAACGTACGGCGAAAGTTTTCTGTCCAACGAGCACCCTGCCGCACAAAATTTTCGTAAAAAATAGCAATGCGTTATGCAACCCCTACTGTAGTTTTGAAGACACAAGTGCGATGTTAGATGCCATACAGTCTTATAGTTGTAGAGACGAATGAATCTTCATGAGAAAATTAAAGGCAAAACTTTATTAATTCCTTCAAAAACTCAGCTGACATTACTATTCTTGCTGTGACTGATCATTAGGACAGGCAAATGTGTGTTCATAAGCCATCAGGCCGACTACGCTTGAGTCCCCAGTGGCAGAAAAGACCTCGGCTGTTGCGTGCGTCGCCTCCCGTGTTAGATTTAGAGAAGTTCCGCCGTTTGTGCCGTTTACACTCCTCTGGTAATGGCAATGGTTAAAGAGGAGAATTATGGTCATGTTTCTAAGCGTTTGTGGCACAGGGTAATTACGCCAACAAAACATGGTGAAGTTTCAATTTTACCAGAGTGGTATCTCTGCTTTATTTCGTTTTTGATATTCTGCTTACAGCATAAGACGCTTCCCAGTAGCTTGTGCATGTTTTGCAAATCCAAGAAAGGGGGACAACGACGCAGAAGGGCTACATTCCAACAGAGCTTTTCTCCAACTGTAGTTGTCTTCTTTTTTGCATTTAACGGCGGTATGAAGGACCAATGCTAAAAAGGCAATACCGACACTCCGTTGTTTCTAATCGCTGCAGCGGAGGCATCTTCTGACGATTTGTGTGGCGGCGTAATTGAGCAACAGTGAATGTTGCTGAGGTGTAATATCTCCGTAGGGATTGCAACTGGTTCATTTGGCCTTTAGTTGCTTATCGAAATGTGTACTAATGCTCTTTTTCGCGCAGCCAGCGTTTTAATCAGATACAGTTTTTAATTTAAGTGACGAAATGAAGAAAATTGTCTAAATTTTTACTGCTCCAGCTTTCACGCCGCCGTTCCTAAACGCATATTATGCAGTTTTAGTTTAGTAATAGTAGTTGAACCTGTTAACATTTTACTGTCCTGTGAAATAACATAATTGTATCAAATTCTGGCATTCGGCCTTTAGACAGAGGCCCAAATATTTTAAACAGGCTCCAGCTCACACCTGCCCCTAGTCTCGGCATCAACACCTTCGAGAGAAAAATTAAACGTTGCTCAGTGAGGAATCGAATTTTGGCGGAACATATTATTTCTGCGTATAAAAAACTTAATAATAAAACCAATGACAGGTGCTCGAGGGTGTCGGTAAACACGTTGGCCGCGCAAATATATCCCTGACGCATTTTTCTGTGAATGGTAGAGGGCACTTGCGGGAAATAGCTTTGTTGTGAACTGGAACACTCGGAGGTTTGCATGAGTGTTTGTGCTGATGTTTTGCACAATCCTAGTAACAACAATCATTATGTTGCTTTGTGCATAACCACTTCTCCAAGCGGCGCAGAGCAAATTCTCCAGCGCTTTTTTGAACTTCCGGTGCGAAAGGGCCTCATTGTTGTATCGTGTGTAGTAACTTGACTCGGTTTTAACCAGCGTTGTATGTATATGTTCAAATTTGGCCGTCCCAGAAAATTTGACCTTCATTTTACTGCAGCTGCGGTGTACCCTTGGCGATGCCTCACGTGGCCTGCCAGGTCAAGTTCAGCCGGCAACAACGTCCACTGGTCGCCGTCTCCACCGCTCCTTCTGCCTGCTTGGCGCATGCTCTCTCGTTGCATCTCAGTCGTCGCCATATCACCTGACTCGCCTCGCCCATGCGAGATTGGCCATGTATGATAGGGAGACCGGGCCGTCTTGTCTGAGCGTTGCGGGAGAGGTTGCGAAGGCAGGCGCCGTCTATTCCCTGGCAAGCCGTTCTACTCGGACAACTCAGACGCGGAACCACAACCACAGGGAAAGGCGCGCTTTCGACGAATACTAAAATAATTACAGCTTAATTAAACAGTAACCAAGTGGAACCAACACTAATCGCGCTAAGCCAAGCTTTCCTTTTCTTTGGCATTTCCAAGGTTAGCTGACATATTCTGCAGCTTCTGTTGATCTTCCGTAGATGGATTTGACAAGGTGCACCTTACTGCACCTTCTTCCTTTAACTTCAGCGCTGTGTTTATGATAAACAGGTCAAGTCCACAAACCGCTATCAATGGCTGGAACCGCAGTGTTGCTTGTCATTTTCCCATGATCTATGTGGTATAATAAACAGTAGCTTAAATATGAATGAGATGAAAATTATACGCGGAGTCAAGTAAGCGTTTTTATGGCACACAAATTTGACAAAAGGAGTTACAAAAACGCGGTGTCAAGTGTAACCTTTTTTTACATCAGTTTTGTCTTAGTGCACCGGCGAAAATGCAACGTACGCAAAATGGCAGCCCGCCGTCATTATTGTGGTAGTGTTCACCGGCAGTTCCGTGCGCACTTCCGTGCGTTTAAGAAAAGGCTGGTGTTTTCTAGGTTTAATGGACGACTGGAGTTTCGGTAACCCACCAGACTCAACAAAGGAGGCAGCAGATGTAACAGTATTCATGATTTACGTGAGATGTTATGCGGCCTCAATACATGGGGCCTCGATATGCGGCCTCAACGCGCACCCGTCCTAGTACACGCCTTCCCAAACTGCGCACTGGGGTTTTAGATTAAGATATTAACAATATCGTGCCTCGGGAAAATTTCTGCGGTTAAATATAACATAAGGAACAGGTTCTTCTTTTCTTTTCTTCCACACCTTATTTAGCGGTTGTGACGGTCTCCTTGGGCTGCACACCTGAATGCTTGGAACCCGAACAGGGGTGCCCCCCACCCAATGCCACGTCTTTCTACGGGATTTGGGTCAAAGTGCCAATAAAACAGAAATGTATTAGGGTTGCCACCAGCGGATGTGGTAACGTAGGATACTGGAACTCATGGAAGTGCTACTATTGCTGCCCGTGAGTACTTTGGCAAAATTTTCCATAATATGCACGCAACATCGAAACGAACTAAACTAATGTACCATTAAAAGAAGGTGAACAACAGCCATTGTCAAGTGAATCTTTCAATTGTTGAACTATGAAATATAGAATTTAACGTGCGTTAGAAATATAGGCACAAATTGGAAAAGCTGTCAGGCTTCTTGAAAACTTTCCGGACTTGCGCGTGTTTTCGGTCTTACAGCGTTTATGCATTGACGACATTTACAAGAGACATCAGATTCCTTGGCACTTTGCACAACTGGGGCGTACCCTGTGTGTGTGTGACTCTGCATGCGTGGTACTCGAACGGAAAGGCTTAGGTTCGGGAAATGCCGCTTTTAAGCTTGTGTAGAGATTATTTCAGTGCTGTCTTTGGAGTGATGTGTAGGCTGCAAACCTAGGCAATTAATATCACAATTCGGCCAATTATCAGAAAAATCAGGCAGAGCGCTTAGTTTGTTTTTAGTCGCCAATTGTTTCTAATTAATAGGCTTGTTAAAGTGCGTCATGGCTCAAGAGGTCCCATCAACGTCCTGCTTACGCGTCATCTAAGTTCTAGCGCAAAACTGGCCTGGTGAGGCACAAGACTACCAACAGCAAAGCCCGAGAACTCACCCTCCAAGGCAAGGAGAGCTAACTGAGCTGACCTATAGGAGATGTTCTCGAAACCGAATTCACCTTTTCTTTATTCAAAACATCTGAGGGAAGTACCACGCATCACATGTTAGCAAACTTCGAATGGTCGCGCCAAAACACGTTTGAGATAGAGAGTGCCTGGTATTTCTGCGCGTGGAAAACGCGGTCGACCACGCACGTCCGCCAACAAGTGCGAAGCAGAGAATGCAAAGAATGTGTCGAAAAAGCGGGCGCTAAAGGTGCTGCTACGGCGCAGGTGTTCTTACCCAACTGACGGTACTTTAAGCACTACACGTGTTTTACATCTTCCGCTAAGAGAAGCCATTAAATTCACAATGTCAAGATACGCAAACCGACTGAACTTCCGGAGGCGTTTTATTTGTGCCACCACGTGATAATGATTTTTCCGACGTTTATAGTGCTTAAGGTTGTCATGCAATAAAAACTCATTGTACTCTAAAAAATGACTAGGCCCAGTATTTTCTCTATTAATGAGCTGTTTGCCGGGCCAACGTGCTGATTGTTTGAGATTGCTTTCTTCAAAAAGACCTAGGATTCGAAAAACCTCCAAGGATATAAGGGCGCTATCAACGCAGTTAAGACCCCTTGAACCAAAGTTTTTGTATCTTGTGTGCAATAGTATTTACAGCGTCTTGAGGGGCTTTACGTTTGCTTTTTTTCAGAGGATTTTAGCATTTAGACGGATGTCTTCACCAGTTTTAAGCTAGCGCATCAAATTCTGCTCACAAAAAGATGAAAACAGACAAAGAAGTTGCAACGTATTTTGAATAAATACTGGAAATTATGCCGCCTACGTGGCGGGGCGAACCGCTCTGCCTGAACATAATAAAATTGTTGCCGTGATGGCATTTTTTATTCTCAAATCAGGCAGGGGTGAAATGGGTTGCGTGGGATGCTATATTTGGGTACAGCTGAGTTTCCATGGTCTGTCTGTTTAACCACAGTTTTGGGAGTGGGGGAAAAGAAAGTGATGATTGTTCAAAACATGACCTGTATGAGACACCTAATTTGACGTCTTTCGTTACCTTCAGGCTTGCTGAGATATGTGCGGCATTGGTCCCTATCTGCAGGCCGGAAAACGGGCATTGCGTCATTAAAAGTTTCAACCAAAACGGGTTTTAGGTTCGTCTAAGGACCAGCTATAGGAATTGATTTTTGGGCGAACGTTTATTTTGCAAGAGGGCATAGATAAGGGGTCTGAGTTGAAGGTGGTGAAAGGTGACTAAATGAACATGGAAATGTTCGTTTCGCGGATGAAGTCTAGTAGGGAACGATGATGGGGCCCATGTATCCATATGTTGTGTTCTCCTACTAGAAGACGTTCCTTATGCTGCTCCAAAAAAATTGTTGTGTAATAGCTTAGTGAAACGTAAAAACACACTAATCTACTGGCGAACTTGCGTAAATTTGGATTCCGAAAACACCGTAAACAACAATCAAAGTATTTGACGCCCAACTAATTACTCAGCAGTTGCGATATACGACACAAATGTGGCCAAAAACAACCGCTCTAGTTAAACAGTATTTTAACATTTTTCTTCTTACCAGTTTCGTAATCCGATGAGTAAAAATGAACCACTAGAAGAAAGCGCTTATTTGACCTTCTAAAACGTGCCGATACACTAACCATAGTTTGCAGGAAAGAGCGCTACCTCCAAAGATTTATCTTGAGAAATTTCAAATTCCTTTCCCTAACGTCTGCGCTCTCAAAGAAATGAAATAATACGGAAGGTTCGAGCATGAACAATCATGGTAAATTTAGTGTCCCCTTCCCAGTTACCCGACATAGATCACAATCCTTGATCACCTTATATGCTGTTATTGTAGGGTTTCAACAAGTCAATTCAGTGCTTGGCAGTTAAAGAAGCAGCTAGAGCACTGTTGCCCCATTGCGGTCTATTGAAAATGTTAATTTAAACTGGTTGTGATTACTTCTGTTGCAGTGACGTAATTTGAGATGGATACGTGAGCGCTTATAGCATGAATAAAGTATCTGGCTAGGGATGAGTTTTCAGTAGGCATTAACCTCGAAAAGTGGGCAAAAGCCAAGCGATATTTGTTATTGTAACGATATGTTCTTAATGAAAGGTAAGATTTACGTTTATTCGGTGTTTTCTCATGCCAGGAGCGTCGTAGACTACAGGTTGAAAGAGCATGAATAATTGAGGCAAAAATATCATTTTAAGATTTATTGCCACATAGGAATGAGTCTGTTTGCTCCTCATTTGATGTCTTTTGTTACGTTGCGGTTCGGTAAGATATGTGTGGCACTGTTAGGTATCTGCAGGACCGCAAAACGGCGTTGCATGTTTTGAAACAGTTTCAGAAAGTTACAGGGCACCTTCTCTTACGTATTTTTGGGGACAGCTATTGCGGAGAGATATCCAGAAAGCCAGCAGCAGTTTGCTCTTCTAGGGGCGAGGCCCCTTCAGGGCTCAGCCTGCGCGCGTCTCATGTCGTCATCGTCTAATATTACCGTAGCATCATCTAGTCAAGGTACTAAACTACCCGGACCACAGTTCTCGAATGCCTCACGCTAGAAGGTAACGCGCACAAAGGAAACACACCGAGACACTGGGTTTCCAACGCCTCGCACTAGAACGCGTCGGGCTTCAAAGACCGGAGGCGTTACACTAAAGCTGTACGCCTCTACCCAAAACTGTTTCATTTCCGTGGGCAAAAACACCAAGGCGCCAAGAATACAAGTACACACTGCATGCTCCACCCTCGCCAAGTTTTATGATACTGGAGATGGCCCAGGATTTCTATTGTCACTTAAATCATAAGGTCCTGGTTTAGAGATATTTTTGTCTGAAAGGCTTTTAAAAATACTCAAATGGGCCATAGTATGCATTTTTATTAAACGAAAAAGCAAAAATTCTCGTGCATAGTGGGGTTAAATTTTGCAATATACAAATAATACTCCATCTTGAGTCAGCGACTATCTCGTGGATTCTCCCTGAACACCTGTATTCTAATATCACATAATCAGGCCATGACACCAGTCTGAGGCATATATTCGCAGGGATAAGCGATGGAAATACCGGTGCCCTCGAACATTTTAATTCTACAAACGGTGAGAAAACGTTCGTGCGCTGGCTACCAATAAAACATGTGGCATAGAATATACATATAGACATGTGTGGCTGGTATCCACAATATATTGTATGACGCACTGTCACACGTCTTACACGGCCAAAAAATGAGTGTCGGGTTGAGGAAATCGATGCCCACCCAATATATTTACAAAACCAAACCTCAAACAAAAAATGCCACACCAAATTAACAAGCATGTCACACTACACACAAAAAAAAACAAGCACAACCTCACACTATCAAAAATCTAGTAAAAAAAACTTTAATACATTAACTGTCTATGCCAAAGGGCAACATGTCCTACCGCCTGCAGCACGACGAATCCGGTGCCATGCCGATGACGTGGCCCGGTGTGTTGACTTGCTTACACGTTGACGCACGTAGCAGCACCTCGGGATGGCCCGTGCTGGCTGTCAGTCGTCTGGATGCCTGTGGTACGATGCCACAGGTTCCTTGAGGAGCAGCAGGAGGCCAGCAGTGCAAGGCCGCTGGTAATAGGTGGTTTCGAGCTGCCCACTGCCCACGGTGCGAGGCCGCTGGTACGTTGAGGGGCAGGGCCCGAAATGTCGCCAGCAGTGCGATGCCGCCGGTGCGCTCTCAAGAAAGGGCGCTTTCACGGTTCGGGGTGCTTAAGATAGATCCGCCAGCTCACGTCTCGGGGGTCGCCTAACCACCTGGAAGCCGCGATGCTCGACCCGAACTTGCCACTATACCTCCCAAGATCTCGTTCCACACTCCCTACTGCTACAACTTTGTCATCATCCTCTTCACCTCGCATTGCACAGTCTGAGGCTCCCAATTGCTGGTCCAGCTAACCTCCTCATCCTCTTCGATCACCCTGTGTGTATTCTTCATCGGTCCCTGCAAAACCCTTCTCGCTATCCCGTAAGCTGATTCTTCTTTCTCTTCGTCTTTTCTTCAATCATCTACGTCGCGGGCCAATCTCCCTTCGAGTATGGACTCTTCCTTTTCTCACCGCACACCTTACCACATGACACGCACTCAGCATGAAAAGTAACGAGACTGCGCGCTGCTTGCATTTCATCAAAACTGCTCATTCTACAGACTTTCGGGTGCATGGATCCCGTGTTCGAGCGATTCGTCGTCCTCTTCTACCGGTTCGCGCGCTCAGCGGGTCTGTGCCGTCTTCTATGCCGCCGCCGTCGTGTTCCACCATGGTACATTCGGTACACGCAATTCGGTACACGCATTCGTTACACATAGCAATAAGCAGTCCCTTATACATAATATGTACAGCAAGTGGAGAGAGCGAACATGATTTGTTGTAACGGACATCTAGAAGTACTGAAAATGGTGGTGTGTTAAGTGGTCTGAAAATGAGGTCATCCTTTGGGGCGAAGGTTGAATTAGAAAAAATATGCTTTGTACGACGGACACCCCCTTCGGAACAGTTCGGTATGCAAGCCCTTTTTGAAAACTAGTCTATACTAAAAAAAGACAGTATCCGGCTAACAGACAAAATGCCCTTCTGCGGTGTGTAGTTAGCGAAGTTGGAGGAAGCAAGATCAGGAATAAAATAGGAACTTTATCCTTCGATTGGGTGGGCCATAATTTTGAGAGTTTCCTGCGCGTCTAGAATAGTAGTAGAGCGGGAGTGGGCAAATGTGGGTAAGAGCATATTTTTACTGGACACCTGATGTAAGGGGCCCACTCAAAAAACCCGGGAAATGGATCAGTCTATCCAGGGTGACAACTCATCACGAGTATGCCTATGCACTGATTACTGTGGCGAGCTTAACCTGGCTTCTAATCTAACTGTGTGTCTGCTAACATTGTCCTCGCAGGCGTATCGACACAAGACTTGTTTGTGTGGAGCTTTTTTCATAGAAATCTTTAAAAGGCTACCTCAAAATCTTTGACACTAGGGTTTGGCGGTGCATAATTGCAGAAAGGAAGTTTTCAAAACGAAAGAAGTGACAGAAGATTAGGAGACGAGCGCTTGTGCTCTGTATTGTAAGGTCCGTAGGAATTGATACTGTTTTCTGGGTTTGTTTAGTTAACGGGGCGAAGCAACACCTGGGCTATAAAGCGCGCCGTTACAGAGGGCTCCATCTTATGGAGGCTAGACCTTATAGGCAGTAACTCGAGGTATGCACGGATATTTCCCTTTGGAGGGCTGATATTGTAGTAGGTGCCCTGTGATGTGGTTGGACAGTCAAAACGTTTGTTGCGGTTTTGTTTCAGAGTGGAGGGGGTCGCAGACACATTGTGTTCTGACGGTTTCTTCCTTCGGCGATACTCACTGAAAAATCTCGTAAAGAGGTTTACTTGTTAATAAAAACGGGGTAGATTTGAGGGAAGCCGGGATTGGTGTGTTGTGGGTGGATATTTTACTCTGTACGGTAATAAAAAGTCTGAGTTAGGAAACAAACACATCATGCACGATTCACAGTATTTCGTGGTGGCTCTCTTACCCTGAACGTTATTAAAAGTTCGATGTGCGAAACAGACACATGATGTACGATTTACAGTATTTTGTAGAACTAGACTGTAAATTTAATATTTGCGTATTGGTGAGGTAACATAACTTGCGACAAGACCGACTTTGAAGTTAACTGTATTAATCCAAGTTTAATAGTGGAGGTTATATATTCCTTATTGGAATTGGGGAGGTAGTAAATTGGAAGAGGTTATACGAACAAAAAAAAAACGAAAATAATTTCTACCTATTTTGCTCACAATGAACAATGAAGTGAAGTCCCGCCGCTGTCCACGAATCACTGGGCTGTTGAAGCTTGGGAAGTGCGTAATCGCTCGTTTTTTTCTGTAGAGCGATTGCCAGGGGCCGTTGAAGGAGAGGACGAGAACGGCAGGTTAAACGCGTTTTATTCGAATGAAGCGGTGTCTCTCTCTGGTGATGCCAATGCGCGCGAGCCTTCCAGCGCGTGAGCGCGCTCGTTCTCCTAGGTCGCGCTGCGGCCGCTGACTCTGGCTTTTGCGCTATCGAGCCCCCCCCCCCCCCCTCCCCCTATCCCTCCCAAGAGATACGCAGCTGCGACGCTCTGTGCTCAGCTTACATGATGGTCGCGCTAATCTGCAGAAACCCGTGATGTTCCTTGCGGGGAATTTTGTTTTGGTAGGGGAATTTTCATGTGTAATTTGGGCAGAATGGGAAAATGGAATATTCAATAAATTAATGGAATTTTAGGAGTCTTGGAGTAAAATGAAAATATAGCGTCAGCGCGCTGACCCCGCATCATTTATTACTTTGGTTTCTTTTAAAAAGTTATCATACACTTTGCTGATTTATGTTCAGGTATCCACACTCGCGCTTCACAAGCCACCACTCTCTCTGAACGCTTCCAACAGAGCTCATAAAACAGGAGCAAGCATAGAGGTAAGAATACTCCATGATTGATATCTAGTAAAGGGTGAAGTAGCGGCTGCTGAATGGCTGAAGCCTGTTCGCATGTATTCCAGCGCAATATACAAAAAAACGTTTTCGCGGGCGCCTTCTTCCGCGGGATTTCAACAGGATATGGCGGCCGCAGTTCGGGCGCTTAGCTAAAATTACCTCAATAATCCAACAATGACTCGTTGTTTTTCACACGGGCCATTCTAACTTAGAGCTTTACCATGCAAAGTAAGCTTGCGGCTGGCACAACATCTGAAATGCATAGTCGAATGCTGCTGAGCAGCAGATATAGGGGAATTTAGTTCCCGCTGATTTTTTGAACGGGTGTGCGTGCGAAAGGCTACCTAAAGGAGCCGTATGTGGCGCTGGCTAACGCCCACAACCAAACATGAATTCGCCGAAGGATCTATCAGCTACAAATCGAGAATGCAGGGATATTATCCGGGAATATTTGAGAAACTTGCGGGGAAAGCGCTAAACAAAAGAGAATTTTTGAACCTAGAAATGGGAAGTTTTCTTCCAAGTACGGAACATCCCTGGCAGAAACGGTGCCAAAGGAGGTAGAGTGTTGCCGGCAACATGGACATATGCCGGCAAACCATACGACACCTGCGCACGTGTCGTACGTTTTAGTCTTATCACTCCTTTCGTTGCCATGCTATTGCGGAAAGGGGGGTCGTTTGACCTCTACCGCTTAGAGCAAAACTGGTCACCCAGCGAAGACTTCCCGAGGTAGCGTAGCGTAGCTTACGCCAGAAAACGTGTCTCTTCAATTTGAACTTTCGGACTAAAAAAAATGCAAAAGTTCGTTGTAATCCCGTACCTGCACAATGTATCACACCGTTTTAAAAAAAGTGTGTGTGTGTTTGAGAGAGAGATAGAGAAAGATAGAGCAACTTTACTGAGCCAAATGAATTGCGCCGACAAAGTGCCGGATGGGGTGGTTCCCTCTTCATGGGACCCATATGCTTCCGTGGCCGCTTGGCCCATGGAGATCAGGACAAGCTGTTCTTCCAAAGCGGGGCTAGTTCGAAAAGTCTCCCAACGCTTGTTGAGGGGTTGGGAAGGGTGGTGTAGGGTTGGGTAAGGAGGGGGCGATGGTTTAGGTGAAATCGCAATCTCCAATAACGTGCGGGAGCGTGCCCAACTGCCCACAGAAGCGACACTCTTTCTTGTATCTCTCGGGGTACATTCTGCTTTGGAGATAGAGGTGCGGGAAAGATCTCGCTTGTATTTTCCTATAGGTCGTTTTTTTGTGGTCTGCTGAGCGATTTGTGCGGTTCAGGGTACCGCCGTCTGCTTTCCCTGTAGTGTCTAGTGATGTTCTTGTAACTTGTTATGGCCTGCGGTTCGTACTCGTCTGCCCGGTGTTCATGTTCTCGGACAAGCTGGTGGGCCAGTTCGTTGCCCTCCAGCCCTGAGTAAGCCGGTGTCCATATCAGTTCGACTTTATGCTCGGATACACGTCGAGTTCCCCCCTCGACTTTTCTGAGTGGCGTCCGAGACACCTGCCTTTTCCTATAGTTACCATACGCTTTCTGTGAGGCGTCGATTATTTTGCTCACTTTAGGCAGTGTGAGCACCACGTCTATTGCCGCCTCATCTGCTTCTTCGGGGAACGCCGTTTTGGACAAAGGTGCACGTCACCAGCGCGCCTTGCAACCTGACCGATATCGTGGCTGGTGTCGAGAACTTGGGTAGAGAGTCGTCGGTGTAGAGGGTGACCCCCGTGGCGTCTTCTTGTTCCTCCGCTTGTCTTAGCCTTACAATCAGTGCCTTAACCCTGGCCGCTCGTCGGCCGTCTTTGCGACCCTGTCTCACGTTCAGGGGCACGCGTTTGCTTTTGATTTTCTGTGCCCAAATCTTGGGTAAAGGTCCCGTTTCTTTGTGGTCGGTTCTTGCCAGCCCAGCTTGGCCAGTACCATGCGGCCCGCCGAGGATTGGTAGAGCCGCACTCTCTGGGTAGACAGGTGGGATTCTACCAGCTCTTCCACCGTACCGAGTTTGGTTATTCCGAGCAGCTTCTCGGAGGACGAGTAAAGCGGAACCCCCGGAGCCATCTTCGGAAGCAGATCTAACGTTAATGTAGTGTTTTCGGTCAATCATACGTTAAACCGCATCTGTCCCGCCATCAAAATAGTATTAGTAAAAAGGGCCAATCTCACAGCTCTGGTGTAAAACATAAAAAACAGTTTGTTCCTTGTAGATGAAACGTGAGTTATTGCTTTCCCTCAAACATTGTCGCTTTTATGTCGGCCAAACGTGCCGCTGCCTAAATGTTCTTTGCGAAAGCATGACAGTTCCACCCAGTGGGAAGATTGCGGTTTGTACGCCTTTCCTTAATGATACAACTGTACTGCTCCAGCACAGTGACCAAAAGTGGAGGTAAGTAGTGGAAGTGTGTAAAATTTCAAAAATGTCTGCGTGGAATTTTAGCGCTCCGTCTTTGTGGCTTTTAAATGCAGAATTAGCGTATCTTGATGAGAGCGCTACATGAGAACGTGCGCCTGCGCAGTTGCTTTTAGTTGGTTTATGAGTCATGTTTTTATCCTTGTTTTATGCCTTCGATGGCTTCATATTTGTGTCTCTAGAATAAAAAAAATGGTTTTGGTTCAGCGCTTGTACAGTGTTATCCTCCTCTTTGTCCCTTTATTTGTGCGCTGTGAAGGTGACTCTGTATCAACTAGCCCGGTTTTTTGGACTACTTCAGTTCGTTTTATTGCGTTTTTGCTCACAGTCACTGTCGTCCTTGATTACTGACACTTGCATTAATCTTCGGCCTCTTGTATTACGGGACCCAGTGCTGGTACCGGCACCAGGTCCTGAGGAAAACACGCCAGGTAGGCTCACAGGGTAAGGCGTTGCACTTCTAAGCCCAAGAAGGTTGGTTAGATGTCCTGCCACGGCAGAGTTTTCTTGACGAAAAAGAAGACTGAAACGTCCATGTTTGGGGATTTCGTCGTAAGCTTAAATCCCCCAGGTGATCTAAAACATTCCAGAGACTGGCACACGCCGCGCATCGTAGCCCAGGTGTAGCTTCGGCTCGTCAATGATCAGAAATCTATTTTTTTTTCGGAGGAAATACGCTTCGGTAGGATGGCGTCCGTTGCGGGTACGGCTGGCGGCCGTGTACACCTAGCATTCTACCACCGACCGGGCGCCGAATGAACTTTACTCCGGAGGCACGGAACGTGCTGAAATTGCGTGTCCTTTCTTTTCGTTTTCGCCGTGGTCCCATTTTTCTCTTTTGCACAGTCCATCCGGCCGTGTGCCACAAACCAGGCTCAGGTTAGCCCTCGAGTCTTGCCTGCCCAGTCGCAGCTTCCGATTTGCAGCGATGACGTATTTACGCGGATGCTGGATTAGCACGCCTAATAGCGGACGGCTACAAGCCACGCGAAAATCGAGTAATGAGCGCAATCACGCTATCGCGCTCAAACCCGCCTAAAGTCACTTCAATGTGAAAAAGAAAGACAAGACGTCTAAAAACTATCGGCTGTCAGTAGTGATGCCGTGAGTGAAAGAAGGGAACCAGTAAGAGCTTCGCGAACAAGTCCACGGAATGTCATCCCAGCGGCGTGAACGCAGTCAAGTGCAGACAGTAGCAGGTTAGAGGAAAATGGAACTCCCGCACCCGAAGAACTCCCGAGATGAGTGTGTCAGGTGTTTTATGGAGAAAAGAAATGACAAACATCGCATATTAGTTACATTTAGTTGCAATTCAACTGAGGCAGCGATAATTTCTATGTGGTGTCGACCTCCCTCGCGAACTGTGCTTGCATGCAGTCAGATCGTGGAGTACAGTAGGAATATTTTGTGGGTCAGAGATTGAACGTACCGTTTTAATTCATCTGTAATTAGGGTGGAATTTGGGGTAAGACAAAAATTTCGGAGAAGAGAAGTGTACCGCTGTGAATTTTCTCCCAAGAGAAGCAATATGCGTTTAATGAAATTCGTGATTGAAAGACTCTTTACGAATCTTTTTAATCACAGTAGTATAAAAGGCATGATTGCCAATCTTATATTTCGCAGCTTAAGAGTTACGCTTGCCAAGATTTGTCGTCGGCCTTCCGTCATAACTTGTGGCCGTTTATGGACACAGGGAATGAGTTGGCTTTTGAAATATTCACAGCTAGCCGAGTACATTCCTTCTTAATTGTCTGAAACGAAACCAAAACACGCAACACAAAATAAGCCTTGTGATAAATATTCTAAAAATTAAAAAATGGCACAAATACGCGGGTTAGATTCTCGGCGGCGGCGGCCGCTTTTGTGATGGAGGCGAAAAACGAAAACACCCATGTGTTCGAGATTTTCGCACACATTAAACATTCCTAGGTAGTGAAAATTAATCCGGAGTGCTACACTACTGCAAGCGTCATCGCCTGTGTAGGGTCGGTGTGTTAAAACCTTATAATCAATCAATCAACATAAAATAAAAGATCCCCATGCATAAAACGTAATTGGCTTTCGCTTCCTCCTTACCTCAGTGGCGCAATTACAGAAATTGTATGATGAGTGAATTACTGATTATTACGGGGAACCACTCACTCGGTTTATCACCACCGCTATATGTCGAAAATCTACAATGGCTATATCGGGGTAGAAACGTTTGGCGACTTGGGGATAACACTTCTCGAGTATTTAAAATTTCAATTATGTGCCACTTTTAAGCACGTTCCCACACACAGCAAAAAAATACGGCTACAGTCTGGACCTTCACCGTTACGCGATGTAGCAATCTTACCGAATGCTGCAGTAAAGTGGCTACTACAGTAGGGTGAAGTCGATGTGTTACACTGCGTACAGGATGATGAAAGGGCACCGTTTTGTTCCCCTAGTCTTGCATTCTGCATACGTGGCCAGCAGCAAGATACCATTGCAAAATTAAGAGCATCCCTTTTCTCATATGGCGGCCATGTGTAGAGTGTTAGTAGAGAGGCGATTGCCAAGAAGAGACAACTTGCATATGATTTACGAAGTTACTCTTGCGTGAAAAAGAATGTCCCCAATGAGATTGAGTGGTATTATCAAAAACTAACGGTCGAACCATGTCTTCATGAAAACGTAATCGTGATTTTATTTTTCCTTCAGTTCCGATTATGTGCTGGGGGACCAGAAAATACCGATTCATTCTCTGGTTCTGTTTCCTAATAAGTACCAGTTCAGTTCCAGTTTTGGGCTGTGTTCGGACCGGTGCTAGTTTGACACTCTGATATATATATCTATATATATATATATATATACATATATATATATATATATATATATACACTAGCGAAAATGATTGACTCAGGATTAAAAACAAAAACAGTGGTTTTGTGACGTTTCCACTGGAGGACCAGTGATCATCTGAGTAACATAGAATCTAGAAGCACGCACGCTTATATTGGTGCAGAAGGCGTGCAACAGTGCACCCTTGTTAACAACATAAGTTGGCGGGTTGGGGCGAGGGAAAAGGGAAAGGGAGGGCACTGTACATGTGCGTACAAACTTTCGTGACGTTGTGGTCCTCGCAATCTCTCCACAGCAAAAAAAGAAAGAAAAGAACGAAAAAGCAACGTGTCATATTAACAGAACATCCGGTACCGCGGGCGACGAACTCTTTTCTAAAAAGCAAAATATTAACGGATTTCACTGAAAAATGACAGGGTTGGAAGCTAGTGAAAAACAGACACTTCACGTACGAATTACAGGAATAAACAAATGGCGCAGCGAATATCATCTCAACACACAAAATGCAAAATAAGCAGGCTCACAAGAACAACACATACATAACGTATATATATATATATAGGAACTGGGGGGCTCGTTGAAAATAAGACAGAAATAAAGTTTGGCAGTCAAGAAAACCTCGGAAAGCAAAGGGGAGGATATGGTAGGTCATTGAAACAGATAAATATTTTGCAAAGAAAGAAAGTGGAGCAAAATGCCTGCCAGGTGGGATCCGAACCCACGACTTTTTTTCTCCACTTTCTTTCTTTCTTTCCGAATTATTTATCTGTTTCAATGACCTACCATATCCTCCCCTTTGCTTTCCGAGGTTTTCTTGACTGCCACACTTTCTTTCTGTCTTATTTTCAACGAGCCCCTCATTTCCTATTCTGAATCGCTACATGCATAGCGAGGGCCTCTGTTCTGGCAGTCTTGGTGCCAAAGGGAGCTTAAGAGGGTTCAACGCTGGTCGACCACTCTCGACATGTCGTAGACACCCGAGTCACGGCCCGGGGGTTAAAAAGAAGGTCCCCTTCACCCCGTTAAGTCGGAGTGGCGCTGGCTACCACCCCCAAGCACAGGAAAAACATTGCATTGACCTAAATACCCCTGAAAGCGGAGGGGAAAAATAGCCCCGCCAGTAGCGTAGTGGTTATCGCACCAGACCGGTATTCTGGATGTCGGGCATCCCACCTGGCGGGCCTTTTTCTCCACTTTCTTTCTTTCCAAATTCTTTACCTCTTCCAACCTACCATATCCTCCCCTTTGCTTTCCGAGGTTTCCTTGACTGCCAAACTCTATTTCTTATATATATATATCTATATACATATATATATATAACACAGAAATAAGGGTTGGCAGTCGAGAAAACCTCGGAAAGCAAAGGGGAGGATGTGGTAGATCATTGAAACAGATTAAGAATTTGGAAAGAAAGAAAGAAAGTGAAGAAAAAATGCCCGCCAGGTGGGATCCGAACCCACGACCTCCAGAATACCGGTCTGGTGCGATAACCACTACGCTACCGGCGGGGCGATTTTCCCATTCACTTTCTGGGGTATTTATGTTAGGTATGTTTGTTTCCTGTGCTTGGGGGTGGTAGCCAGCGCCATTCGGACTAATCGGGGTGAAGGGGACCTTCTTTTTAACCCCCGGGTCGTGACTCGAGTGTCTACGACATGTCCAGAGTGGTCGACCAGCTTTGAACCCTCTTAAGCTCCCTTTGGCAACAAGACTGCCAGAACAGAGGCCCTCGCTATGCATATAGCGAATCAGAATAGGAAATGAGGGGCTCGTTGAAAATAACACAGAAATAAGGGTTGGCAGTCGAGAAAACCTCGGAAAGCAAAGGGGAGGATGTGGTAGATCATTGAAACAGATTAAGAATTTGGAAAGAAAGAAAGAAAGTGAAGAAAAAATGCCCGCCAGGTGGGATCCGAACCCACGACCTCCAGAATACCGGTCTGGTGCGATAACCACTACGCTACCGGCGGGGCGATTTTCCCATTCACTTTCTGGGGTATTTATGTTAGGTATGTTTGTTTCCTGTGCTTGGGGGTGGTAGCCAGCGCCATTCGGACTAATCGGGGTGAAGGGGACCTTCTTTTTAACCCCCGGGTCGTGACTCGAGTGTCTACGACATGTCCAGAGTGGTCGACCAGCTTTGAACCCTCTTAAGCTCCCTTTGGCAACAAGACTGCCAGAACAGAGGCCCTCGCTATGCATATAGCGAATCAGAATAGGAAATGAGGGGCTCGTTGAAAATAACACAGAAATAAGGGTTGGCAGTCGAGAAAACCTCGGAAAGCAAAGGGGAGGATGTGGTAGATCATTGAAACAGATTAAGAATTTGGAAAGAAAGAAAGAAAGTGAAGAAAAAATGCCCGCCAGGTGGGATCCGAACCCACGACCTCCAGAATACCGGTCTGGTGCGATAACCACTACGCTACCGGCGGGGCGATTTTCCCATTCACTTTCTGGGGTATTTATGTTAGGTATGTTTGTTTCCTGTGCTTGGGGGTGGTAGCCAGCGCCATTCGGACTAATCGGGGTGAAGGGGACCTTCTTTTTAACCCCCGGGTCGTGACTCGAGTGTCTACGACATGTCCAGAGTGGTCGACCAGCTTTGAACCCTCTTAAGCTCCCTTTGGCAACAAGACTGCCAGAACAGAGGCCCTCGCTATGCATATAGCGAATCAGAATAGGAAATGAGGGGCTCGTTGAAAATAACACAGAAATAAGGGTTGGCAGTCGAGAAAACCTCGGAAAGCAAAGGGGAGGATGTGGTAGATCATTGAAACAGATTAAGAATTTGGAAAGAAAGAAAGAAAGTGAAGAAAAAATGCCCGCCAGGTGGGATCCGAACCCACGACCTCCAGAATACCGGTCTGGTGCGATAACCACTACGCTACCGGCGGGGCGATTTTCCCATTCACTTTCTGGGGTATTTATGTTAGGTATGTTTGTTTCCTTGGAAACAAACATACCTAACATAAATACCCCAGAAAGTGAATGGGAAAATCGCCCCGCCGGTAGCGTAGTGGTTATCGCACCAGACCGGTATTCTGGAGGTCGTGGGTTCGGATCCCACCTGGCGGGCATTTTTTCTTCACTTTCTTTCTTTCTTTCCAAATTCTTAATCTGTTTCAATGATCTACCACATCCTCCCCTTTGCTTTCCGAGGTTTTCTCGACTGCCAACCCTTATTTCTGTGTTATTTTCAACGAGCCCCTCATTTCCTATTCTGATTCGCTATATGCATAGCGAGGGCCTCTGTTCTGGCAGTCTTGTTGCCAAAGGGAGCTTAAGAGGGTTCAAAGCTGGTCGACCACTCTGGACATGTCGTAGACACTCGAGTCACGACCCGGGGGTTAAAAAGAAGGTCCCCTTCACCCCGATTAGTCCGAATGGCGCTGGCTACCACCCCCAAGCACAGGAAACAAACATACCTAACATAAATACCCCAGAAAGTGAATGGGAAAATCGCCCCGCCGGTAGCGTAGTGGTTATCGCACCAGACCGGTATTCTGGAGGTCGTGGGTTCGGATCCCACCTGGCGGGCATTTTTTCTTCACTTTCTTTCTTTCTTTCCAAATTCTTAATCTGTTTCAATGATCTACCACATCCTCCCCTTTGCTTTCCGAGGTTTTCTCGACTGCCAACCCTTATTTCTGTGTTATTTTCAACGAGCCCCTCATTTCCTATTCTGATTCGCTATATGCATAGCGAGGGCCTCTGTTCTGGCAGTCTTGTTGCCAAAGGGAGCTTAAGAGGGTTCAAAGCTGGTCGACCACTCTGGACATGTCGTAGACACTCGAGTCACGACCCGGGGGTTAAAAAGAAGGTCCCCTTCACCCCGATTAGTCCGAATGGCGCTGGCTACCACCCCCAAGCACAGGAAACAAACATACCTAACATAAATACCCCAGAAAGTGAATGGGAAAATCGCCCCGCCGGTAGCGTAGTGGTTATCGCACCAGACCGGTATTCTGGAGGTCGTGGGTTCGGATCCCACCTGGCGGGCATTTTTTCTTCACTTTCTTTCTTTCTTTCCAAATTCTTAATCTGTTTCAATGATCTACCACATCCTCCCCTTTGCTTTCCGAGGTTTTCTCGACTGCCAACCCTTATTTCTGTGTTATTTTCAACGAGCCCCTCATTTCCTATTCTGATTCGCTATATGCATAGCGAGGGCCTCTGTTCTGGCAGTCTTGTTGCCAAAGGGAGCTTAAGAGGGTTCAAAGCTGGTCGACCACTCTGGACATGTCGTAGACACTCGAGTCACGACCCGGGGGTTAAAAAGAAGGTCCCCTTCACCCCGATTAGTCCGAATGGCGCTGGCTACCACCCCCAAGCACAGGAAACAAACATACCTAACATAAATACCCCAGAAAGTGAATGGGAAAATCGCCCCGCCGGTAGCGTAGTGGTTATCGCACCAGACCGGTATTCTGGAGGTCGTGGGTTCGGATCCCACCTGGCGGGCATTTTTTCTTCACTTTCTTTCTTTCTTTCCAAATTCTTAATCTGTTTCAATGATCTACCACATCCTCCCCTTTGCTTTCCGAGGTTTTCTCGACTGCCAACCCTTATTTCTGTGTTATTTTCAACGAGCCCCTCATTTCCTATTCTGATTCCATATATATATATATATATATATATATTTATATATATATATATGTATATATATATATATATATATATATATATATATATATATATATATATATATATATATATATATATATATATATATATATATATATATATATATATATATATATTGAGAGAGACAGAGAAATGCAGGTAAACGGATTCCGGAGGGACGCATATCAAAGTAGCAGTCCTTAGTGCACATGCTCTTCTGTTGTTTTGAGAGTCTATTATAGCTCCCAATGAGGTAAGATTGTCACTTTTCTGATATAGGTATGAAAAATAAATGGGGGGCCAACAGAAATTTCAGCCCTTTTTCAACAGCGCGAATCGAACCCAAAGCCTCCGTACAGCCTCGACTACCCTGACCGCCAGGAACGCCAAAGAAGGTAGAGAGAATGGTACCATCAGTTATTCTTCATTGAAATATCATTTCTTAGGTTTTTCATGGAACAACCAAATTAAGGAAAACATGACCCTAGAGCCGTACCGAATCCGAAACCTTCGGAGATCCACTGCGATGCCATACCAACTATGCTCCAGGAAGGATGCCATCTCCTCCACTTTTGTAGGTATGTTTGCGAATGTTATAGTTTCCTGCGCTTTAAAATTGTAGCAAGTGCGTTCGGACAAGTGAACCTGAAAGGGGCCTTTTTAATCTTGGGTCATTTTCTTGAGTTTACAGGACGTCTCGGGGACGTGTCGGAGTGTGTACAACAACAGCTTTTATTTGTCTCGAGTTCCCAATGAGTGGTTTTGGAACCACGGAACTGATCTTACGACGTACTCAGTATTCAAAACAAGTGTTATAGAAGTCTTCGGGCGTCTGGCAGTGCTTAATCGTCGCACAGAAGAGCGCTTGTCCTAACGTGCACAACAGGCGGGTGAAACTCTCACAAGTTATGTTGGAGATGTTCTAGACCTGTAGACCTCTGCAAAATGGTTACAGCTATGACAGCAAGAGAGAAAACCAAGCGCGTTCTGAAGCGAATAGGTGACGGCGCCTTTCAGATGTTTCTGGATAAAATACTGGAAATGTTGGCGGTATCATCAGTATTTGCGAGTCGCACAGTGAGCTGCGCCAAAAGCGGCCACTCACACGGCGCACAACTGTGCATGGGCCGTTCCCATTGGTAGCCAGTGAGGTCCGCGAGAATTACATATTTTTCAGTACCATCTACGAGTGCGGAAACTGGGCAAGTTGGTGAATGTTCATGGTGAAAACAGCGCATCCAAGACGAAGACAGAGAAGGGAAAACGCAAACACGGCGCTGTTTTTTACTCGCAACTGAAGATCCTAAAGAAGAAAAACAGCCATATTTCTAGTGTACATCACCAAAACATTGGCCGCTTATCTCCTCCTTTCGTTGCAAATGTCGTCAAAAACGATACTCCTTGTAGACATTTGCCAAGGAAATGCCTCCCTTTCATTTCTCGCTCACCTCCATGCTGTTTCTGTACCTTCGCGCTCATCCGAAGGTAAACACACAAAAGGTTTGCTCGAGCCGATTTGAATTTACCGCGTACCACAGCTACAGGCTGGGTTTCTCGATGCCAGCGCAGCAGTACAGCGGAGACGCACGTGAATCGAGGCAGTGGACTTCAAGCTTTATAGAACCACGTGGCCGTGATACACGTGCCTTCCAAGCATAACGTGGAACCTAGCTAGTGGAACCTTTCGTTGCTGTTGCATGCCGCCAGGAGGTGGCGCGGGTAACAGCAGGCGGCGGTTTTCTGCAGTAGATGTAGAATATCATTTGCTATCGAAAAACCAAGCATCCATGAATTTTAATAACTGCACACTGTACAAATCCCTTGTGTACTAAATTCATGTGGTTTGTTTGCGTAATGTCTTGTTGTTGTTCAACAAAGCTGACAAGTAGGAACATAAAAACCGGGCTTAGACGTTTACATTTACTGTGAGTACATTAAACCATTGCGCAATATCCATTTTAACTTTGGCCGGATGGCTGAATCGAGTCACAGACCGACAGACAGACCGACATATAGACAGACCAAAATTTCTGGGTTTAAGTAGCCCAAGGAAGACAATATTCTCTAAAAGACCCACAAGAAAGAAAGAGATAAAACCACTCGTAACTGATTACTACGTTAAGCCATAGACACAGCAGTCATGCGCGATCAAGATATGCAAGTTCTGTTTTAGAAAGGGCGACTTACGGACAACTGATACATTTTTCATGCTGCTTGGCCATTGAATGCACCTCAATAATATCTTGCGTGAGTCTATCTCGGAGCTTGGCTAGAATTTGTTTGCCATCAAAACATGGGGCACAACGACACGTGCATGTATGCGCGGCCAAGTGCGCCGATGTGTAGCTTCCTACGCAGTGCTCATGCCCTTTTTATCGAACCTGCACACACCATCCCTGTCTGGCCAACGTGCATCTTATCACAGAGAAAAGGCAAATTATATATCACATTTTTGTCGCATGGTACAAACTTCGACCCATCGTTCAGTAAATTAAACAACTGTTACGAGAAGAGGTAGCTTGCTATCCGTCTCGTCGACCGTACACGGAGGAGCCGCGCTGCTCTCTTGCCGCCACGGTTCGCACGTTATTTCAAGGGCAGGTCGCCGCAGGACTCCCTTGTGGCTGTCAACATCGCCTAAGGGCGCCTTACGACAACATCGCCTTTGTCGTACGCTGACACCGCCGTCAAATTATTTATGGACGCTGCTACAGCCAGTCCTTCTCACGACGCCGCGCCGAAAATATATGCTGGGGTCACCATGGTTTCTCATAGCTCTACGTGAGAGGTGAACGCAAGCACAGCACGCGCGAGAATAAAAAAGTATAAAAACAACAGAGCTCCCCCTGATGCTGCTACAGGCAAAGGGTGCGCTAGCACTGCGAAGAGGGAAAATTTGATCCCTTTCGGACAAAATCTTTCTTCAATTTATCGAGACGACTGAGACAGGGGCGGGAAGAGCTTAAGAAGTGGCGGCAATGGGCGGAATACTGCACCCACTCCGCCGGATGAATCATTGCTCTGCCCTTCCGGCACGTCTCACGTTCAGTGGAACTGCTTTAATTTTTTTGGAATGGCTGCGGCTCTATATAACCTAACTTGGTATCTCAGATACCATTGATGTCACTGTCGAAGGCGTCGCGATTGTCGCCCTCATCGACACTAGAGCCACCGTTTCTGTATAGAGGGTAAATTATACCGTCGTTTAGAGGAAGTGACGACATCATATTTGAGACTTTAATTACGTGCCGCTAGTACGAAACACATTCATTCCTTAAGCGCATGCACCACTGGAATCATCATTCAGGACATTCTGTACATATTACATTGTATTTTTATCTCAACCGGCTAACATCAAGTCTACTTGGGATTATATTTATTGTCAGAACAGCGATGTGATCCATTGGGCTTGTACTAAAGTCAAATTATTCCCGTTCGTGCACATTTCTGCTAGTAGGTCGCCTTTTCAAAGACTTCTCGTCAGCCAGGATACGACTACCCCACCATTCGCGGCCCTCCATGTGAAGTTATCCTGCTGTGCTGTCTCTGAGGGAAAGCTACTCTTTTCGACGTCCTCCCTGTGCACCACCAATAGTGTCTCCAGTGCCCTTCGCTAAGGTGAATGTTCAAGACGGCCGTACCGCAATTATTGCCGCTAATTCCGACTCCTTCCACCATTATTCATCCCACAGTGGATGTATCGGCGTTGTCGAGCCCGTATATCGGCCTTCAGGGTTGATGTGACCTAGATTTGCGTCATGTAGATATCGACGCATTGTCCCTTCCATGTTCGACGTCGCCACCATCTTCGAAAATTTTCAGTCATGCTATCTCCGCCAGCCTCAATCCATAAGAACGGGACCAACTTCTGCAGTTACTACAAAGCTTTTAATAATTTAATCTAGCATCCAGTCTGAAAAGAACTCACTTGGCCGCACATCAACTGCTACCTACAACATAAATACAGCATCCCAAGCACCTCTATGCAGAGATTTTATCGCGTATCTGCAACAAAATGTCACTTCTTTGACGATCAGGTTGAGGACATGCTGGAGCGTGGTTTTCTCCGCCCTTCAATCAGTCGTTGAGCTTCCCCGGATATCCTTGTCAAGAAGACAAATGGCTTAATCAGTGTTTATGCTTACTGCACATGTATAAACAGGGTATTTCGGAAGAATGTCTACCGTTTGCCGGAATAGATCATGCCCTTGAAGACTTGCATGGAGCACAATTTTTTCCCTCCCGGTACTTAAGCTGAGGCTACTGGCAAGTCGCCGTGGCAGAAGAAAATAGACTGAAAACGCGAATAGTTACACCCCAATGTCTTGTAAAATGTTAACGCCATTCCGTTCAGTCAATGATGAACAACTTTCTTCGTATCTTGAAGAAGACATGCTTGTGCTATCTTGATGACCTGTACGAATAAATAGTGCTATGCGTGTATTGAGTACTGAAATTTCCTAGACAGTAGATCTCTAATCAGAATAGTGTTAACGGTATTCATGAAAGGCATAATTGTAGAAATTACGAAGCTAAAACATGGTGAGGTAATAAACAACGCGAAACACTGAAAAGTGCTTAGGAACAGTAAGAAACCCATCCTGATTGAACAGCGCTAACGACGGGTTGGGAGCAGAAGAAAACACCAGCGCTGTTGTTGTGTCCTTTTCTCATGCTGTTAAGTTAGCGCTGTTCAATCATAACGAACGTATACCAACTAGCCCAGTTTTCGACCTTGTGTCAGTAAGAAACTCACTTTATCAGCGGATTGACAGTGAAGTGGGAGGGCTAGTACACCGAAGAAATTAGCCTAGAATACACAAGAAAGCCCAGAGTGAAAAGTTGGGCTGATGGGTACATTACTCCCCAATACAAAATTCGTGCGGGGGGCGAGATGCTGTCTTCTGGGTGATGGTGGATAAGTTCTCCGTCTCACGAATTGACTGCCGCATCAGCGAATGCAAGACGGAGCGCGATATACTTTTGCGCTGCCTCCTGGCTCGTAGGTGCGGGGGACCATGTCTCGTGTCTTTCGCCATACTTTCATCATTAGCTTTCCTGCTCGGTCTATTTTCGGTGACCTCTTCCGTGTGTAGGTTATCTCCAAGCCACGTGACCATGGGAGAGAAGAGGTAGCTTTAGCATAGCGGTTAGCGTAAATTTTCGCTACGGCTCTGGGTTACCGGGACCCGACAGGACATGAGCACGCGGGGACGGCGAGGGGGGGGGGTCACCCCTCACCGCAAGGAGTTCGCGTGCGCGACGATGCATAGACTCCCGATCCCATGTAAGGACGTCACATCTGCCCAGTCGAGTCTCGGCACCCAACGTAGTGGTGGTAGCGTACGGTAGCCCCTATGTTAAACTCTCTAATGTCTTGCGCCATCTCGGCTTGCAGGCTTCCTCCTTGTTTTTTGCCATACTTTCCCCCTCCGCTCTCCTGCTCATTCAATCTCGTTTGTCTACGGAATCCCCTTCGTTTGCTCGATGTAACGAATGACGACCGCGGCATGAAACCACAGGAGTGGGCACTAAAACATGCTGCCTGGAATTGGCAACCAAGTTTGTCGTAGTCTTCAACACAAGCTAAATCTGGGGTAAACCGGTAAACTCATTGCTAAAAATATCAAGCGGTGCTTATGTCATCGCTAGAGTAGGGGGAATGACGCGGAGATTGTTAGTTCGAGTGAAACGTTCCTTCACGTTTTTTCATAATCTGGTGATGTCCGCTAATAGTTTCTGCATAATTATGGGCATGGCTCTAACCTTGTCATCCGGTCTTTAACACTTGTACCCTTCAACAAAATTGGTACCGTTAAGAAGATTCTGTAGGAGATGCGCCGCCTATTTTTAGCTTAATAACATAGTGAGGTATCCTTCTTCAAGTGGTGCTCTATGTAGACTAATCATACAGCACCCACTAAAAACAAATGATAATTTCAATACCCTTACCCTTCTTTGTCGTATGCCTTATAAAAAATTCCACCCCCCCCCATAACGTGATCGGTCCCTGAAATGGGGCCACACCGAAGTCTCTTTTCCTCCCTTGCCTGAATTGCAATTCAAAAACTCGACCTTCTCCCGCTTTCTCCTAATAGAATCTCTTGACCAGTCAAAGCCCGTCAAAGTACAGTCTCTTTTTCTCATCTCAAAGTTCCTTGAGGGCATTGTCGGAAAGTCCTAGAAAGCCAAGAAACTCAAAACAGGTGAAATCCGGTTTGAATTTAACAAAATGCAGTAATCCACTAACCTCCTCTCACAAACCCTCACGGTAGATGCAGACATGAAGATAACGCCCCATGGCACACTGAACAGCTCCCAGGCCGTGATCTGCAATCCTGACTTAATGAACGAAACAAAAACAGTACAGCTCGAGGGCCTTTGAGACCAAGGCGTGAAGGCAGTGCGAAGGATAACAATGCGTCGAAATGACATTTAAATACGTACCAAACACTTGATCTTGACATTTGAGCGCTCGAAGTTCCCTGAGTCGGTGAATGCAATTTTATCAGATGCCCAGTCTCACCTTACATGCCGATCCCGCGCCGCTGCTTCAAGTGCCAGCGATTCGGGCACGCTACAACCTCTTTCCGCGCCAAAACGACCTGTGCAATTGCGTCGCACAGGACCATCTGACACACAACTGTAATTCTACCACCCTCACTTCTGTCAAGTGCAGGAGACCGCACGTGGCGTACTCACGGAAATAATCACTGTAAACGTCACAGAGAACTTCACCTTCGCAGAGGCGCGAAAGAGTTTGCCTCTTTCCCCAGTGCCATTCTCAGCCAAAAAAACCTCATTTACGGCTACCGAACCTGCATCTCTGCGGATGGCTTTGGCTCATATCATCGAGCAGCCTACATGCGCGTGGGCCATCTTCACGGACTCTCTGGCTGCACTGTAATGTTTGGCGTCTTTGCCCAATTTTCAGCTTGTGCTTGATGTACATGCCTTGTACCTTCAGTCTCTGCAGGCGCGTCATCAAATACCACTCCAGTGGGTTCCTGCCCATTGCGGTATAAATGGAAATGTGAAGGCGGACACTGCTGCTTTCACAGCGCATAACAAATGTAGGCCACATGTACCGGTACCATTTTCTCGGAAAGATGCTTCAGCACTTGCATCCAGCGTGCCATGGAGCGTGCAGCGTTCAATTGGGACAGACGCATCCCATCACTACGTTCCCCTCCATTCTATCAACACGCACTGTAACTTTAGCATGCCACCTGGAATATCCAAGCATGATGAAGCAGTACTCCAACGTATGCGGTTGAACGTTGCACACACACGACACTACTGTTACAAAATTAGCCAGTCCACCTCGCCACTGTGCCCAGAGTGTGATATGCCTGAAGATCTGAAACACCTAATATGTGACTGTCCGCGATTTCGTACGTAGAGAGTGTCTCTTGCAGTGTCTCTGGGCCGGCCGCTCTCTGTAAAGCAGGAACTAAAGGACGTATTAGGTCCCTGGAATTCTTGCAAACGTGCCCGTGGTGCCACAAAAGCTTTATTGACCTATCCAAAAGCCACAAGCCTTGATCATACTTTGTAAATAGTTGAAATCATGTGTCTTCCTCTTCATCATTATCATCACCATTGTTACCGCATTCATCTGGCGTAGCGAGCCAGGCGGCTTAGCTCGGCTGACATTGCCAGACTCCTTAAAGATTGTTCTCTCTCGCTCCCCTGGGGATATACCGCGATACAGCTCGACGGGGGTCAGAGCGGCGTCTGGTTTTCGAAGGGACCCAGTACTCTCAGTCGGACCTGGTGCCGCCCGCGCCACCCTCGGGTTGCCTCTGTTGGCCCGTCCTGCCCCTTGCACCGCTCGCTGAGGCAGCAGCGTCTGTGGTGGGAACCACGTCTGTTGGGAATGCCGCTGCATCCACTGTTTCCTCTGCACCGGCCGAAAGCACACGAGAGGACACCAGGGATATGGAGACAGGGGAACCCGCGTTGTTACCACCCCCACCGCACCACCTGTGCCAACCGGTGCCAACCTGACGCCCTCGGTGGTCGCGGCTCAAACGAAAGGCGCAGGAAAGGGTGCCAAGGGCAACGGGTCCGGTCCGCCGGCACCCTCATTACTTCGGTTGACGAGACGGGCGTCGAGCCGTTCCGCCTCGCGTCACAGCATAAGGAACGGGATGCGGTGTCTAGGTCAGCAGAGAAAGTTAAAAAAAACCCTTCCAAGAGTTTAAGCCTCGAAAGACGATACAAATACACGCACATAATCCAGTTGCTCTAAACTTGCATATGGGAAGAGCAGATGTCATGAAATGGAACTTCAGAGGCCTTATTAAAATCTTTATGATGTATAGGAATTATTGAATTCGAAGCAGCCAAGTGTGATGTATTTCCAAGAAACCCGTTTAAACTCGAAACACACAAATTTCTTGATTAGTTATATTATATTTAGCAAAGACAGGGACGGTGGTGGCACATCTTCAGCGCGATGGACCCCATTGCCCGAAAGTCCTTGGCTTGAAACCTAATCTAATTACGCACCATCCTTGAGTCTGTTGCCATTCGCCCGATAGTATATATTAGGTTAAATATGGTGTTCTCTATTTCCATTCCTCCTGAGTTTCAGCTCTCCAGTTCCAACTTCGAGCCGCAGGTGGGTCAGTTTCCAGAACCCTTTACCGTTGCAGGCGACATGAATGCATTTAATCCTCTTGCGGGCTCTTCTCGCACAGATGCCCTTGGTCAGCTAATTGAAAAATTCTTGACATCTTCGGCAGAGAGAGAGAGAGAGAAAAAGAGAAAAAGAACTTTATTTTCCCGGAAGTAGAGAGCTTGGGCTCTCTTTGCGGCGTTAGTCAGCCAGGAGATCTTGGTCCCTGGCGGTTTCTTTGGTGGTCTGAACAAGGCGCCGCTGCGTTAGAGGATCAGAGCTGGGCAGCAGGGTTTCCCTGTGCTCTAGGTGTTTGTTATCTATCGGCGGTAGAGGGCTCTTTCTCCCTGGTGTGCTTTGGAGCATGCGTTTTTAATAAGCAACAACCTACATACCATAATATAGCAGAAAAACGGTTATTCACACCTTACCTTGGGTATTGGTTCCGCAGTTGTATTTCTATGTCTTGAGTGGGGCGTGGGCACGCACCCATATCGTAATGACCACTTCCCCACTTCCCTAACATATATACGTAAAGGCCCAAGATGTTCATCTCCCCAAAAAAAGTTTAATGGAGAAAGAGCAAAGTGAAGTATATTTATAGAGACATCCAAACTACACCACACATCAATAAGACACCTACACATTTTAAAAGCTAACCAACTACTCACAGCGCACATCCTCAACGCCGCCGAAAAAGTCCATTCCCCGCGCCTCTGCTGCCGCGCCTAGCCAGAGGAGGCAAGTGGTGGAATGAGGAATGTAGGTGGGCGCAAGAGGCTCAGAACAAGGTGTGGGGTATCCTCCGTCGGTACCCCACATGGGATAATCTCCTTTTGTTCTAAAGGGCAAAGGTGATGGGCAAACGTGTGCGCCGTGAGGCAAGACGAGATTCTTGGCGCTCATTTATAACATCAATAAACTCATGCACAGATACACACAAGGCATGGACACGAATACGTAAACTCACAGGACAGCGAACACACAGACGGCCGTTTGTCAGCACAACAGGGGACGCACTCGAAGACCAGGCTGACGCACTTGCACAACACTTCGAACACGTGTCCAGCTCAGCTCCCCATACAAACCCTTTCATAACACACAAACTCTCGGCTGAAAAGAAGCCTTTACAAGACAATGCCAGATCGACGACTTCCTATAACTCCGAGTTTTCTCTTCATGAGCTGAGGGGTGCTCTGTGCACGTGTAAACCCTCAGCTTCAGGTACAGATGGCATCACATATACCATGATACCCCACCTACACGCCGACATGCTTAAAACACTCCTACATCTATACAATAAAATATGGCTTTCGGGGCCAAATCCACGCTCGTGGAGGGAGGCCGTAGTAGTGTGTTTCTTGAAAGGAGGGAAAGGCACCGCCGTCGCCCTCAAGTTGCCGTCTCATAGCGCTGACAAGCTGCTGTGCAAGCTCCTCGAGAAGATGGTAAACCGTCGGCTCGCGTACTTCCTTGTGTTCAATGGTATTTCCGAGAGCGGCGAGGCAGGCTTCAGGGCTGGGCGATTCAAGAACGACCAACTCCTGGTACTTGAATTTTATAGCAAGGATGCGTTTGTTCATAAAGAGTTCTATCTTACGGTGCTTTTTGAGATCGAGAAGGCCTATGACACCACTTGGCGTTATGGCATTCTTGGTGACCTCAAGTCGTTTGTGTCTCGGGTAACATGTTAAACACACTTGTTAGTTTCTTTGCAGAGAACCTGTCGCCTAAAAGTCAGTAGTGCACTCTCAATGATTCACGCGCAAGAAAACGGCGTGCCTCAGGGTGGAGTGTTGAGATGCACTCTCTTCATATTCAAGATCAACTCTCATGAGAAGGCATTTCCACCTACAATTTCTTATTACATGTAGGTAGAAGACGTGCAGATATAATTGAAATCATTTAACATGTCAGTCTGCGAACGTAGATTCCAGCTTGGAGTCAAGAAACTTGGCGGATGGGTGGGCAAGAATGGTTTTAAACTGAATCCTGCAAAAAGCCCTTGTGTTATGTTCTCCAGGAAGATTGAGATCCTTCCTGACCCAGACATTACTCTTAATTGCGTGTCGCTTCCTGTGAACCACGAGCACATGTGTTGAGGTGTTGTTTGACCAGAAACACACACTCATTCTTCAAATCAAGCAACTCAAGCATAAATGTCTCCAAACAATGAATATCCTTAAAGTGCTCTCACACTAATCGTATGGTGCTGACAAAGAACTCCTGGTGGTCCTGTATACTGGTTTGGTTGGGTCTCGTTAAAACTATGGCAGTGGGGTGTATGGGTTAACGACTAAAACATCATTGCGAATGCTCGACCGAGTGCTAAACTTATGGCTTCGTCTTGCCTTCGTTGGATTTCGTAGTTCGTGTGCAGAGCCTTCATGTTGAATGCGACGTATGGTCGTTAGATCACCTGTGAACATACATGGACCGCTTATACGCTTTCGAAGATTCATCATTCATCATTTGAGCCGCCATCCTTTTAAACCTGTCATCTGTAATACAACCACACCCCAACTTCTTTTAAACCGTCCATCTAATGTTCCTCCGTTTTTACACCGAGTGAGAGATGTAGCATCTAATCTTGGTGTCACCTTTTCAGACACCTGTACATCATCCCTGTCCGATCGCTTCGTGCTGTGTCGTGTGCCTTGTCATTTGTAGTTCTAGATAAAAAACGAGTACCAAAAACGGACATTCTGCAGCACTTCTTGTTTCTACTGTGAATCAGCATAAAATATCCGCCGAAAAAGCTTGTGATTTTGAATGAAATTTTGTAAAGTTAGAAATATGTCTTGAAAAATAAGAACAGAGCACTTAGTAGGAATATGGCTATAGCGCAGACAAAAACTATGGACATCCATATCTAACTCGTCACAAATATATAATATTGTTACGTGTGTAACCAGCAACAGGGCGCAGACGCTGGGAGGTCGCTCAGGGCTTTCAGAGGGCGACCTGGGCATCAGATGCTCCGGTACCCAGCTCCTCCACCAGTGTCACGGTGCAACAATTGATGAGGGCCAGCAGGAGAGAGAAAAGAGGGTTTATATTGGAAAACTTGTGCCCGATGCCTGGTAGCAGTCGCACCAAGAACACGCGCTCACGAAGGGGGCACGTTCTCGTCTTCCTCGCGGCTAAGGCGGTGATGATCATGCTTGTGATTTCCATGATGAGGATGAGGATGATGGAGACACGCCAGAACGGCGCACACCGGCTCTGGACGATTGGCGTCTGCGCTCTGTTGCTGCTTACACACGTAACAATATCAACAGCGCGAGACAGTTTCGGATGTAGTTTTGAATTTAGGGATTTGGAAGTTTTTCAGACACAGACATCCCAAACCCACACCCTACCTACCACAATTGATTACACATTCATCGAGCTCCTACCACGCAACAAGTCGCAAGCCAGCCTGTATGTTCTGAACATCTACAGTCCTCAAACTCAGCCTCTCCTAGGGATCGACCGCCTTTTACGAACCGTACGTCAACGTACCAGAGGACACAATCTGTAGTCCTCGGGGACTTCAATGCACAGCATACGGCCTGGGGTTACCCCAGAAACAACAAAAAGGGTGCCACCTTACACGAACCTACTCTGCAAAACCAACTTCCGCTTTGTAACTCCCTCCACATTTACACCAGACTTGGCAACAGTGTCCCGCGCGACACTACCCCTGTCGTGTTGACGTGGTTCATGCAAAGGAGCAGACAAGTTTCCATCAGCGAGGGACTTTATTTCCACATGCTCGTCGGTGCGTGGCTGGTCGAGATAACAGCCGCGGCAGGTTGCAGTGCACGCCTTTTGTTCGTTTGGCACGCAGGCACGTTATTGTCCTGACGATATACTGCGGGGCTCGGCCGAACACCACATCGCCCGCCTTTTATATTGGGTAAATTAATAAGCTAGACTCCAGCTTGACGTCTTCCCGGTTGTCGACGGTCTGTAGTGGGGTAGCGTCGTGCCCCCGCCGTCTGGATCTCTTGCGAAGCGGCAGGCCCACTGGTGGTAAGAGCGGAGGATGTAACCGGGTCGGCGCTTTGGGTAAACCCCAGGAACTCGCCTCAATCCTAGTGAGCTTCTCCGCGGTGTGGATGCATGGTCCGCGCGAGCAGCTGGTCCTTGTGACGACGACAGGTGAAACTGCCTCTGGATGTTGTAACACGAACAGTAAAAGACAGATGGCCGGACGGCCCCACAACAAAACCAGGAACCAAGTTTCGGTCTGCCTCCATAGTTGCGAGCCATCACAAGGTCACCGACTGCCATGTCGCAACCACGACGTGGGGCGAGCATGGTTTGCTTGAACTAGTTATACGCAACTCTTCCTCCCACCGCTGGCTTGACAACATCAAGTCGATTTCGCAGCCGTCGTCGTAGTAACAAATTCGCTGGTGACTCAATTTGTTGTCGCAAGAGGTGAGTTGTGATAGGCAAGCAAGAAATTTTGAAGTCTCAGATGCAACGTGTCCGATACGCTAGGTTTATGAAGTGCGTTCTTAAGCGTCTGAATAAAAGTGTCTGCAAGCCCATTAGAGCTGGGGTGATACAGTGCTGTAAGCACGTGACAAGAGCCCATCTCTTTCACAAAAAGCTTGAACTCTTGAAGCGACCTGTGGGCCGTTATCTGTGACAATGATTTCCCAGAAACCAAAACGAGCAAATAGCTTTTTTAAAATGTTCATTGTAGCCCCTGCAGTAGTCGAGCGCTGAATATACACTTGGGACCACTTGGAGTGCGCGCCCACGACTACAAGAAACATTGCGTGCAAAAAGGGGCCAGCAAAATCTTTATGCACGCGCTGCCAACAAGCTGTTGGCCGGGACCAAGGATGCAGGGGCGCTTGGCACGGCACTCAACGCTGTTCTTGAGAGCTACACACGCCTTGATGCGCTGCTCGAGTTCGGCCTGGATGGATGGCCTCCACACGTAGCTGCGGGCCAGTTGCTTGCTGCGAACGATGCCTGGGTGCCCTTTGTGGAGTTCGTCCAGCAGCAAGATACGCAACTTCGCCGGCCCGATCACTCGCATCCCGAACATGACGCAGCCTTGGTGCACTGTGAGGTTGTTCCGTCTGTCGAAAAAAGGCTTCAAATCTTTTTCAGTCACAGACGATGGTCACCCAACGCTTACCAACTCTTTCACTTTAAAAAGCATGGAGTCCCGAGCTGTTCGGGCAATGTCGTGGCTTGAAACTGACATTGATTGCAACCGCAATGAATAAAAAGTTTCTTTGCTTTCTTGCGTTTCATCTTTTGCAACTGATAGCTGCAGGCGCGAACAGAAATCGACTTCAGTCTTCTCGCTTGATCTTCTGCAAATGAGCGAATACCGATAATCTGATAACGTGACATCCCAGCGCTGCAACCGCGCTGCAGCGATGGTCGGAATGCCAGTCGTCGGGCCCAAAATTGTTTAAAGCGGTTTATGGTCGGTGATTAAAGTAAGCGCACGGCCGTAAACGTAGAAATGAACTTTTTGACACCGAGCGTTATTGCAAGAGCCTCTTTCTCAAGCTGCCTATATTTCGTTTCGGCCTCAGACAGGTTACGCGATGCGAAAGCGATTGGCTTTGTGCTGCCATCATTGAAAACATGAGAAAGAACCGCGCCTAAACCGGACTGCGATGCATCACAAAATAGCTGTGATGGTTTACACGGGCCGTAGTGCGCCAATGAAGGCGGAGACGCAAGCAAGCTCTTTATCTTGGCAAACGCTTCCTCGCAACGCGGGTCCCAGCACCACGGGGCGTTTTTACATACCAGTCCGAAATATGGTTGCGTCACCGTAGCTAGGTTAGGAAGGAACTTGCCATAGAAATTGACGACTCTCAGGAAAGACCGCAGCTGCTTCTTGTCTTTGGGGGCTGGAGCCCTGAGGAGTGCGTCAACCTTCTCCGTCGTTGACGAGATGCCTTCAGCGCTGATTCTGTGTCCGAGGTAGTGAAGATCCTGTTGGAAAAACGTACACTCCCCTGTCGTGGCGCGGACGCCTCTCACAAGAAGTGGTTTTAGCACAGCTTCGAGATTGGTGAAATGCCTTTCGTCATTTTTACCCGTCACCAGAATGTCGTCTAGGTAGCAGCAAACCCCGGGTAGGCCTTTCAGCATGGTGCCAAATATTCTGAGTAAATTCCAGGCGCGGAAGAAATTCCAAACGCCAGTAGATTAACAGCAAACAATCCCTTCTGCGTGTTCAACGTAAGGTACTGTTTTGATGACTCCGACATGAGCACTTTCTGATAAGCCCGGTTCAGATCAATCTTCCAGAAATGCTTACCTCCCGACAAGGCTGCGAACAGGTTGTCCACCATCGGTGAAGAATAGCGGTCGACATCAAGGCACGGGTTAACTGTCGTCTTGTAGTCGCCGCAAATCCGTATGCTACCATCCTGCTTGATTACTGGCACTGCTGGAGTAGCGTATTCTGACGTCGTAACGGCGATATAATCCCCAATTTTTCCACTTTTGACAGTTCAGCGTCGAAAGCTGTTTGCAACGCGAACGGAACATTCCTGGCCTTGAGGAATCTCGGCTTCATATCAGGTTTAAAAAAAGTTCGGCTCGCTCTTCCGTTATCGTGCCTAACTCGTCTTTGAAAAGGGAATGGCACTTCGCCAGTAATGCATCAAGCCTTTTTTTACGCCGATATGAGAAAAAGTGTCTGACCTTGTAATGTGGTTCAGGTTCTACATTTTCGCCCACTCAATCCGAAGGGCGTGCAGCCACTCCCTGCCCAGTAAAGGGGGTCCCTTGTGTTCCACAGCTTATAGCGGAAGCCTTGCGCAATGGTCGCCGCGCTGCACGTTGACCAAAGAGACAATCTGAGGTTGTACCAGTGCTCCTGTGTAGATACGAAGTCTAACTGTGCTGGGCTCCAGAACCGCCGAAGGAAAGAGCTGACGGAACTGCGGATTTGACATGACGGAAACAGCCGCTCCCGTGTCGAGCTCCATGTTCACCGAAATGCCGTTTACGGTCATTTGCACGGTGACAGGGTTATGCTGGGCCGCCGACACGCCATTTAGACTGAGAGGCGCAACTTTCCGTGACAAAACCGCCAGTGTCTTGACGTTCCTTTTCACCTGCTTTTCTTAGAAGACACTTCGACAGGTCCACTTGGACAGGCCCTCTGGATATGCCCTTTATGTCACAATTGAAACAAGTTACATCCAAGTGAGGGAATGCTTCACTCCTGCGTTTCGGCGAGTCACAGCGAAAACAAGTTTTACCTGCTTTCAGTGATTCTGCTAGTTCCTTGTGCACGTCGCCGACTGTGGCGTCGCCGCCGCGTGCCTCCGCAGCACTCTTCTTGGCTGCTTCAATGGCAAGAGCTCGCTCCACCACTTTCTGGAACGTAAGCTTGCTATCCTCCGTGAGAACCACTCGCTGACTGTCTTCTCCCAGCAAGCCACACGCGAAGCGGTCCCCAAGAGACTCGTCAAGGGCGCTTCCAAAGTCGCACGTTTGCGACAGTTTATGCAGCTAGGCCACAAAATCACACAAGAGCTCGCCTTCTTGTTGACACCTCCAGTGAAACTTGGCCCGCTCTCCAATGACGGACGGCTTCGTGGACAGAGGGTCACTCAAACCTTTCTTGAGGGCTTCGAAACTCTTCGTAGACGGCAGTTCAGGAGCTGCCAGTGACTTCAACAAACCGTCAGTGTTTGGACCGATAATGCTCAAGAAAGCGTGTACGTTGTCGCTGTCGGGCACCCAGTTGACAATCAAAACGACGTAAGCCGCTCTTCGTACGAAGCCCCATCGGTGCAGACTCGTCGAAAGGTTCCAACTGGCCCAGTCGCCCAAGATGTGCGTCCCGGCGGCCTCGGCTCCAGTCATGACGGCAGTCCACTGGCTGCGCACACTGCAAAAACACAGTCGTCTTCACCGAACGAATTTCGGAAACACATGCCTTGCAAAGTGAAGAACGACGCCTTGAAATCCCATCCTCCTTGCGAATTGTCGTGTTGTCGTGGTTCGTGCGAAGGAGCAGACAAGTTTCCATGAGCGAGAGACGTTTATTTACACATGCTCGTCGGTGCGTGGCTGATCGAGATGAGAGCGGCGGCAGGTTGCAGTGCGCGCTTTTTACTCATTTGGCGCAGATGCGCCTAACGTCCTGACAATATACTGCGGCGCTCGGCCAGACACCACAACCCCGACCTGACGTTCGCGTACAACATCAAACGGGCTACATGGTCGCGCCTGGATGAAACTCTTGGAAGCGACCACTACATAATTAAGTCACAAATCTTCCATCAAATAGCGAGCAGCCGCAAAATTGTCACTGCGCGCCTAACAAATTGGAAGAACGTCCGAGAGACCACCCCCGCTGATCTGATAACAAGTTTCGAGGAATGAACTACGAAGCTCATTCAAGAGGCAAGTAAAGACACCAAGTAACTTTCCCTTACGCACGATAACCCAGCCATCGATGCCCATCTCCTCCACCTCTAGTGGAGGAGGACAAGGAGGAGTAATATCCCAAATACTATTCAACCTCATAATTAAAGACTTGCCACCCCTACTAAAAGCCATCCCGAAACTTCGCCACGCAATATACGCGGACGACGTAATGCTCTGGGTCCCCACTGGATCTCCGGGCGACCAGCAAGATGCACTTCAAGCAGCCACTCAGGTTACACAACAATACCTGAAATCCCGATGACTCGGGTGTGCCCCCGAAAAATCTGCTCTTCCCACCTTGTGCAAAAGAACATATAAGAAGCATCCAGTTTCCATACCAGAACCAGAACTTACCATTATTGAGCAACCCGTCCCCAATGTCCCACACCTACGCATATTAGCCCTCATCATAACAAAAGATGGGTCAGGCACCCAGACTATCCTTCCCTTGCAACGGACTCTTAACCAGCTCATTCACCTCATGCGCAGGCTCTCCCATCAGCGATTTGGGCTACAAGAAGCTGGCACTTTGAGGAACATTCACGCCCTCCTTATTAGCCGGGTTACGCACGGGCCACCGTATTTGTCCCAGAAACTCGCCGAGGAAGAAAAGCTAAACATCGCCATACGCGAAGCCTACGAGGCCGCCCTTAGACTGCCGCCAAAAACAGCAACAAGAAAACTTCTACAGCTCGGCATCCAAAATACGTGGGAGGAACTGGAAGAAGCTCATCGCATCTCCCAATTCACGCGACTTAACCTCACACCAACCGCCAGGGCTACACTTACCCGGCTCGGCTACAGGCATCCCCCAAAATGCGAACCGAGGAAACGCATCCCTCTAACCATCCGGCAGTACATCAAAGTCACACCCATTCCAAGAAATATGTAACCCATCTATAACAAGGCAAGCCGAGAAGCCCGGATACGAGCCCTTCGAAAACGCTTCCCTAACTCTCCCAGTACTCGTTACACGGGTCCTCTATACACCACCAACAACCCGCCCATGCCGTGAGTGTCACCGACACCAAAGGTGCAGAACTGATGGCAGCTACAGTACACACGACATCTATTAAGGCAGCAGAAGAACTTGCCATCGCTATAGCCGCCACCACTGGAAACGAATACCTCACTATAATGACAGAATCGCAAGCCGCCTTCCGCAACTTCCTGCTAGGTCGAATAACACCCACGGCCTTAAAAAGACTGCGAAGTGTGCGCTAGCTCCCGGAAACGCACATCATCTGGACCCCCGGACACAAGTCTTTCGAGAGAAACGAGGCGGCACACGCCGCTGCCAGCGTTCATACACACTGGGCCGTTTCTCGAGAAGGCCAAGTCAAGCAGCCCCTTCGCTCTCCCAATCCCATTACTCTTAATTAATACGCGTGCATCCTCGCCCATTACAGCCACGAATGACGACGCTTCCGTCCACCACGACCCTATTTATCCAGAGCAGAGGCCACTGCCTTCCGCCGGCTTCAAACGAATTCCTATCCTCACCCCACCATTCTCCGTGGCATGTACCCCACCCTCTACTACTCTACGTGTAATTTCCGTCCCCAACCCGGCACCCTGCACCACATGGTATGGGAGTGTCAGAAAACCCCATCCCATACCCAAAACCCTAACCCAACGTACGTGCAGTGGGCGGGCCAGCTGGCCAGCTCCGACCTCTCAGTCCAGCGTAGCCTGGTGGAGAGGGCTAGGGCAGCCAGCGCGGACCAGGGCTTCCCAGACTAGAGGAGGCCCCCCACCTGGCGGGCCCGCAACCATCAGCGCCTGAAGCTGGCCTTAATAAATTTTATCCACTCCACTTCCTTCCGCTGATTGTGTTGGACATATTGAAACGTTCATAACTGAATCCTAGTAAGAAGCCCTCAAAACAAACAACCAAGATTAAACGTAAGAGCTCCGAGGTGACGCTAGGCTAACCCGCCTTGTGATAATAAATGTATAAGAGAGAAATTATTGCAATAATAACTAGCACGGGTAATAAATAGTCTGAAAGTTTACTTCAAGGGCTTTCTACCAGCTGAAATCTTAGCAGCAGATTCCACGTGTACTCCTTGAAGTACTTTTGCTCACATCACCGCCGCATTCTTGGAACATAAATAATACGGCTGCGCACTGAATTTTAAAACTGTGCACCCGCTAACAGAATAACGAGGTGGTAGAAGCATCTTTATGGCAGGCTTAGGAGCACGCATACCAGCATATATCCGGCACTTACCCCTAATAACGAACTTTTTGCTCGGTGTTTGGTTGATTGATGAAAAAATTATTCTTTTTAAATTATAATCATTTTTTATTGTAAAAATATTTAATTAATGTAATTAAATTTAAATGACTGAAAAGTCATTTTTTTTTATTTAAAATCGGAAATGGGCGACACCGTCTCATTTCCTAACAGCACGAACTGTTGGGGTGCTGCTAGGGGTTTTCTTACAACTGCAGCAGAATGTCGTATCACGGCGAAGTCTGACACCACGGAAGGTAGCATTATGACTAAACCTTTTGGAATGGCTAATGATAACAGCAACAGAAATCCGCCTTATGGTAGAGCGTCTAAATACCACGGATCGTTACACGGAGGAGGTTGGCGGTACGGCTAAGCATGCACGAAGGAAGCAAGTACAACCACGGATGTCTGTCTCATAACGGCTAATATACAATCTGGCTCACTGGGTGCCTAATACAAAGTTTGGTGCCTGGTTAATTAGTGCGGGAAATTTAAATTTGTTTCAAATGCGGTAATGCCACTCAGTTGCTCTGTTGTAAATTTATTATACACGGTTTAAATTCGGCTTTCAAGCTTATAATATATTAGGTGCTTTTTTCAAGAACCATAACAACTTCATGAACGGCGTCGTGTGGTTGACCTAACGGCTCAAAATCGTACTCTCACTCTCATCATCATCATCATCATCATCACCAGCCTATCTACGTCCACTGCAGGGCAAAGGCCTCTCCCATTATTCTCCAATTACCTCGGTCCTGTGCCAACTGTGACCAATTTATCCCCGCAAACTTCTTGATCTCATCTGCCCATCTAACTTTCTGCCGCCCCCTGCAACGCTTGCCTTCTCTAGGGATCCACTCTGTTACCCTTAATGACCAGCGGTTATCTTGCCTTCGCATTAGATGCCCTCACTCTATGCACTTCTATCAGGAGATCTGGTTTGTTCGTTGTTCCATACAATTTACAAATCATTCAAATGCAAAGATGAAGCCTAGTTGAAGCCGGCTAAGTGCCTCAATATTTCTGTAAAATGAGTGGTTGAACCTTGTATATTTTACACTCTTTTGTAAGCAGCATAAAACGTTTGGGACTGCCGCTGTTTGGCTGGCGTAACACAGCGCCGTAGCATTAGATTGAGAGTTCTTGGTTAGATATGTACTGTTCCGGACAAATTTTCACGCATGAGGAGGTAAAAATTCTTCTTGTTTATTTTGTGTAGTGTAGAATTGTAGGGGCTATAAATATGTGAAATGCATTTTCGGGCTTACATTCATAACTTTGGCTAACATTTATTCAGCGAGCAAAAGGAAAATACTGATTTATTTTGGTAACACAGGTGGTGACACCGTTAGGGTACGGGAAAGTCTGGTAAACCCTTCGTGGTGTCATCGGCTCGAGTGGTCTCGGTGAATCGATTGTATTATTGTGGGGTTTAACGCGCCGACCCTAGATAGGCACTGAGATGCGCCGTAGTGGAGGGCTCCGGAATAATTTGGACGACCTGGGGATCATTAACGTGCGCCGAAATCTTGAACCCACGGTATTTTCGCTTTTCGCCTCCACCAGAGAAGCGGCATCTGCGGGCGGGAATCGAACCGACGTCTTTGGGATCACAACAGGACTTCTTGAATCAGCGGAGATATGTCAGTGCAGCCAGTTGATAAACCGCATTTGGTTTTTACAGGTAACCTTTATAACTAGGGTTCATTGTATATTTTATATGCCAGAACAAAAGGTGGCGTCACTGTGGCGCCAGGGGTTCACTTCATAAAGATATCCAGGATGGTGTACTAGCAGCACGTGCTCACCACCAACGTCGCAAGTCTCCAAACATGACCTAAACCTCAAGCCAACATGGATTTTTTCTTGGATATGCTAGAAAGTAGATTTGGTATCATTAGGCACATTTTTTGGGGATTCAAACAATAATTAGGGACGACATAACACGTGTGTTTGCACCAATATGCCCTTTGAGTAGAATAGTTATGACCAGACACCACATTAAAATTAGTACAATGAAAATAAGAGTGTGCGCGTGGATAACTACCATCAATGCTCAAGGAAAACAAAATATCCTCAGTTCATTATGCAAAAACTACGCCAATTCGATGGACAAAGAAAAACGACCGTCGCCTTTCAGTTTAAAGCCCATTGTCTTCCCGCTGATTTCCACCATGACCAAGTACCACGTAGCCCAACTGACAATCCTAAAATTTCCTAGGAGAATTCACCTTAATTAGATGGCATCTTTATGTCGTGTGCTACGACCCTCCGATGGTATTGGCCGCTCCCAGAGCCACACTCCACGTGATTTTTCTCTATAACTCGCGCAACAGCGACAAAGCAATACTTAGGGTGAGAGGACTAAAATAAAACCCAGCTTTTCTGAGCAAAAGGGGACCATCTAGGGATAATAACCGATGAGCCAGGGAGATGTACAACGGTTTTTTTCTAGGGTTACTTACGCCCTCTTCTACGCGAAACTTTCTAATACTGAGGACTACGAAGTGGAACACTTTATTCGCACGGGTGATCAACTACCACTACCAATGCAGATTGACCACTCATAGCAGAATCTACATATTTGCTGTTCACAGTTGTTCAAACAAATGAGTCAAAGGTCATCTTTTCTAGCTGTTCGCGTACCCTGAGTCCGGCTTCTCTGGTGGAGCCATTTTGAAACTTATGTGCGCTGTCCACTGCGTTACATATCTTTTTAGGTGATTTGGCTTCTGACTTGTATTGTCCCGGTAGAGAGAATACAAAGTGGGCGAAGCTCTTTTTGTGGTGCGTGGCTTGACTCAGTGTTACCCCATCCAACAGTTGGTCTTATTTCTGGCGATGCCTCTACTATATATATATATATATATATCTTATCTTTGTCCAGTCTAGCTCATTTATGTAACTGAGAACCGCTTCCTATTCACTCTAGCTCACTGATTTACCCCAATTCGTTTTCAGCATGCATTCTACCCACCACAAGGCTCGCACACAAGCCAGAGCGAAAGCCATAGGACAGTACAGCCAAAACAATTTAGCATTCTACGTCAACGAAGACTCTTACACCGGGCAATGAGCCACAGCAGCGGCGGTGACTCGTCCTCGGAATACATCAAAAACATGAATTCCTGGAATGGAGGACCACCTTAGCCACTAACCAAATGTATAGGAATGTGTAATCTAACCGGGAACACGGGTGTAAACTTGGTCTCACGATTTGTAATAGAACTCAATTTGTAGCATTCTCCTTACAATCGCTTTTGGATATGTGGGCTGCTGCGAATTACGCCACGCTGGGATGCGTATATTGGGATATAAACGTATCCGTCGATCGTCTGAGCTAACCATGAGGTTATACTCTAGTAGGGGGTAAATTAGCCCACAAGACAACCGTAAGCTCAATAACTGCGAAAACTAACATACCCCCAAAAAACTACCGGAGTTTAAAAAAAACATGCTCATTATTTCACCCCGCAGCCAGTTCAACCGGTCCTTTGTTGGGTTAAATGACGAGCCGAAGCCAAAGAGGACTAACCCTTCGAACTGAAAGCCATGCCTACCAGAACACGCATAACACGCTGGGGCGTAAGGTAATAAGGAAGTAGTAAAAACCAAATTGAAGCCGAAAAACCCCTAGAACGCACAGAAAGCGTTTCTCAAATTGGCCAAATAGGAAAACCAAAACCCCTCCAGGCCCCATATATGATGCACATAGACGTCACGAATACATTATAGACGTGTATAAAACCGGAGAGTTCCCAGCATAAAAAAGAACAAAGAAAGCAGTGCGTATTGGATTCAAACTCGGCTTCGCAGGCTTCCCGTCCGGAAGCGGAACCATGGCACCACGAGGCCTGCCATGTGCACCTAGTCTTAAATAGGGTACCGAAGCGAGTGAAGATGTGTTGAAAGCATTCCCCTCTGTGGGGCAGCATTTCACTTGCGTTTGGTCGTTAGGAAACGATATTCCGCTCCCAGCACACGAACCTGCTCACCAGCATGCCTGGAAGCTCATCCACCTGACTTTCTTTGCCCAAAGCCAGCCGCAGCAGGTCTCTATCTTCTCTCCATACAAGTAATTACGCAGCATTACCGTCTGTAGAGACCAATATACTTTCTGACACCGAGACGTGCCTACGAAATACAAATATCACATTCGAGACATCTAATCAAACATTTTTGGCACTACATTGAGGTCCCAGTCAGAGCTACATTCATCCACTAATTTTCAACGATGGATTGCAATCAGATACCGCTTCTGCAGTTCTTCTTGAAGCCTTTGCCACGTCATGTGGGGCTGTAATTAGGAAGTTCACTTACACCTCATGCACTACTCTCGCCCAAGTGCAGGAAGAGAGTGCTAGCCATTACGACCACTTTTTTGCGCGTGAATACAGACAAAGAAGCCGGAGCTTGTAAATATGTCATAATACCTTACTACGTCACAGAGCTGAGCACATCGTAAAGACCTTAATTTCCAGTCCTGACGACAGCCTTTTTGTGAAAGTTCTCATATTGGCTGCGGGCGCATACAGAAAAAAACTTGATGTTCAATAAGGGTGTTGAACAATCACAACAACGCTTCTCACCGGCAGCAGATATAGCATCCGGCATAAGAACTGTAACCTTTACTTGAGCAATCGGTGTTTCTGCTTGCTGCATGGCTGTCGCAGTCATTTGTTTCCTTGTAATAGAACCACCTGGTGGTAGAAGGTTCCTTCTGCGAGCAAGCGAAAGGCCGCTCGTTGCAGTTGCATCCCAGAGAGCATGCCGCTAGCCCTAAAAAAAGAAAAATATAAAAATATTTGAGAATAGCAATTACGACCTTTCAATCCCATTCGAATCAAACAAACGATGTTAAAAGCAAACATATCCATATTATGCTGCCCGAATTGAGTCGAGTCAAAAATACAAATAAATCTCAATATATCCTAAATTCGCTATTTCGTACCGGCGTACCTTAGGCAGAAAGTCTAAATGGTTATGATGTTTCATGAATTCCCCAAAAAATGATGTGACTTAGCCACGGCAAAACGTAGATGAAAACACTTCACGGGCGCCGGAGACCCCGTAAAAATCTACAAGAACACCCAATAGATAAGAAACCGTGGTCAACACCTGTGGTTTCAGACACGCTGCAGTGGTGGGGTCAGGAAGAATTCTGACCCCTGGGGATGTTTAATTCTAACTAATATAGATAACTGCTCTAGTCATACGTTTCGTTCTTTGCTTCGGCCAAGGCGAGCTGCATGGCTTCACACTTATTTTTTTTTCTGTTTTCTTGATTTCCTACCCACCCCTCTATTTTTCTTTGTGCCCCCCTTCGTTAAACATGCATTCTGCATGAAGAAACGACATAAAGTGAACTCTCACCCGACAAAGACGTAAAGAACCTTTCCCATTTTAGTTGGGACCACTGGGAAAATTTGCCTTGTTGATGCATAAAATGTTAATGCGTGGTGCAGTAGCACCCCGATTATTGGAATTTCTCTGAATGGTGAAAGAGTGCCGTAAAATGCGGGCGTCGTAAAATCATAGCAGCTACGTTTAAAATACACTTCCGCGCGACTAATGTGTAAGACACTTGAATCTGAACCAGAAACTAATGCTTTGTTAGAGCTCGGAAACCCAAGTCACCTAAAAAAAGCAAACAAGCGAAAAATAATGCAGTGGCGGTGAAAATCACGCTGAATGAAAGCAATTCTTTTACCGCTGTCCACTCCGGGATTCCCGCCCATCAGCGCGAATCGTGGCGCACACGTTCGCGACCAACTCAGGTGAAGCCTGCTCGAAGGAGAGGCCGGGAACAGGCCCGCGGCACTGGCTGTTGGCGCGCTTTGCGTGGGTTGTCGGATACCGCGTGTCAGGCCTTTAAAAATGCAAGCTAGTGCTCTGCTGAAGTGTTTAGCTGCTATAATGGATATTTTGCAGCTCATCTGGCCAAAAAGGCCGCTGAAGGTGTATTATCGTCCTGCCTCACCATTTGAACGTTATTCATGGCCTAAAAGCTGTTTATCGATACAACAGTAGCCTTTTAGTGGTTGTTTGCGCGAAACTTAGGCAACCTTGTTCCCTTTGAAGTCTAGAAGCCTTGTAAGCGTGACAGGGGTTCAAAAAATGTTTTTCCTTGCTTTTACATAAAAACTGATTGTATATCTAGGTAGCCCTTCCTCATGCGGTTCCAGCAAATGGTTGCGTTTATTTGTGTGCCTTGGGGGGGGGCGAGTTCAAAGTTTAGCGAGGCTGCCTGCGTCGCCCCGCATCACCTCACTCATACGGTGTTCGCGACATAGCGCTGAACTTATATAGTTTTTACCCTTCGTAGCTGAGTATCCGGTGTTGTAGAAGGTCTTTTCAGCTTTTCGAACAAGATTTTGTCCCTCTCTGACGAATAGTGTCCTTTTTTTGAATTCAATAACACGGCTGTGCCGGTCTGGTTTGCGGCTGCGACAGTTTGTATACATAACGCATCGACGAGCGCTGTTAATATTTCGCCCTTTCGTTGTTTCTAAGTGCCTTTACGATGCAGCGGAAGAGTTTTTCAACCTATTTCAACTGTTTAAAAAAAAACGCCCAGATGAATTACTTGCTTCTTCGGCAGTTTTGCACAGTCTGCTTGGTGGAGTAGAGCTACAGTGGCGGTTTTGTTTGCATTTGGTACTTTTGCTGTAAATTTACGAAAACGAGCCTAGAGAAATGATTTAACCTGTCAAACCATTGTAAGAGTCCCGCGATAACGCGAGTATGGCCTTTAGGAGCCCGCCACGTCGAAACAGATAGCCAGACTTGTGTTACTTGAGGTGACACCAGGTGTGATGTCAACGCGGCCACCCCTCGTTGAAAAAAGAAAACTTTTATATTTGTAAAACTAATGGTACTAGGAGGATTAAATTTGGCACAGAGGTGGTATAGCACATCGTGAAAGAGGAATTTCGAAGTACTAGAACTTACATGGCTGATTTTCGCAAGAAAATATGAAAATTCGCGAGGAGCCGTGCAACCACGTCCTTCATGAATGGAAGGTTCTCGATACTACGAGAACTTTCGTAGCTACCAAATGCTACGAAGCCACGGTAGCTTAGAGAAATACTACATCCACTTCAAAAACAACAATTCACTCCATTGCCTGTTTTTTGCAGCGCCACGATATCTCCTGGCTGCAATTTAAGAAATCAAACAGTAGCTGCACAGAAAACTTCCAGTAAAGAGATTTCAAATTCCGCTTAGAGCTCTCCTTGATTAGGGCTACGTGGTTTTATAAATCTTTTACAGCGAGCAGTTGGGCTTATGTTCAACAGGTTACGCTAGCGCCGCAGTCGCCATGACTGGCCTTTATCGGGGGGTGGTTGCGGTTTCTGTCGTAGGCTGCCATGTTGTTCAACGAAGTGCGCATTCAGAAAAGATGAAAGTCACGAGGGAAAACTTGCGCCGTAGTGGCATGTACCAACTGCAATCGGGACCTAAATTTGTGGAACGAATTGCCTAGGCGAGTCAAACTGGCTGAACGTCACAAAGGCTGTACGTGTGTGCGGCTTATCGCAATGCACCGCTTTCCGCAAACAGAGCGCGGCACAGAGACCGAGTGTCGCGGGATCGCCATTCTCCACAAGAAGGATTTTGTTCAAAAATAATGGCAACGGCGACTTTTTCAGAACCTAACGGAAGGCGTCTGGCACGCGTAGTGTACTCCACACTAATCTGCTTCGGCACTCTTGTTCTAAAGCATGCTTGCTGCGGTGATTACACGTCGCGGGCGTGTCGTCGTGCATGAATCAGTCAGCCTAGCTGTATTGGCTGGCTGTTCAGAGCGGTGACTTTATTATATATCAAAAGAGAGATAGAGAACACAATTTTTAATAAGTCTGGAGATGTTGGCAGACCGAGAGCTAGATGATCTTCTGGATCATTTTAGTTAACTCTCTTTTTCACACTTTGTAAAAAATAAATATAAACGCTCAGATGGAGTGTTTAGAGGCGCAGCAGCACTTATGGTCTCCGGACTGACGGAAACCATTGCCGACCACGGGATAAAAGCGAAAGAAGTCTTTAGGACCTGCATTCAGAAAATGAGGAAAAATCAGGACAACTTGGCACAAAACTCAGTGTGCGGCGACTCATTGCACGCCTAGTAGAGGCAGCGCAAACACTTTCGAACAACGGAAGAATACTCGTACCATCTTGATCCTTTACTTGGAGTATTTGCTATCACCACAACAAAAAAAAATTGGAGACAACACCTGATTTGGTTTACTTTTATTGCTTTAACTACGGACGTCGAGAGAATACGCAAGAATACAAAACGAAATCCGTGAGCCACTTAAGTAATTCTGACATTTCGACAACTTCGACTGCGAAGTTGAACATTGGCGTCGATCGTGAAAGAACAAGGAGTTCGATAAATACCCGACTTGGTTCCTGCAATTTTCTGAGGGGTACACTCCAATAGCAGTAGCACTCAGCAAACGGACTTCATATTCACCGCAACGACATCTTGACCCGATTGAGAGTTCTTTAGCATAATTAGGCGTGTCAAAATGTTCTTTACGCACGCTACACCCTCATCTTCAAGGGCGGTGCCACGTGTTTGCGGCCGCCCCCCAAGACAAACTTCTGCAGGCGTCCATGCCCCTGCCTGAAGGCCTTCCTCGTCCCGCCACGCAGGTTGTCGCGACGATTGTTCCATCATTTCTTAGAGGCGAAGTACCTTAGCACCTAACTTTGACCATGGCTTGCCCCTTGGCGTCCGCAGACACAGTGTTCCACTTGCTCGAGGAGCATTGGAGTAGATAGGATTGCATTGCATTCGGAATTGGATTGGATTGGATTCATTTGAATTTTAGCGGGTTGGATTGGAATTGTATATACTGTACACACGCGTTGTCAGTGATTTACATGAGCGAGTGGGCAATGCCTCGGGTGGTCTACTGTAAGAAAGATCCGCAGTGCTTCGCCCACTCATCATGATTCACTTTCTAGAGATGCGTGACGTTTTTCACCAGGAAAGTGTATTCGCCGACCGAGGCCTATTTGTGCTCTTGTCCCAAGCAAAGGAGCTTAAGGATGAAGCCAAGATAACGTAGCTCTTCAGCTATCGCGAATGCCTTACTTATGGGCATGCACTACGCGGGCTGTTCCCCTAACCTTGGAGCTGCCTTAGCGCGGACCCCTTAGACGCACAAATTCATTTTTTAGAGTACTCTATTAGTTCCTCTTCTTCCACGAGACAATATGGGTGCATAATTGAATTTATAAGAAATACAGACAACTATTTCTATAGCGGAAGTTATTTTGGGGCTTAGGGACAGATACACTTCTCCGCTTCTAAATTCTGAAGTGCATCTTTCTGATATTAAATCAATAACAACGTTATATGGCAAAGTAGTAAAAAAAGCTTAAATTGATCTTTCGAGCAGGCAGTAAGGGAGACCCAAAAAAGGCACCTAATAATTAGGGAGGGCGAACGTATATATACCGCTTCCTTTAAAAGCAAACCGACAGCCACAGCAGTGTGCATTAGGAAAACAAGCAAGTTGGTGAGATATGGAACAAGCAGTTCAGCGCTACGAAGTTGTACGCAATGCAACGGGCGAGGCAATCATAACGTTTGGTAGACATCTCCCCTTGTCCGGATTCGTGCAAATATTCCAGCAGACTTTGGGAGAACACATTCATGCGTCTACCGCCCTAATGGCCAAGGTTAAAAAACGTGCATGAAAGCAAATATGCCGCTTGTGAACAGATCATATCCTGGGCTTTGGCAGAAGCACCTTCAAATATACATCTCAGATACATTTGGTTCGACGTACTTACACAAAAAAGTGCATGTAGCGAAGAGAAAATAGTGTGACGGGCACATCGCTAATTCACACTCCTCGAAAATACGGTGTTAGTATGTTTATCACTGTAGGCCTACCAATATAAGAAGAAATGTTCCAATGCTTCCTTTCCAAACAGAAGTTCCGGTTGGCTGAAAGTTTTAATAATGCCGGGCGGAAATAATAAAGTGAGTGCGCAGGGAGCCCCCGACATTTAGGTGTGGCTACTTAACAGCCTGGTATCTGTACAACTAATTGTGAGCAGACTGTCGTCTCCTGAGAATGTTTGCACAGTCGTAGCATAATAATTGGGCATGGAAAGTACACTCGTGCTTACCTTTAGTCTACAGCTTCCAGGTAATTGACTGGCCTCTTATTTGTCTAATGAGGCGGGGTTCCAAATCATTTGTTAAACTTAACACACAGGAGTACGAAATAACAAAAGCGTTGTTCTCTATATCAAAGGTTACCAGAAAATAGCGGACGTGCTACCAACGCTCTTCCATTGCTTTGTAAATCACGCAAAGTTTCCCTGTCTGTTTATCACGAACATAGCTAAAATTCTCCTTCGTACCTTTCCGTTCTTAGTTTATGCAAGGACGTCAGGGCCTCAGAAATGCGTAAAACAATCATTAGGGGAATTTGATGTTGAGGTCGTAGCAGTGACTTTAAAACGAATTTATCTCCTACACACGAGATTCGGAACAAAATAATGTCGCTGCGGTAAAACATTGCCAAGAAGCATGAATTTGATGCAATATCAGTTCTATAGAAATATATGTGAAACTATGCACATAACATAGCGGAAATGTAGGCGTAAATGAGGAAAAACAATGAAGACAGCGTTTCTATAACCCACAGATATGCCACTATGGGCGTAATCATACACGGCCTTCTCTGAAATTTTCAATACTATAATTTTTTCCCGAGAACAAGAAACCAAACCAAAGGGGCACTAAGAAGCACCTTAGACAAAAACATTTTTCTGCTGTCGTCAAAATGAGAGATAATGGCTGCTCCAGTGGTGCAACACCGCCGTATTCCTTAAATAGTGTAGTATTTTACGTTGTCATTTTGTGTCTCTGCCCCGCTCTCACGTCGCGGTATTTAGTGTGTGCAATTTTGTCGGCGCCCTCTCTTGCATGCTCTTTCACATTCGCAATCTTGTGGCCTCCAATCTCGAATATTTTTAATGAAGGTGTAAACATCGTGTGTAAAGTAATGCGCCTAGAGCTGTAAACAGTGTTTTGATGAGTAGCATTCTATGTATACTTGCGCAGAGCTTCAAATATGTCACCCAAATAACTTGCATATAGGTTCATAATTTGCGAAGTAAGCACAGCTATTTCATATAAGAATGTCACAAAGTTACTGGTAGAAGTGAAAAGAAAATTAGCTATATAGAAGTTGAATAACAGTACAACTTCGCATTTTTTCTCTCTAAGGATGCCATTGTTTAAATATGTATTAGGTTCAAAATTAGACGACCGGTAGGCAGTGAGCCCCTAGACTGGTTGAAAAATGTATAAGTGATCTTTTGCATGTTTCTCGCTTCTCATGGCAATACTTGGGTAATTTTATGTGCTTCCCCAGGTGTCACTGATCAAAGATTTTTTTACTAGTACATCGAGTCGGTGTTAAGGTTTGCGCTTTTACGAGAACAATGGCGACAATCCTTGTCGCGGGCTTCACAGTATAACCGCTCTGATTGTGTGGCGCGCACCCCTTCTCACCTGCCGTCTTGCCCCATTGTCCGATGATATGACTTCCGCGCTGGGCGCATTAGGATAAATTTTGTTTCCTATGCTTGGGACGCGATAGCTACCGTCGCAGTAAGTCTTTCAGCTACTGCTCAGGAGGCCAGGTTCGACTGGCCTATGAACTCACTTCACGCAGATTTTTTAGGTGCGGAGTACCTTAGGACCTCATAATGTCCGTCCGCGTCCGTGCGCATAGCATGTACAGTCGCGCAAAATCACACAGGCACCGACAGGATTCGAGGCTGTGTCTGGTAGACCAGACAGACTTAGTGTCAGTCGTCTTACCCACTGGGATACGACCGTGAGTTAGTACCCGATAGTCAAACGGCTTACTCCCCTCGCCTGTAACCGTGCGGAGTACATAGGACCTCCCAATGTCCGTCCGCGCCCATCCGTGCGCACACTACCATCAAGCGAAAATCAGTTCGGAACCTACCCAAAAGGGTACAATAACCCTACAAAACACTCTAAAATCGGCAATAATAAGTAAACTGCAACTCACGGCTCAAATGGAATGACAGTCGGGGCGCAAATCGGATGTCACTCGATGCGGAACGTCGATGTCATTTAGAGTTCCCGTATTCCGCACCCTCGCCATCATCCACGGAGAGGAGATAATGCGATTTTTTATTTGCTATTCTTAGTAGTGTCATGATTGTAGCAGGTAATGTCGTTGATTTTTTTTCTACAGTTAAGAACTTAATACCCCTGCTACACTTGGGTCTAAATGCCATTTGAACCAAATGTCATTTGACTCAAATGGGTTGCTTCAAATGCCATTCAGAATCCGCCGTGCTACACTACAATTTCGATGGCATTTAAAAGCTTTCGCAATTGTTCGCTGTGCTGTAGTGGCGCTGTCGTTGCTCCGTTCCGTTTTCGTACACTAATACAACAATCAAACTTAGGAGCAGTCCGAGGGAGTAAAATAATATCAAATAAGAAGAGACACTAGTTTTGACTCTAACGCGGTGGCTGTTTGCGTAATTCCGAATTGAAATTTATGTTTTTTCATCCCTTTAGCCGCATGTTTTGTGCTGTCTGGCTACACTGGTTTGTCGCTCGCTCGCGCTCGCCACCATGCTGACCACACTCCTCCCTGTTCTGTGCTTGAAGTTCATTCTGCCTCCATACTCGCATGCTCGCTCTTGATTCGAGATTCTCATCACCGCTGCGTTTCATTTCCGTTGCGACATGGAGAACGAAGACTCCTGCGGAGACGGTCACGCACGCATAGCAGCTCTGATGACATCGTTTATGCAATTGGAGGCAGAGGCGCAAGAAGCGAAATACGAAGCGGACGCTGCGGAGGACAGGATGGTCCGAATGAGCGGAGTGATCGCTGCTGCCGTCGCCGCCGCCTCTTTGTCATCAAGACCGGGAAGACGGTTCTGGGCGCTCCCCCGCAACGAAGGATGGTTTGAGCGCACGCTTCCCCAACTGGATGACCAGGCGTTCAAAACCTACTTTCGAGTGTCGCGCGCCACGTTCCGCTTCATCGCGGAAACGTGCAGAGGCGCTCTAGAGAAAATGAACACACAGATGCGCGAGCCAATACCCGTGGAAAAGCGTGTTAGGCCGTTGGCCTCTATAAGCTCTGTTCGTCCTCGGAGGGCAGGTCAGTGGCCATCATTGTTGCTGTCGGGAGGTCTACTGTGAACAGCATCTACTGAGAGTTTTGCAAAGCTGTGGTAGAAGTCATGGGAGACGAGTGGATTGGCCTGCCCACAGCCCAGGGGATGAGAGACCATATGCGAGAGTTTGCAGAAGTGTGTGACTTCCCCAATGCCGTCGGGGCCATGGACGGCTGCCACTTTCCTGTGTCGCCGCCGAAGGAACACGCCAGCGACTACATCAACTACAAAGGATGATAAGCCAATCATGTCTAATCTTATCTCATCAAATAAACTTTGTAGGTACTAATTAAATAAAACGTAGCATGCCGAACTTAAATTACTATGCTGTGGGAACTCTGAGGTGCACCTGTTCAGCCTATATTGGCCTTATTCAGTATGCATGATTTTTTTAAAATCTGTGCCATGCCTAATGTTTCATCACTTGTTTTTCTGTTACTTCTGCAGGCACAGCATGATCCTCCTTGCCTTGGTGGATCACCGCTACAGATTTCGCTTTGTGAACGTCGGTTTACTGGGCCGGTGCCATGACGCGTATGTCTACCAACGGTCCCAGCTGGCGACAGCCGTTGAGGGGCCCTTGTTCCGTGCCCCCCTAGCTGTGATTAGTGGCACAGCAGTGCCCCCACTGATCCTGTGCGACCAAGCCTTCCCGCTCTTCCCGCTTACGCCAAACCTGGTGAAGCCTTTCCCCACCGGGGGCAGCTGAGTGAAGAGCAGAAGACCTACAATTCCCACCTCTCAAGGTCGAGGCGCATTGTGGAGAACGCATTCGGGAGAATGAAAGCCCGATTTCGCTTCGTTTTGAAGCGCATGGAGTGCGACATCTACAAGTCTCGCCGGGCCATCCATGCATGCTGTGTCTTCAACAATGTGTTAACCTTTTGGTGATGGTGTTCTGCCTCAGTGGTGTGCCGACGTTGAGACCAGCGATGTGGCGTACGAGCAGCCAGCACACCACACTGATGCTGTTGAAGGAAGTGGACATCAAGTGAGGGCAGCCCTTGTTGACTATTACAAGAGGCGGCAGTGAGGGAACACTATTTTTGAGCTGAATGCGTGTTGAAGTACTGTGTCATGGCGTTGTAGAGCTTTTCTTGCATGACGAGCTGCCGTTCCCGAAGTGCATACTCCTTGGCTCGAGATGCTTTGAGGCCCTCGCGCATCAGCTTCTGCTCTTCGAGAAGGGCCACAAGTTCTGGAGGAGATGTGGACTTGCGCTTCTGCCGTGGAAGCTGCTGCTCAATGGTTTCTTCCCTGGCCGGCTCAGCTGTCTGTGGTGGAGCCAGCAGGGTGACTGCTGGCACGTGTATGACGCCAGTGTCATCTGGTACATACTCGACGTGGTCAAAGTCCTCTGCTAAGCCATTGCTTGAAGTGCTTGGCGCAACATCATCTTCAATAACGTTACTTGATGATCCCCTCTCCATTTCAATGACGATCTGTTGACAGAATGAAAAATCAGTGGCAACAAAAGGCGTCAAACTTGCAATACAAAATTCCACTGCTTTATGTGTTTGTCTTGTATACAGAAAGTTGTGGCTTTAGGTGTTAATACATTTTTGGCATTGTGTTTTCTTGGCTTCCATTCATAGTATTGTAATGCCGCGAACCATGCATGTGATTTGATTGTTTATGTTTTTGCTTGTGCCACCCGGCTGCGCCGGGCTGTTATCAGTGTCCCAGATGAAGTGCATGCTCCAGCCTTTCTTTCTTATGCCGCATGGATTATCTCATTTGATAGGGAGAATGTTTCACCAAGACGCCGTTAGCATAGAATAGTCTTCTTTAATATACAGCGTTCTCGATGTAATTCGGCGGGTCAAGAAACACCCGTGCCAAAAGATATATTCCCGCGGCATTCGATTCACCGACACTCGCTTGTGCACGTCACTTTGTTGACTGCTGCTTTGATGCCTGTGTAGTTTTTGAGTTGTTAGGCGAGCACAAGTTCGCTCCAATAAACTTGTTTTTCCTTCAAACCAACCACGTCATCTTTGGCTTTGTGACGGTATTGTGTTTCTGATACTATGCCAAGTTGTACAATTGTTTTTCCGTCTGGTGCCACTACAAGTCTTTTACATTGTATGTCATGGTGTCGGATCACCTTTTATGTGAAAAGTGTGCTTGTAACAAGAGCATTAGTGCAGCATAAAAGTCAATACGTTGCCATACCTGCTCAACACTGGGGACTGCGCTTTCACGCACCAAGGCTCGGTTGTTCCGTGGAAGGTTGCCAAGGAACGTGCCTACCCGGCTGAAAAACGGCCATGGAACGGCAGGAGCTGCTGTCGTCTGTGTTTTCTGATAAATTTTGGAATAGATGGTGCAAAAAAAATGAAATGCACACTGAAAAGGCATTGTGCAAAAACTTGCAAGAAGTGATTGATGTCAAGGTTGAAGAATGATACAGTGGGTGAATAAACATTGGTTCGAACAGCGTGTAACACATAGTGTTGTTGTACATCATTTCAAGCACATCTTCATTTTTCTAGCAAAGGCTTCCCCATCTGAGCTACCAATGTTTGGCTTTACAGTTCGGCAAAACAACTGACATTTAACATTCAAACTGACTTGTTCCTGCGTATGCACTCCATTCATTAGCTAAAGCAAAGCAGCCTCTCACAGGAAACAATAGACATTTCTGTGCAAGAAATGATGCAGTGAAGGGATTCGAGGACACTGTTTCGCATAGTATGTCGTGGTATTCTGTTGAAAATTGCTAAAATAATAAACTGGTTTCTTTCACTTCATGGCCAATGATGCACACAAAGAATACATTGTGCAATAGCCTCTATGTAGTGCTATTTCTGTTGCACGTTTCTCTCCTCTGACTTCATAGCCTACAGTGCACGCAAACATAAAATATTATGAAATAGCCTCCAGTGATAATCAACCACTCTTAAATCACTTCTGTTTGCCTCTAACAAAAAAATTACGCGTTTTAATGAAACAGTATTTAAATGCACCTTATGATTTACCAACAACATTGCAAGGGGCATTGGCCCATACATATTTGCAATAGGCTTCGCTTTTAATTTGCGGTCTAGATGTCATTGAGCGCCACGAAATACATTATGCAACAGCTTTTTCTGAGCGTTTATTGGCGTTTTCCGGCCATTGACAGGTTGCACCACGGGACAATTTTGTGCTACAGTAACGTCTATTAATATAACAGAGGCTCGGGAGCGATGAAGAGCGTTTCAGTGGAATCACAACATTAACCTCGGTGATTATAAATAGTTGGTGCTCACCTGAATAGGTTACCAAGATTTTCTATCTTGGCGTGCACTTGGTCCTGGGATTTTTCAAACCCCGCCTGCCGAAGGCCTTCAGCAATCTCGTCGTAGACCACGCTATTTCTTTTCTGTCGCCGCAGGTCCGCGAGCCGCCCTTCCCACAGGTCAATCAACACGTATGTTTCGCCTTCGCCCCAATGCTGACTGCGCTGACGGGGTCGCAATTTTCATCCGCCGCGCGCTTTCTGCGCCTTCCTGCCGGTTGCTCATTTGATTCCAAATTACCTTTCATTTGTCAATAAAAAGTGGTTTTTCACAATACTACAAGGGATTAACAGGAAAAAATAATTACGGAAATGTGCACACTCGCAAAAAAAACTGTGTCCAAAAAACGCGCACACATACACAAAAGATTGGAAATATGGCTGTCTTGCGTTTTTTTTTTGCACTGACCCACTGGTTTTGAGAGTATCAAAATTAAATACGTTGATTTCGTATTTTAAGTAAATAAACAGTGAACAAAGTTCCGCAACAAACAATATTTTGTTTGTTTTACGTACGGAAGTATTATATTTTTTATTGCCGATCGAAAACGCTGCGTCCGAGAGTGCTGGAAATGGCATTCGAAATCTTAAATGTCGCTCTCCATGCTCATTCGGCTCAAATGTCATTTGAGCCAAATGGCATTTGAAAACCTTGTGTAGCAGTACAACTTGGCAGTTGAGGGAAATGACAATTGGTTCAAATGACATTTAGACCCCAGTGTAGCAGGGGTATAAGACTTCCGCCATAAAAAAATGCAACATTTCTGCGCCACAAAGACATAAGCAGAACGGTTGCGCTGATGTGGTCTAAGGAAATGGCCCGTTGCTGTAGCAAATGGTTTTCTTTGAGCATAGCAATTGGTGGGTTTTGTTATAACCCCTGTCATATGTGCATGAGTCAAATAAAGCAAATAATATTTGGTTTAAGTAATTTGTGTCATTGTTACCGCACCGTACTGCAGAAAAGCCAACTTTACGCAATGGGAGGATGCATGGTGATGCTGTTTATGACGAAACAACCACAAAATACGCTTACCGTTGTCAGAATCGAACGTTGTGCAATGGAGTTACGAAGCCGACGTCTACGTGATTTCGCCATCATCGCATTCAGGTCGCGCAGCAATTTATTTGGTTCTATTTTGCTGGTGTTGGCACTCCGCACAGCATCGTACGCTTCACCTTTTCAAATGTTCAAATACCCTCCGTCTAACGACGATTACGTGCAGACGATTGAAACTAGAAGGCGTGCAAAGAAAAGCTGTCCGATTCATTTATAACAAGTTTAGGCAAACGGACTCACCTACCGAAATGCTTGAAGAAGCGGGCATGCTAACGCTGCAAAAACGAGCAAGGCTAGCACGCCTACGATTCATGTACCAGCTACACATTACAGTTAAACAATCACGACCCACGCGTAAGCAGCACCCCGAAATACTGCAAGAATACGCATTCCGCACGGAATGTTTCAAACACTCATTCTTCCCAGCCACCATAAGGGAATGGAACGGCTTAGCAGCCATGATTACCAGCAGTAATTCTTTAAATATTTTTTCACCTCTTGTTGAAGCACATTTGCGTTCACAACCCTAACGTTGCGCTGTTGTAGCCATCTTTGCAAAATCGATTGTTTTTACGCTTTGTTATTTTGACTCTTTCGCACTGTAATCATTTGGATGTAGTACAATTATTGTTAAAACGTTGTTGTTAGAACTTGGTTACAACTTGTTTGAATTTGATTGTTAAAAATCGTGAGAACTTGGTAACATCAATGTAACGCGTATCCTAAACGATGTATAACTTACGGATGTTTTTATTGTGTGCTTTTATTGTGTGTCTTCCGATGTCCTTCCTGCGAAAATCACGACTAGGGGTTGGCAGTATTTCTAAATAAATAAATAAATTACGGCCTAACGACAACGATTGTACACTCAAAATTCTCGTGAGGGTTTTGTTTTCTGTTGTCTGAGTTTGGACTATAAAGTTTATACTTTACAGTTTATACTTTGATCGTTGACGCTTAGAGTTTGACTCCTGGTTGGTTTGCTCTATGATCTAAGGCTTTGACTTTGATTGCAGCGGTTTTGATTTTGACACATCGGCATTTGATTTCTGATTTTTAAGACTCCGCGTTTCCAGCTTCGCCGTGGTGAAATGTAAGGAACGGGTACAAGGACCCGTTCGTAAAGAAACTTTACTCCGTATTTTCTTGTAGCGCGCTCAGCAGGCGCCCTTTATTGCTGTAGAAACAGCCTTAACTAGCGTTTGCGAGCAGTGTTACACTGAGCGTGTGATGAAATATAAGACAATATTTCGTTAAGAAGTTTTTGTACATTTTCTTTTATTAATAGTCTTAAAATATAATATTAGGGCGAAGCATTAAAGGTCTTGTTCGACGCATAATTTTCAAAGTGGTTGGAGTAGTAGTAGTAGTGCGGTCACGAAAATGTATGCTGTTGTAAAGAGAAAATATAAAACAAAAGTATTATCCGAAGTGATTTCAGTGGAAGAGAGAGAAAACATTTTAATGATATCCAAATTGAGAGGGGAACCCTAGTCCGGGAATTCATGTTTACCCCTTGCCATGTTGGCGGTGTCACCAGGAGAATCTGGTCCTCCGGTTGACAGCTGGTGATTTGGAGCCGCCATACACATTGGTATTCCGATGTCCTAGCATTGTCCTACTATCTCGTGTTTTATTGCTAAAGTAACATGTGCCAAATTCTGAAATAAAGTGCCATAGTTGTCCTGCCAAGACGATGGTCACTGCGAAAAAAAATTGAATAATAACCCAATAAGGATCTGATGGGATTTGAATCCGGGTCGAAAAAGATGTGGCCTGACTATCATGTTGCTAACGCAGAGAAAGAGAGAGAATAGGTTTAATAGCTGACGTGGCATGAATGCTCTTGCCGGCAAGAAAAGACACACGGAGTAGCGGAATGAGTAGAGATATCAACGTTGTAGCTTATGAGGTTCATGTAAGGTACCTGATGCCAAAAATATTTTAAGTTCGTTGTGCTCATATGGCAGTTCGTGGGTTTTATGAGGATTTTTTAGTAGTTTGCGGGTTTTGTGATGATACAGGTACACAAGAATGTTCATGACAAGAGTAAGTTTGGGTTATCACAGCAACTTGTAGACACCACTGGTTAGGGCGTACCCAAATATCTTACCCGGAGATTAAGCGGGGTGGTGTTCAAAACATTGAAAATGCACCTCTTGACCCGCATGGGACACCGAGTTTCAATAATGCTCACCACTCACTCATGCAGTGCGCACAGAACATATCTAAGAATACAGAATAAGTAAGCATATATGATTACATCACAGGCAGCGTTTGATGTGCAAGCTGGCTATAGGTGCCGATTTGTGTCTTGCAGAAGAGGTTAGTGATGGGTGGGCATCAATCGTATCACCCAGGAGTCATCCAGTCCGTGCGAGCGCCTTAAACGGGTCTAGTACACCAACTGGGGTGGCTTCTTGCAGCCAATTGCGGCTCTGTGCATTGAATGTTCTTGGGCAAAGTAGGCTGTCTGGAAGTGGTAGTGCTTTTAGTGGAACTCGAACCACTGGTGAAGTTTCAAGGAACCCTAGGGGAAAATTTGAGCCATCTAGTTGCCGCGCCTAGTAGGCGCGTGTCCCGGTTCCAAGAGATGCGAATGGCTATGGCCTTCAGTTGAGGTTCTCCGATAACATAAATATACTCGTGGCCACATAACTATGTGAAAAGATTCTGTTAAATTCTTTAAATTTAGGGCGAGGCCAGAGTCCCAACTAATGCAAACTTTTCGCGCTGAGAGGGTTGCACCAGTTTCGAACACAGTGGACGCTGCCTAAGACACCAATGAAGTCAGCGCCTTCAGCCAGGGCATTTGTTTTGCAGACTATCCGAAAACCTTTTCTCAAGGAAGCGTGGAAAGGTATACATGTGACTAGGCACAATGCCGGGCACTGAAGCGTCATTGAAGATGTGAATTCGCTATCCACCTTGTCACGACGGATGGTATGAAGGTGTGACTCATGTGCTGTCACCGGCCTCCGAGGTTGGCAGCTTCAAAGGATGCCAATTTTAGGCCACTGTAAGAGTAGAAGTAGCAACGGCTAATAAGTGGAGTCCAGTTTACGGTCCGTCTGGGACCGCAGGCATATAGGCTTAATTTGGGAGTCTGCTCAACATGTTGCCAAAGATGTAGCTTGCTCTCTTTGTTATTGGGATCTATGAAACGAAAATGTAAAATTTGATAACTAACGTCTGCACACGTGAATTGAGGGAAGCCACTGATTGGACGGAGAATGTACCGATTGAATATATGAAGATGCTTTACGTGCGCTGGGAGGAGATAATTATTACCCGGAAAGTGGTGAGCCTGGCCCCCGTCTGCTATTGCAAGGCACAGCATTGTAAAGGCATGTTGGCGGGAAGCACCACATTTATGGGATAGGGAGATGATGACGGGCATGGTGTGGCGTGAAGTTTAAGCAAAAAGCATTCATTTCCGGGAATATCGCAAGTAATAATCGGAAGGCTGAGCAGATGAATGGTGCCATGACAGGAATCTACCTTGGTTTCACCCATCTGGATGTAAATGACGATCTGAAATTCTGTCAGTCTTGTCCACAACTCTGAGTAGTTGCGTTTACTTTGTGGTAGTTGCAATTAAAGAGAGTGTTCTATGCTTAGTATGGCACCATGGAGATCTGTGCGTGGGACCTCTAGAGAGATTACCCTTAACCTCAGCCGAAACTCCAAATTCCTCCATGTAAACTGAACCCAGCAGTGTTTTCTTGCTTGAGAGTTTGTAGAACCCGGTTCGTAGGTGGGTTAAACAAATTGCAGCTAAGATTGACTCTTGGGGAATACCGTATCTGCACAGGAAGGGCTTGGCTCATGGGTAGAAAAATTTGATGTGATGGCTTGCGGAAATTTCATACTCAAAAGCGGGGTTTCCACTGGAGAACTCACCGAAAGTCTGGCGATACAATTTAACAGAGTTTTTACTGTTATGTCGTAATTGCCTCATAATCTTTGTTTTCGCTTCTTAGTATTTTAGCGCGAACTCTTTGAACCATCTTGCTTTCTGCATACCTCGTGTACGCGTATTTGTGCGCTTCCATTTCTTCATTTTACGGAAAGTTACGTTTTGTAAACGTTGCTTAGCGGCCACGTTGCCCCTAAAAGATACAAATTCTGGCCAGTCCCTCAATTTGATGATTGCCAAGAGGAAAGGATCAACAACTTTTGTGATGAGATGGCAACGCTTGCGCAGGTAGCACAGTTGATATAGCACCAATATGTTGCCGCTGTGCATACCCGGTGTTCAAATCCCATCCATGGACAAATATGTCTGTTTTATTGATATACTTGACACTCCGGCAGCAATCTTCTTGACTGGACATCTACCATAACAAGTACGACGACACAAATGCCGACATAAAAAAGGGTCACTTAAGACTTTTGCAACTAACACCATCATATGCCAGAATTCAACCATAAAACGACGCAGAGCCGCCAACGTTCTGCTGCGAAATCGGACGAAGGGTGCCCACTTCTTGGTGCACTTCAACAGATATATTCAGTATTCTGCAAAGCCCCTCAGATATGTGTGGAGTAAAGATTAGGCAGTTTCAATTCTTATCGGGAAGCTCTATGCATTTTTCGTGTCAACAATGCAGGAAAAATCAATCAGTCTGATGTCCCGCTAGGTATTTGTTTGAGGATAGGTCTGGGTGACACGTGAACACGTCAGAAGTTGAAAATACAACTGACATAAGGCATCCGCACATTCAATGCACTTATGTGCAAAAAAGTGCCACGTTTTAGCACAGAAGCTTCTGCACTACACAAGCGGAGTGTAGCAAATCACAACGGCGTTAGTCCTAAAACTGACATTAGAATCTAAGGAGCGTCTCTTTAACATGCAAACCCTAATTTAGCATTCTATGCAATGCAAGGACTTCTGTACTCTTTTATTCATTTCTCAAACACTCTTCTGGTTTCTATGTAGGTATAACGTGCTTGATATTGCGTTTCAAAGAACAATTTGAGCCAAATCCGCATATGTCACCACATGGCACAGTTCGTGTTTGAATTAGGTCTTTGTCACAAAGGGATTCCGTATACCATTACAGTACAGAGTCGTCCTGCATTCGATCAACACAGAGCTATTCTTTAGCAACAGCTTCGCTGGGCACTAACTTCGAGAGGGTGTCTTGTCCCTCAGGGCGTCCCTCTTCCCTCATGTTTACTTTCACATGCGAGAGCACATCCGCACCAACATTTCTTTCAGACACGCCACGAATTATGCTGTGTTATGGCTAATAAATTTCTCGCAACCTAACAAGTAACACCGCAAACGTTTGGTCGAGTTGCCTTATCAAAAAACATCTTGGGGGGCCCGCGAAAGAGAGAACGTTGTGGAAAAGTATACAGAACAAACCTTGCACCTAACTACTGCGTTATGTACGGCTAGAGAGCTGGTTAACAATGAACGCCCTTAAGAGCAGTGCTGTTATATGCTACTCCTTGAGGGCGCGCTGGGGAGACATGCAAGCTTTATTTCTACACAAGACCGGGGAGGAATTCGATTATTTGAAGAAGAAAGGTAAAGGAACAGGGGTTTAGCTAGTAGAAGATTGGCAAGAGAATGTCTGAACGCCTGTATATATTATCATACGCTGTCTGGTGTCAACGCAATGAAGGAATTTCTCTATAATTGCCGAATAAATTACTACGCTGGAAAACGATCTTACATCAGTGCAGGATGTCTTCAACTGTCATATTTTTGTCGGGTTTTTCTTCTATGGGTGAATTTCCCAAAATAAGCTTTAGTGTGTATTGCACGCATTAATTGATTTCACAATAAATTATTCACAGGTAGTGCGCCTAGATTTTATCCTGATGATTATCCTGCCGTTTTGGGTTGGAACGTCTGTTCATTATTACCGTTTGAAAACCAATTTCTGCTTTATAGTATATTTTGCTTCATGGAATTTAGTTTAAATCTCGGAATGTTTCAGTGAAACAATTTTTGTAACTTTTCCCACAGTTAATAGTTTTCTTTATAGTAATTGCTGCCTTGGTTACAGTCCGCTGGACCTGAGAGCGCTCTCAAATTTACCGAGTGTGGAAATGTGATTCATGAATAATTTGTAGGGCCAGAGAGTACAGAAGCGAAAGGTTGTCGACACTTTAAAATGAATGAACCCACGCAAATATTTGAGAGTTCCTGCTTGTTTCAAAGGTTCACGGCATCTCTAGAAAGACCAGTACCACAATCATGTGGCAAAGGTTCGTTATAACATAGCATTTGTCATGAAGCCTGAGGTGCGAGCAGCTAATGTCAAGCACAATGGTCTTTTGCACCCAGAAAACAATTTCCGCCATCTTCTTTCTCGTATAATATCGAGCTTAAAGAGAAATCTTTTGTGGGGAAAACCTTCTCAGGCGAGAACCTTTCCTAGTTGTTACGGCTGATCTCGCTATTAGTCAACTGGAACAAAAGGTATAAAACAAGCTGCAGGGTGTGATAATTTGTTTGAAAAGTTATCTAATGGGAAAACGTGAGTCTCGGCGCCTCTTGTGAATGAAAAATATCAAAGCAAAACAAACCGGTAAATCAGCACTCCACTTTTGAAAAGACGAGGGGTGAAAAAAAATTACTGAGCAAAAATAAACTGTGGGGTGGCTTCCTGGTCCGGAAGTTCATGGGCAATTTTTGCGCTGTCAGCTCGGTCACCCAAGACAGTCTGGTTGTCGAGGCTAGGGCTGGATAAACTGCACTCCCACTGAACACAGCAAGGGTTAGGAATGTCGCGAAGGTCGAGTATTCAGTCGCACTCCCAGACAATGGGTAGAGTGTGCCTAAATTGCCGCAAATGGCACACTCCCGGGAGTATTCTGTAGGAAATAGATGGTTGATCCATACTCAGTTTGCGAATGTGTTCGTTTGAATTCGTCGTAATTTGGTTTCCTGCATTTTAGACAAACTGGATTGGGCTGGAAAAAAGCACCTTTTACCTAGTTCTGTCATATCCACTGAGAAATTTTTTGAGCGGTTATGCAGGAATTGCGACTGCGTACACTAATGTCGCAAACAAAATGGTCAGCTGTGAATCTCATTGCCAAATGTGGTTCAAATGATGCACACCAGTCAAAGGACCAGTCGGAACTACGTGCGGACAAGCCAATAATTTCTAGTTGGCTGCCTCGTGGAACCAGCAGGACAAACATGCGATCGAGACGCAAAGTAGAACCACGGAAATTCGAAATGGTTTTCTTTGACACCATGTAAGACGACCGATTTGTACCTACACGGATGTCGTGTTCTTATTGGCATAGGCGCTGATTTTATCAAAGTAACTTACCAGCGATATGCGTCCGTATGCTGCATTCGTGTTTGGGGTATAGACGGAGCAATCATTGTAATTAGCCAATCACCTTAAAAGGTACGAAAGTGCTTCAAATGCTACTCCAAACTCTGCGCTAAAGAGCTACTCGCCATTTCAAACGAAGCTTTAGTAAAACAGGGAGGAAAATAAAAAAGAAGAGCCGTTGAGGGGGAGAATAGTGGTCGTGGTGGTAATCAGCTGAAGGAGTTGATATATGGGAAAAATATAGAATGAAAAAGGATGAGGCGAGAAGGAGAGGGGACATGCAAATAGATGAGAGCAAGCAACATTGAAGGTGAAGGGAGGTGTAAGATGAAAATAAAATAAATAACGCCTTCTGTCCGGAAAACAAAACAAAACTAAGGCAAGCAAAGTAGATATACAATGATCGCATAACAAAATGAAAAACACTTCAGCAAATCTCAAAACGGAATGACCGAAATGAAATAGAAAAACCACCGATCGAACAAAATGAAACCCTCTTTCATTGCGCAGAGATTTACCCGAACGCAAATTGGCACATTGATAACATACTACAGCAAGCCATAGATGATTACCTATAAACTTTCAAACTCAAGTGCTTAACCGAATAATTTGAGGCACTGTTCTTCATCCCCGATTACAAGCAGAAAGCGAGGTGGAACAGCCACAACATAAGACTAAAAGTGGGAGGACGGCAAAGGCCCCCGCGAGGGACAAGATCAGGGTACCGGGGCTTATGTTCGGGACACAGGCAGAAACATGGAGACTATACATCGAATAGAAAATGCTGCGGCACATGTTTGCAGAATGATGAAACGCATCTCAAACAAACATGGGCGGATGAACGAGCCCAACCTCCTCAGACTTCTTCAGGCCTTTGCTATCAGTAGGATCCTTTTCGTAGCCCCCTACTTGAGGTCATAAAATTTAAGAATAAGTTGGACATAATAATAAGAAAGGGAATGAAATGTGCGCTAGGTCTTCCCCCGAACGTGTCAACCGCCAAGATTCTTAGTTTAGGCGTATCGAACACTTTAAATGAAATATTAGAGGCGGCAAACGCGTCGCAACGGCCGAGACTGTTGGGAAGAAGGACGGGTCGCAAAATACCCGAACTTCTGGGATACCAGACCGCTGAACAAGCCAAAGATACACGCGAAATGCCAAAGTCGATCAGGGAGAAAATATAAAATAACACCCATGCCCAGAAACGTGCATCTGCGTATCAGGAAGCTCGACGAAAGAGCAGAGCCAAAGCCCTGAAAACTGGATGCGGTGTACACATGGACGTCCTTTACACCGACGCAGGGGCATATCAGAGTAAAAGCTTACGCAGCAGTAGCTGTTACTGAAAGCGGGAACCCAATTTCGTGGTGCACGTTAGCGAGTAGGAGCGCGACGGAGGCCGAGGAGGTACTCATTGCCTAGAACTGGAAACTAGAACGATAGTAAGCGACTGCAAATCGGCCATCAGAAATTTCACCGAGGGAGGATCTCCAGCGCCACTTTGAGTATTCTAGCAAGCGGAAAAACGTTCCAAAAGAAAAGGTAACGTTAGTGTGGACACCAGCTCATCACGGACTCATTGGGAATGAGAAAGCACATGCGACCGCCCGTGGTCTTACAGTACGGGCGATCCCGTCAACGCCGCCGCTGCTGATGTGGAGTCACCGGCCTCGGCCTTGCATGCCGAACCTCTTTCAGAAGTGATGGCTAACGAAGAGCCAAGTGACTACGGCGAAATTGCGCTATATTATAGAATCAAGAGGAAGACACTACCTCCTGCGGATTCGCACGTAAGTAGAAAACAGGACATCTACTGGAGACATTGGCAGACGGGAGTCTTTTCAGAACCCAGTCCTATATAGTAAGGGGCATCCCAAAGTCGTCGATGCAACTTGTAAGAAACGTAAGGGTCCAGCTGACCTCGTCTACATTGTGTGGACGTGTCCATCATACAGCAAACCGCACCGAATTGTAGCAACCTGGAAGGAACCACTCAGCCGAACCTCCAAAGCGCAGCGCAAGATCATCGGTCTCGCCCTAGAAGCCACCAACTCCCAAGGCATACCGGCCCACTAATTGAGGAAGGGGTACCTAACGCTCTCTCTGACTTGTGTGTAATAAAGTTTTCACTTACTGACTGACTGCTGCACGGGACTGTGAATCATTTTCCGCGATTACTCGGAATGCTTACGTTAATCAATGGTCGCCCTCTCTTCTGCGGACTGACCCATCTTGGCCTACCGATGTCGCACTCGAAGATGAAGTGTCCGACGAAAGCGAGCGATGCGAGAGACAGCGACGACAACGAGCGACACTCGTGTGCGTGTGCCCGCATCAGCTCCTTCGGAAAATTGCCATTCTTCTAGGTACCTTTCGTCGGGCGCGTTGCCAGTTCATTCGATTAAGCGCCGCTAATTTTTGAGGTCACGGCTGGCCAAGTCTCTCTCCCAAAAGTCTGCGGAAAAGTGAACGTGGCTTCGGACCACTGTAATTTTTTCGGAGCCGCCCAGCACTGCGCGCATACTCTTCCGCTCTAAAGTATCAAAGCAAAGAACATCGCTTTCGCATTCAAGAAACGTTCACTTAGGAGACGCGGATTAGTGTGGCGTGGGCGCAGAGTGATATACTAGTAACTGAAGCGTCCGCAGTCCTCTGTTGGCCTGATTTCCGGTGCTGCGGCGATTTTGCTTTCTTTATTTCAGACGAATGCAGATATAGTTTTTGTGTTATCCACTGGCCAATACGCCAACTTCCGCAGCGTCGCTTTCTTTTTTTCACTTGACTGCAGGTACAATTTTGCTGTCATCCGACTGCTGCCGACAAGCTTGATGTTTCAAAATACAAACAATTTTTTCACAGTATTAGCAATGGAATGAGCTGTTATAAGATTGTCATTAAAACTACCATAGTAAAACGAAGCGGAGCAAATAAAAAAAGTGCCCACCAGACTCGTCAAAAGTGAACATTCAGATAATCTTTGCCAGTTCAGTGAATCAGAGAATCAGTGCCACCGCAATAGGGGGTATGGAATGTTTTATATCTTTTGACTGAGAGGCACAAAAGTCGCTTCATGAGAAGCCACATAATTTTTGACGCTTATAGTAGCGACAATTGCTTTTTAGAAAAACTTATCTTCGTTTACACTTTCAGTAGGACCCATTCAATTGGTGGCCAACCACAAATGCAAACTGAATCTGTTTTTGTGGTCACATTAACGGGGCAGTTTTGTCATACGAGTCCAAAGTGGTCGAATGCATAGGCGGGGACCCAGTCCGTGTCCTTGTTTTCAAATTAAACATAAATTCAAAGATAATGTATATTTGTGTCCCGTTTTTATCTCAGCCAAATCAAAACGCCCACACGTGAAATTGTCGATTTGCTATATATGCTTTGGGTGACATACACTCCACTACCGCGTTAAACCCTACAATCAATGAGCTTCAGCAGTTACTTTTTGGTAACCGATGTTCGCAAAGCCCAGGCATGTCCAAAATTTGAAAATTTAGATTCTTCCTCAAGCTTCAGCATGTACACGCGCTGAGTATTATGTTGGTTACGCTATGTGTTTTGCGACCCGCAAAAAAACGACCTTTTTGGGCAGTGTCATCCAATGAACGAAACCGGTGTGTGTGAATTTCTATTTCTACGTGAACTCCGACTCGCTAGAAAGGAAAAAAAGTCGGGGGTAAGCAGTGGCGAAAAACCTGCGACAGTGTGCGCGGCTGGTTGGCCTTTTACCCGAGTGTAACATGTACCGCCTTTGCGAAAATACTGTTTCCGGTGAAAACTTCAACCAGTGTCAGGTTCAGACAATATTAAATAATATAACGAACTCTGCCAACGATAATTTTTGTTATGTTACCGAAAACCCAAACAAATACACACAGCAAGCAGGGGAAAACAGACAAAAGGGAAGAGCATGGTAAGTCTCGAAGAATCTGGCAAAAATTTTAAATGGAGTAAAAAGGATCACTATGTGTCGTGGTACCGCTGGCCCGTGGACCGTGGTACCACTGATCAAGCGCTCAAAGTTGTGAAGCGATGGCCGCGATCGGCCAGGTCACACGTCGGGGTCTACGCTTTCACTGCGTGTTCCGTGCTCTCGTTGCTCCTTGGACGCGACGCCTTCGGGGACCCCCCGACCAGACGGCTGCAGACGTTGCAGAAGACAGACGGGCTCGCGGATTGCTTTGTGGGCGACCACTGAGAGGTGCCACGGCTCCGGGCGCCCGACCGGCATACCTCTTGGTCCTAGTCTCTAACGGCGCCTCTGTTCTTCTCCTTCCACGATTGTCCCTCTCGCCGACCGCTATCGCTGGCAGCTTTCCATCGGCCGGCTCGTGAATGTGGGGTCAGTGACCCCGAAAGACGATGGTGATGCTTGTGTTCTCGGGTTTTGAAACGCACCCACACTGCGTGTCTGGTTTATCGCCGTCTTCGTTCTGTTCACTTCATGACAATATCCCCCCCTTAAGCATTTTTCTGCAAAAAAACTCTCTTCGCCGTCCATCATTCCACTGATCCCAACAATAAACACTCCCGTTGAACCTCAGTCACAAATACATATTTCACAAATTTTAATTGAAGCACACTGAACGGAAAACACGACTTCACGGTAACTGATCGCCAAACATAAATAAGCAAACATAGCAGATCAATGAATTGATATAGACCAAGCATTCATAAATAATATCTTTTCAATAACGAAACCGAGAAATCAAGCGTGCACTAGATTTTCCTTTTTCTACAGTGGCTGCGATGCCGCCATGTGTGTCGTTAGTACACATGTCGGGCCGAGTAGTGATTGCGCTTTCCTTTTAAGTGACGGGGTACCGATGCACGCGTAAACTTGCTGACATAGCGTAGGAAACGCCTGATATGTCTTTTAGTGCTCTTTTTCCGGTACTGCAGTACTTTGCTTGGTTTTTGAACTGTGACCCTTTGCCCGACTAGACTAGTGGCTTCTTAGCTTGAGAGGACGATGGTTTCTTTTTGACACTACCTGGCCTTTTCAGACGGAAATCTGGGCTGTGGGACATTCTCATCTCTGACAGGACACTTTTTCGCTACACAGCGGCACTCCAGAGCCAGGATATCTTCCTAACCCATTTTAACGACATCCTCAACCTCGAGCTCAGCAGACGCCAAAACAGGAAAATATGATGTCGCTACCTGCGCTTTTCCACCGGTTGTGTTGTTCTGATTAGCATAAGGCACCGTCTGATGTTTTGTTGTCACGGGATGTTCACATGGTTGGTTGGCATCTAGTGCTGGTTTTAAAGGCTGCAGTACCTGGGCTGCGCTAGAAGTCGGCAGCGAGAAAGGTGACTCTGTTATATGTTTCTGCATCATCATCTGATTGTAGGGTTATCCTTCGCGTCACGTCAAGCTGCGCATGCCGGAGACGGAATGGCAAGGTTTTGTTTTCAATTTCCAGGCGCGCTCGCACGTGATGGTCACGCTATTTTTTGGGGCAATCTCATTTTTTATGACGGCTAACTCTTTGGCCGCCTCGATCACTAGAGCTGTTTCCTCGCGCCACTAACTCTGCTCCTCTCGCAGCCCCAGTTCAAGCTCATCGCCGATTAACCTCAAGCGCTTTCCCAGCTCACTTAACTCCGCCATCTCCATCTCAGGTTTTTAGAGGTATAACCAACAAACACGCTCGTCCTGCAGAAGACGCCAATTATTGTCAGGTTCGGAAACAATAAATAATAAACCTATGAAAACGAGACTTCCTGTTTATTTTACCCAAAAATCCAAACACCCAACAAACTCACAACAAGCACACAACAAGCACGAGGGAGAGTTGGAAGGGGAAGTTAAAACCGGTATAACTGACATCGAATCAGATAGTATGATGACTTTATTTATGTATTCAAAAATACATCTAAAGGCCCTCAATAGGAGGGTATTACATAGGGGGCAGGATACATTGAGAACAAAAAAAAGAGTACTAGCAGCACGTTAATAGGCAAACAAATAAATACAAGTGGGTGTGAGGCAAAAAAAGAAAGAAAAAGAAAGCAAGAACGAAGGAAAACAAACAAAAAATCCTGAAAGAACTCTATAACCTATAAAAGCACTTTTTAGTAAAGTTAACATACGAAGTAAGTGTGTAAAAGTTATTGGAATTTGGTCGGATCTGTAAAATTTACAATGTGAGATGGTAGGGCATTCCAATCCCCAATTGTGCGAGGTATGAAGTATTGTGAATATTTGGAAGTGTGGCATTTCACACGTGTCACTTTTAAGGCATGGTCCCTTTGGGGAAAGATGGTCGGTGTCGATGAAAAGAAATCAGGATGAAGAGAAGAGTGGTGGTACAGTTTATGAAACAATGATAAACGTGACAGTTTACGCCGATCTGATAGGATGGGTAAAGATGCGCGAAGTTTTAAAGCCGTGACGCTGGTATGACGTGAATAATCTGAAAAGGTGAAAAGAACGGCACGATTTTGAAGGGATTCAATTTTGTCAACTAAGTATGCTTTGTCAGGGTCCCAAATGGCAGATGCGTACTCAATTTTAGGTCTGATGACAGTTGTGTATGCAAGTGGTTGATACATGCTGCGGTACTTTGCATCGAGTGAGAGCTAATGCTGAAAATGTTTCCCTAAAAAGGTTGTATAGTCCGGGATTCATTGCGAATAACCGAAATGTAGATATTACGAAAAAATACCTGTTCGTGCTTTCTCGCCGTATTTAGATGCATCATTGTAAATCACAGAGGAAGCGGAAACTTGTATAGATACTCATTTAAAAGAGCGGATAATAAATAGCGAGGGAGAAGCTTTGGAGCCGAAGGGAAGGGGATTTGAAAGAAAAACGCAGTTTCTCGTTCAATAGTAGATAGTGGGAGAACTTTATGTAACATAACCGAAACGCAATCAAGGCAAGCTTGAACAATTAACACTTCGGGAAAAATACGTTTCGGTCACGAAGAAGTAAAAAATAATCTGGGATCACAACTAAATATAGGCTTAGCAGCTCTAGAGGGGGCTTCGTACATGTGGAGGTAAGTTTGAACGGTCAGCAAGAGAAATCGGACCCTGAGTTTAGGAATGCGTGCCTCTAAGTACAAAACCAGAATTGTACGTTGGTATTGCTTGTTTTCTTTCCAAAATCTTCGGTTGACGACCACATCCCCGCAGTGAACGTCGCGATCTTTTACATAAGCGCGAAGCTTGTTTGAGCTGCTAGAGACAGACGCGAAGCTGGTCTAGTTTAGCTTTTTGCGAACCTCAACCGGCCTTCAGAAGCTTCTCTAAAGTAGACCGGATGCTGATTTTATGCTAGCACCTCGCTAGGTAAAGAGAAGAAAACATTCCGAGCTTGTAAAAAACCCCGAAAACCAAGTTATTTCTACCACCATTGCCGCAGTTGTGCAGCCTTCAGCATAGGAGGACCGTCTCCACATCGCTTTGTGCTCAAGTCATCCCTCAATAGCGAACTTCACTGGAGCAAACATTTCGCCTCCAATTGTTTGCGTTCCAAACTTTTGGGTGCACCCACTTTGTGGACATAAGACTAATCAAAGCTGGTTCATTACCTACCTCTTTATTATTATTATTTGGCGACAACTCCCCCTGTTCTGCGTAACCCTGGCTTTAACATGGCCCATGAAGTTGGCCGGTTAGCATGAGATGCACAACCTTATCAGACACCTAATAGGGAAGTTTGGTCTAGCATAGTAGTCGGTAAAGCATGTTTGGGATACCTTGATCGAAAGCAGCATTTTTAGTTTTATTATTCCGTAATGGATGGGTGCCCGCTGGATTCATACGGGCAGAGAGAGAACTAGCTAACGATACTGTTGATGCTCACCGAGTACGTGTTCTGCATATGAAGAACGCATCAGTACAAAAATACAAAATAGAACATATTTGTAATGTTTAGCTGCGGACGTTTTAAAAATATGAACATCTTAATTGGGGAGATCTTCCGTTTAGAGGTGCAGCAGCACACGCCATCTCTTGACGAAAACAACAAGCTAACACAGAAAAAAAGCGGAAGAAGGCTTTACACACCTACGTGCAGAGACCAAGAAGACAGCAGGAAATCTTAGCACCTAATTCAGGTGGCTTCATGCGCATCATTCCACGCCAAATACAAGCCGGGAAAACACTCCACAACGGCGGAAGAATACTTTGCATCGAATAGATGGACTCTCTGCTATAAGCACAAGATGAAAAATTAGAAGGCACTGACGTATATGTTTTACTTTTATCGCATCACCTAAAGGCGTTCGTACGAGCACGCTGTAAAAACAATGCTCGGGGAGTTTGCTAAGAAATACTACCATTTCGCCAACTTCGACTACTCTAAAGCTTAACGTTGGCGTTGATCGTACAAGAACACGTACTTCGATAAATTTCTTGTGGATTTTTGGCATTCGCCCAGGAGATACTCCCCTACATCTGTTGCGCTTTGCAAACGGCCATCATACTCCCCACAACGTGTTGTGGTTATCGAACGATTGTTCAATGTGGTTCGGCCTGTGAAAGCTTGGCTTCGTGTGACGGTGTTCTTCAGACGTCTTGATGGACTCGGCACGCTTCAGCTGCATTGTGAAATAAATTGAAAATGAGAGGCAGAGAGCGTTTACAGTGATAATGACGTTCATAGGCGCGCGCCTGTAGACGCAAGGTGATTATGTTTATGGTTGACTTTAGGGTTTGATGCACCGACGCAACGCAGGCGAAGAGGCGTGCCGTAGGGGAGAGAGCCGGATTAGTTTTGACCGCCTGGGGATCTTTAACGTGCGCCGAAATCTCGTACACACCGGTGTTTTTGCTTGTCTGATCGCCCCCATCAGGAAATGTGACGCCTCGGCAAAGAATCAAACCCGCGTCGTCGTATCATGATATTTACAAATGAGTGGCTGCGAGGTAGGGTCTGCATAAGCAAAACAGCATTTTTTTGCAATCTTGCTACACGTCATCTTTTATTTTTACATGATTATCCTATCGCTGCGAGGCAGTTGTTTCAAAAACCTGTGCCTTGGATCGCAAAATGTTACTGCTATGTACTGCAGTCGTTGTTTTGTTTCTGGTTTTGTTGTGGTTGGGAACTATGGGCGCTAATCTTGATACGTAATTATAACTTCCCTTGTACTGAAAACAGTTAATAATAAAACGGCTTTCCTGTGATGACCGTTGGATGCTGTGTATTTTTACTTGTTTTTACCACCCTCACTGCCTTCTACGGCGGTGCAATGAATTTGTCCCCCGCTACACAGAATCCTGCTGACGCCCATGTTTCTGACTTCTTTACAACTTTTTATTACACAGCAACCCTTGGTCTGTATATTTTTCTCCGCGAAACTTTGTTGTGAAGCAGAAGTTCCACGTATTTAACCGAGCACACTCTCCAATAAATGAACAATAAAGACAAAGTACAAGTTGCTTTCTATATATATATCTATAAGCTCACCTAAAAGACGCGTATGCCACTTTTGCGGTTAGCATATCCAAATACAGGTAAACGTTCACAGAAACGTGATGTGTAGCCGCCACTGGCTATACCGTGCAGCGTATACCGTACGTGGTGAGAATTGGGGTAAATATTTTGACACTAGGCTTTAGGAAGATTATAAAAAATACAAATGGCTGTTCTTGCAGTGTCTTGTTTGAACGTCGAAGAAGAAAAGTTGGCTCTAAACCATATCATAGGAGTCGAGCCGATAAACCACAATGAAGCGCAATCGCGTAGAAGTTTTTTATGGGCTGGGTCGTGTTTGAAGTTATGATGCTTAGACCAACACCGCCTGTATTAACATTGCCTAACGCGTCGCGCGCTTTTTAATGGGAAGGGTAGGGACGCTTATTTCAGGCACTCATCCGCTATAAGTCGCGCGCCGGCGGCCATCTTGCCTTACGTCACTGCTCGCAAATCGCGAACGCTACACCCACTTCTACGACGTGGGTATGTCAGTTGGCCTGTTGGGTTTCAAGAGCCGTTTCGCTCCCATCTTAGCCGCGACGGGGTGATAGTTCTGGGGCACACTGGAGATCTCGTTCAATGTGTCGCTCTCTTCATACGTGCTGCATTTTTTAAAAGATAACTGCTGAGGTGGAACTGAAATAGTGTAATGATATAATAATTGCCGGGTAGACAAATACGAAAAGAAAAACGATATGTTCGGATGGTAAAGCCATTACTTTACTCGTGTTTTTCTTTCTGGAGGATTTAGGAAAAAGAAAATTGCGTGCACGTTTTTTTTCAGGCGCTGAGTGCTACCATTACTTCCCAGAACTATTACGCGCTTGTTAATTTCAGAAAACCATAGAAAACAAAAGGATAAGCAGATGAGGGTCCCGCCACGCGGTCCGCACGCTTCTACAATACAGTCCTAAATTTTAAAAATGGGTACGGATGCGGACTCATGTGCGAACAGCGGGGATAAAACAAGATCGAAATGCTGAGGGGACAGAGGATGGATGCCCCACTCAGAAAATTTCGGGCCCGTAATCCAAGTAGATAAGCGCGCAAAGCCGTCATCAGCCAGCGGCAGCACAAGCGATTTAGCTCCGAGGCAAAGGCGGTTTTATCAGCGACGCATTATAACAGACAGGCGTGGTAAAAAAGGCGTAGGAGCGCCACCCGGGGACGCTAAACAAACCTTCAACTATTTTGCGTAGTTTCCAAGAAGCGGCGCTGGCCGGTGGCCGTGAAAGCACGAAGGAAGGCTATGGAGAAGGGAAGGGCAGGAGAGAGCCACAAGAGAGTGGTTGTTTGGCCATTTTTCGCTGACGCGTTAGACAATGGTTATACAGGCGGCGTTGGTCAGACCAAAATATTGTCATGTGGCCAAAGACGACGCAGTAGCCTTCAAGGAATACAAGTTTATTGGAGCGAACTTGTGCTCCCCTAACAACTCAAAGAATACAGGCTCTGAAACAGCAGTCAACAAAGTGACGTGTGAAGGCGAGCGTCGACGATTTGAATGCCGCGGCGCCTGCTATGCAAGCTTTTATCTTTCGGCGCGAGTGTTTCTGAAGCCGTCCATTTACATCCAGAACATTGTAGATCAGAGGAGAATATTCTGGGCTATTGATTTTAAGAAGGAACAGTCTTCTTATCTAAATGAGATAGCCCGTGTGGCATAAAAATAAAGAATGGAAGACGCGGTTCACTTGGGACACAGATAACAGAGCCTGGCGTTGCCGGTCGCAAAAACAAATAATAATCATACCCTTTAGGACACTCGCTTGTATGATAATATTACTGTACAATTTTTTTCGAATTAATAATAAACTGAAACTGAAACTGAAACTAATCGGGATGTAGGGAACGGGCTCAGAAGGTCCATTCTGATCTGTTGGAAGGGCCTCGATTGGTCGGCGGTCGGCTGCGGACCTACGGTGGGTCTCGTTGGTGGTGTCTTTCGTCGCTGGCAGTCACGGGTCACGGCAGCTCCGGACGTAGTGGTTGACGTCGCATATAAGGCGCGTCCAGTAGTACTTCGACTTGATTTTTCCAATTGTTCGGGCTGTTTCGAGATGTCCGGAAGTCATGTCGTCGTGGCACTCTTCCGAAATTTCGTCGCGAACGTCTGCAGGGAGGACTAGAAGATAATTGGTTCTGGTTCCGAGGCTGAAATGGTTCTTCACGAGAACGGAGTTTTTCAGCCTGAATGCTGGTAGGTTGCGTTTGAAGTTCCAAGGCACGGCAACGCTGCATCCTTCCAAGTAGACGGTTATGACACGTAAGTCTAGGTCGGCACGCTCCTGGGCGGCTAGATCGCTTTCCGTCACGACTCCGAAGAACGCGCTGTCTTCATCAGAAGCTTGTGCTGGTGGGTCGACGGGAGCGCGGGACAGGCAGTCGGTGTCGGAGTATTTCCTGCAGGATTTATCGACGATTGTAACTTCGAACTCTTGCAGGCGCAAGCTCTACCGCCGAAGACGACCTGAGGGGTCCTTCAAAATGGCGAGCCAACACAGCGCATAGTGGTCTGTCATAACCTTGAATGGTCTACCATATACGTATGGGCGAAATTTTGAAATCGCCCATACATTAGCGAGGCACTCTTTTACAGACGCTGAGTAGTTTTTCTCCTCCTTCGACAGACAACGGCTGGCAAAGGCGATTACTTTTTCGCAACCGCTTTTCTTTTGGACAAGGACGGCACCAAAGTCTATATCACTGGCGTCCATGGGCATTTCCTCTTCGGCGTCTTCGTCCAAATGAGTGAGCACGTGCGGGCTTTGCAGTCCTTTTTGCAGCTCGCAGAATGCTTTTTCTTGGTCGTTTTCCCAGCTGAAAGGGGTGCGATTTTTTGTCAAGCGTGTGAGTGGCTCTGCAATGCGTGCGAAGTTTGCGACGAAGAGCTGGTAGTATGCGCCAGTGGAAGAAATCTTCACGCGCCCTTTTTGTCTTTCGGCCTTGGAAAGTTAGCAATGACTGAAGTTTTTGCCAAGTCAGGGAGGACTCTCGCGGTGTTGACGACGTGGCCCAGAAACTTGAGCTCCTCTTACGCGAAACGGCACTTCTCAGGCTTCAGCGTCAACCCCGACGTACGAATGGCCTCGAGTGTTCGTCAAAAGTCCGCGCGAATACCACAACTTGGTCAAGGTATACTAGGCAGGTGTGCCACTGCAGGCCAGCTAGCACAGTGTCCATTACTCTTTGAAACGTTGCTGGTGCTGTGCACAGCCGAAACAGCCTCACTTTGAACTCGTATAGGCCGTCTGTGGTTATAAATGCGGTCTTCTCTCGGTCGCTCTCGTTCAGCCCAATTTGCCAGTAGCTGGTCTTTAGATTGATCAATTAGAAGTACTTTGCATGGCAGAGGTGGTCGAGGGCGTCTTTGATTCGGGGCAGGGGGTACATGCCCTTGTTGGTGATTTTGTTCAGTCGCCTGTAGTCAACGCAAAACCTTTGTGTGCCGTCTTTTTTCTTCACCAGTACGACCGGTGCAGCCCAGGGGCTTTTTGATGGCTGTATAATGTCGTCGATGAGCATGTCGTCGACTTCAGTCCGAATGACTTCCCGCTCGTGTGAAGAGACGCGTTACGGTGACTGCCCGGTAGATCGGGCTCCCTATTAGGTTATCATTCGGTGCTTTGCTAGAGGTGCCTGACGTAGTTTGGAGTTCGACGAAAAACACTCCCTATAGCGACGCAGCAAATCCAATAATTTGTTCCGCTCTGCTTGCGGTAACGCCGCATTCACGTCGAATAGATTCGGTAGCTCGAAGGTATGTTCGGGTGCGCGTTGAAATTCGGCAACCGCGATCACGTCACTTGCTTCTTGCGTTTCTTCGAGAAACGCAATCGCAGCGCCGTTGTTTAAATCCTGGTACTCGTCGGTGAAATTAGTGACCAAAACGTGAGATTGGTGTTATTTAAAGCGCGCAATGCCTCTTGCGACAGACACACCGCGGTCGAGAAGCAACCTTTGGTCACTCTCTACGATCGCGTCGACATCAGGAACCGCATCTTCACAGGAGACGCTGATCATCAAGCTTGCGTGGGGTGGCAGGGTGACATGATCGTCGGCGATCCTAACAGCAGCACTGTTTTCCGTGTTCGGTTCAGGTATCAATAAGTGATCAGAGGAAAATGTTTTAGACTTGGCCTGTACATCAATTATTGCACCGTTGTCCGTCAAAAATTTCATTCCGAGGATTACGTCTCGGGAACAGTTAGGCAAAATGACGAACGTTGCAGGCTATGTTGTGTCGTCTATGGAGACGCGTGATGTGCACGTTCCACCTATCGTGAGGAGATGGCCTTCTGCTGTGCGTATGTGCACACCGTCCCATCTTGTAACTTTCTTCAGCTTAGACGCAAATGGTCCGCTCATTACTGAGTAGTCGGCACCCGTGTCTACGAGGGCGACTACATCAAAGCCGTCGATGCGCAGCTGAACGTCGGAGGCCACCTTCCTCAAGTGCGGGGTACGTCGTGGCGTAGTATCTCCGCTTGTACGATTTGACGGTCGGGCACTATGCGTTGTAGTTTTCGTCGTATTCTCAGCGGCAGGCTCGATCATATCAGGTACACGTCGCACTGTGTAGCTCCCCTCGTGTTCGGAAGTCTCGTCAGGGTTCGGTCGGCTCATCGGACTGAGGGCATGCCGTGAATCATGATCTTGAGCGAGTCGCTGCGTCGTTGGAGCGTTTTCATTTTTCCGCGGTCGTGAAACTTTACCTCCAGAAGTTGCTGCTTTTAATTTACCCCGGTGGGCTGGGGGACCTTCCACGTGAGAAGTCAGCAGTGCTACGGCGGTTTGGTGACTGCTACGGGTAGGGCGACTGTGAACGATTGAAGCGGGCTGGGCCTTGGTTGATCTTGGAAAAGTTTTCTTCTATGTCAGTAGGGCACTGGCCGAGTCGGGGGCGTGGGGCGTCGATGGAGAACCCTCGCAAACCGAGACTCTTGTAGGGACAGCGACCGCAGATGTGGTCAGCCTCTCCGCAGTGGTAGCACAGCGGACGGTTATCGGGAGTTGGCCATACGTCCGTCTTCCTCGGCGTCTGGTTTCAGGCTTCCGGTAGTCGGGCGGGCGACAGTAGGCGACGGTACGGCGGGTCCTGTTGACGACGTGTTGGAGCAGGGTGGAGTCGGTGAACTGCCGCGGAGTAGGGCATAGCTTGTGGCTCGCGGAATACTTCGAATGGCGTAGAAGTTCCCAACGCTTGTTTGGAGCTTGTTGGGAACCTGAGAGGTTTTCAGAACCATGCGATAGACTCCGAAATTTTGATGGTTTTCTATGGTTACACGACCAGAGGGAATAGGTCCTCCGAGCTCGTACCCATCCTTGCCAAATTCTTTTCCAACTCTTGCCGCATTGCGCGTGAGCTAGGTCACAGTCCAATCCAATCCTGCATGAATTGGCATCGTTATCACTAAAAAGATAAATACGCAATGTCAGCATGCGCTCAAGTTGAACTGGCCAGCTGCACAGAACTGCCGAATGCTAGAGACAGTTCACCATTATAAAGAAAAACTCCAATCAGTTGCATGTATCCATCTCTACTAAACCTTAGTCGCGTTCTTTTGGCAAAAGTTTCGCCGGGGACAACACACACTATTACGCTCCAAAGTATTTCCAGGACTTCCTGAAAAGGGTGGCGTTAGCCACATCAAAGGTTCCTCCCTATCCCTGGTCTCATCTCCCTAATGCCATCCGGGCTAACCTGGCAGCCACGCGCTATATATCACCACTGCTTCGCTTGCTTGTGGTTTATCGCGACAGAAACAGCGGCGGGAGCAGCGTTGGTTCGCGTCATGAAATCGCTCGGAGGAAACGAACATTATATTGGAAATGCTTTGTTTGATTAACATTTTTTCAGCAATTAAGGCACCTTTCGGCACCGAGTGAATGGCAAAGTAACTATGGGTAGGTAGTCTGTCTTTTGGAGCGAACTTACCGGTAGCTTTATTGCCGGGAATGTTATCAATATCGAAATCAATATGTCAATATTATGTATTCGGAAAGAAATGTGTATTTTTCAAAATTTTTATTATTGTTTTCTTTTCGGTTGCAAGCAATGTGCAATCATTGTAGTACAATATGTAATTGTGCTACCTTCACCAATTCTACATGCGTGTGCACAAGGAAGGCAGTACGTGGTTTCGTGCTTTCCCAGGAATTGTTTGGTTTATTTTGTGTTTTAGAGGGTGTATTTAGGTTCCGGGTTTTAGGGTAGATGTTACGAAAGGTATTGTGGAGTTAGTGCGGGATATTTGTTAGGGTTTTTTTTTATTTCTGCGTTTTCAATTTCCTTCGACTTCATAAATCCATGTCCACCATTGTCACAATAAATGTGCTGGTTTTAAATTTTTTTACAGGTCTTGCAGATGCAGGGCATGAAACAGTTTAGTTGTGTTTCAGTTTTTTTAAATTTTGGTCTTGCTTTTGGCCTTCGTGTGCGCCGGCACTGAACAATGGCAGATATGTTTGACTTCGCTAGAGCTTGTGTATTTTTTCTTTTTATTTTTTATGGACATAGAAAATTCTATGGACCAAGTCTCTTTGTCTACATACAATCAAAAACAGTAAGGTCCTAAATCATTCATTTTTGAGCAATTGCAATGCGACGCACGAATAAAGCATTTTGACACATTCTATTTTTATTTTGTTTGGTTTTCTCAGCCTATCTACTTGTGATTGATTGATTGTGGGGTTTAACGCGCCGACGCAACGCAGGCGATGAGGCGCGCCGTAGTGGAGGGCTCTGGATTACTTTTGACCACCTGGGGACCTTTATCGTGCGCCGAAATCCTATCTACTTGTGTTTGCTGGGCGGTACTGGAAGGATAAAAAGTTCAATTGTTCTTTCATCAGTTCATTCTTAGTAACCTTTACTTTGTATCCCCTATTTAGTTTCTAAAATATTCTTACACCACTGAACCCTCTTTCAAGTACTGTGAGAAATTAGTGGGAGAAATGTGACAAATATGTATGTTTCCCAACAGGGTAGTGGTTCTTCACAATTTTTTAGTCGTAGTGTGTTTGTTTTGCATGAGTCTTCTTTTATTTATTAAAAGATTTTTTCTTGTTCGGGTATTTTTGAGGACTTTTATTTTCCTTCTGATTTTCAAAAAAATTTCTTTTTTATTCCTATTGTATTTAGGTACAGCTCTCAGCCTGATAAGGTTAACTGTGTCAATTACTCATTTGCCCTCAGTTTCTTTTGTTAAACGCTTTTCGTTTCGGTTCGTCGTCATAAATTTCTTAGTAATTATCTTATCTTACGCGACATGACCTCGTTTCCTGCTCTGTTGAGCCCTTACTTCGCCAATTATGTAAAATGCTCATTAACACTGTCTGAAAGATTGCTATGTTTCTCTTATCTCGGACGACCATTTGCTAAAAAATATATCGAGAACATTTTTTCTCCGTGATGATTTACCCTTCATTTATTATTGTAGCGTTAGATGAACTACGAATAAACCAATTTCACCGATTTCTCACTTCCCATAATTTTCAAACACGTCGGTCTGTCGGTTGAGGACTTCCTCAAGTTACCGTCGAGTACTTAACATCACCCAGAGCGTAAGATAGTACTCCCAGGGGCTGTTTTTTATGAATTGTTCTCTTTGTGTAGCATCTCTTTCACCGAAATCATAAATACGATAAAAAGCCAGCACTGAAGGACAGACATTTTCTGGAGATGGGTAGCGTTCCGCTTATATGCAAATCGAGATTATTAGACGTGACCTCCTCCGGCAGTCTCCAGCGATCTCCGTTCACGCAAAAATTTCTTTTATTTAATTTTTTAAGGTTTGTACG
>NW_027526422.1:80190991-80353491 GCF_048455015.1 Haemaphysalis longicornis | reverse complement strand
TCAGTAATCGAACCGCCGCAGCACTGCTGACTTCTCACGTGGAAGAAACTAAAAGCAGCAACTTCGGGAGGTAAAGTTGCACAATGCGGAAAAATGAAAACCCTCCAACGACGCAGCGACTCGCTGAAGACCATGATTCAAGACATTCCCCGACCCTGACGATCCAATCTAACCCTGACGTGACTCCCGACCACGACGACAGCAAAACGGTGCGACGTGTACTCGACATCACCAAACCTGCCGATGAGAATACAACGAAGACCACGACGCACATTGCGCGACCGTCAACACGCAGAAGCCGAGATACGACGCCACGGCGCACCCGAAACGCGAAGGCAGCGTCCATCGACGGCTTTGAAGTAGTCGTCCTCATAGAGACGGGCGCCGACTACTCGGTCATGAGCGGACCTTTTGCGTGTAAGCTGAAGAAATTTATGACCAGATGGGACTGTCCGCACATTCGCACCGCAGGAGGCCACCTCGTGACGCCAAGTGGAACGTGCACATGGCGTGTCACCATAGACGGCACAAGGTACCATGGGACATTCGTCATTTTGCCTAACTGCTCCCGCGACGTAATTCTTGGAATAGACTTTTTGACGGGCAACGGTGCAATAATTGATTTACAGACCAAGTCCATACATTTTTCCTCCGATCACTCCATGACGCCAGACCCGAACCCCGAACCCCGTGCTGCTTTAAGGATCGCCGATGATCACGTCACACTGGCAGATCGCGCAAGCTTGATGATCACCGTGTACTGTGAAGATGCTGTTCCTGGCGTCGACGCTATCGTGGAGAGTGACCAAAAGTTGCTCCTCGACCGCGGTGTCTCCGTTGTAGAGGCATTGCGCGCTTTACGCAACGCCAATCCCAAGTTTTGGTCACTAATTTCAGCGATGAATACCTGCATTTTAACAGGGGCCCTGCAATTGCATACCTCGCAGAAACGCAAGAAGCAAGTGACGTGATCGCGGTTGCCGACTTTGAAAGCGCACACGAAGAGCCCTTCAAGCTTCCGAATCCCTTCGACGTGAATCCGGCGGTACCGCAAGAAGAAGGGAAGAAATTCTTGAATTTGCTGCATCGCTACAGAGGGTTTTTTTCGTCGAATTCAAAGCTACTTCAGACACCTCTGGCGAAGCACCGAATAATAACCGAAGATGGAGCCCGAGCTACCCGACGCCAATCCCAACGCCAATACCGACGTCAATACCGACAGTCACCGTACCGCGTCTCTTCACACGAGCGGGAAGCCATCCGGACTCAAGTCGACGACATGCTCAGCGCCGACATTATACACACTAAACTTTTTTGCACCCTTTTTGGCCGAAAAGGTTGTAAAAATCTTGTCCCATGGCTAACACCCATAAAAGGTGTTTTGGCAAAAAAACGGTGTACGGATGCAAAAAGGGTGTTGAGCTCAAACACCCTTTTTTGAGGGTGTTGAGCATCGGGCACGCGCAGTGGCAATGTGAATCGGCGAGCGCGCAGCATTCAACACAAACAGTCAATACGCACAAGTTACGGTTGGAACACAAATGAATTGAGCAAGAAAACCAACGGTATGCAAGTGCATACTTACTTAGTAATACATGTGCTGTTCGTGCTTTTATATCCAGCAGAGGAAAGCCCCCCGATCGAGTCGGAGTACTTGTCGCAAAAAACAGATACTTTAGCGCTAATTTTAGAAGCATGGATTTTACTATAAGAAAATACAAATCAACGCGCAGATTCGCAAAAACGTTTTAATCACGAGGTAGTTTTTGTGTTCTATAAATTATAGAATTTTATTAGATACCAAACAAATCTTCCCCGCCACCTTAACCCTTCAGAAAGGGTGTTAAATATTTCAACACCCTTTTTCCCGGAAGGGTGTAATGCTACAAATTAGGGAGTTCGAAACTAAGAAAAAGGGCGCAAAGGAAAATGATGTCAGATAAAGGGTGTAAGAAAAGACCGCCAACTAAGAAAAAAGGTGAAGAGACCTCCAAATTTGGAGGCATTTTGTACCTGTTTACACGGGTGGACTGAACATTTTCTACAAGCGGGGAGTGTTTTGTACCTCACGGTGTTTAAAGCAATATGAACTGTCGCAATTTATTACCAGTGAAGCTCTTTAACCTTGAGCTAGTTTCGGTGGCGTTAGCAAAAAATACAAAGGAAAACAACTGTAGCTCCTGTAAGGGGCGCACCACCACAGATAGGGTATTATAGCGTGAGTTCGTCTTTCGAGCTTGTTAAAGTCGGAGCACAAGGGGCGTATGCGTATCCGCAACTCCTACTATACCATTTCAAAGGTACTAGCCTTTTTTGGATACAAACAGGAAAAATAAATTGGTGCAGTTTTCCATAGTGGTGCAAGGCTGGAGAAACCCCATAGCTGGGGGCCGACCTAGCTTGTTTCCCCCTTGGATCCCTTGGCAGGGGGGGGGTACACTGGAACAGCCTTGTAAAATCCGGTTAAACATGGCCTCACCCCTCAGCAGTCATGCTAGCTTAGCAAGAACATTGCAAAGCTCAGCAAACATAACAAAACTTAGCAACACCGGACGAAACTAGGTCGACCCCCAGCTCCGCTTTTCTTTTTTTGCAAATGAACACCTATTTCACACCGTTTCAACAACCTATACAGAAAGCCAAGCGTGTTGCAGTCGCCCTTTTCGCCACACGACTATAGTCATTTTTTTAATTTTGATGGTTCAAGTTTGTGTTTCACGTGCCAAAGCTAAACTTGGGGCATGAGGTGCACCGCCCACTGAAACGACCTATCATTGTATACGGGCAATTATTCATTTCTTGCGTAGGCAAATTTCTTGCGAGTAGACGAGTATATGACGGGATGTCTTCTTCTTTACAGTGCTGTTTGCATCAATCATCATCATAATCATCATCATCATCAGCATATCTGTGCCCACTCCAGGGCAAAGGCCCCTCCCATTATTCTCCAATTACCTCGGTCCTGTAGCCACTGTGACCAATTTATCCCCGCAAACTTCTTAATCTCATCGGCCCATCTAACTTTCTGTCGCCCCCTGCAACGCTTGCCTTCTCTAGGGATCCACTCTGTTACCCTTAATGACCAGCGGTTATCTTGCCTTCGCATTACATGCCCTGCCCACGTCCATTTCTTCTTCTTAATTTCAACTAATATGTCCTTAACACGTGTTTGTTCCCTGACCCACTCCACTCTCTTCTTGTCCCTTAATGTTACACCTATCATTTTACGCTCCATAGCCCGCTGAGTCGTTCTCAATTTATGTTGAACTATCTTAGTGAGCCTCCAAGTTTCTGCCCCGTAGGTGAGTACCGGTAAGATGCAGCTGTCATAGACTTTCTTCTTCAGCGACAATGGTAGGCTGCTATTCATAATCTGAGAATGTTTGCCATATGCACCCCACCCCATTCTGATCCTTCTAATTATCTCTGCCTCATGGTTGGGATCTGGGGTCACAACTTGGCCTAAGTAGATATATTCGCTTACCACTTAACTGCCTCGCCACCTATTTCAAACCGCTGTTTTGTCCCGAGGTTATTGATCATTACTTTAGTTTTCTGCATATTAATTTTCAGGCCCACGGTTCTACTGTGTTCGTCCAGTGCGGAAAGCAGAAAGTTTTCTGTTTCAGTGTGAAAAGCGGAACGTTTTCGGCTCTAACGTTACCAAAATGTGCCTGGCGAGCTTGTTAGCACTAGACTATCGGAACGGCAACAAGATAACGCAAGTATAGCCTCTAAGGTGCCACCCTGTCGCGGAAGTCAGCTCGGTTTGTTTTGCTTGCGTGTGACTCAACACGCGCTGCCGTCTCCGCGCCAAAAAAAACGTTTCTAACTGTAAAACTATTCTGCTTCGACGTTCCAATATGGTACAAAGGTACAATAGAAGTTTATGCAAGAGGAGTGCGAAAGGATTAGAATCTCCACGGCAGATTTCTTGTTGAAAATGTAACGGTTCGCACAGCTCTGTCTAAACGCGTCCGCCATGTTGGGAAAATTCTAGAAGCTGTGGTGGCTGTTTATTTACATTTAGGCTTTTGACTGTAATTTTACCAAATATGCGCCTAGCGAGCTGGTTTAACCTGTCAAAGGATCGAAAGAGCAAGGCAAAAACGCGAGTTTGGCCTTTAGGAAGTCACACCGTCCCGTACGTAAGCTAGGTTTGTTTTACTTGCGTGTGAGTCAGCGCTCGCGGCTGTGCCCACGCTAAAGAAAGAAAACGTTTTTACTGTAAACCTGTTCGTGCTAGGAGGTTCAAATTCAGTATAAAGGTGCTCTAGAACTTTACGGAAGAGGAGTCTGAAACGATTAAAACGTACAAGGAGGTTTCCTGACCCATATGTAAAATTCGCGCACCTCCGTTTAAACGCGTCCGCCATGTGGCGGAGGATCACGAAGCTCGCTGTCTCAAAAAACACTACCCCAACTGCTGTGCAGATTTCGGGGCATCCGCGATCAAAACAAAATCTGGTGCCATGCCGAGATCTTGTGCCACATGAGGGGATAATGTTCTGACTTTGAAACGGGTGCACAGTGCTGTTTACATCTTTATACCAATGCCGAGACGCACCCCGGACATGTGACCTATTACCTTAATTTATGTACTGCGAAATTTTATATTCACGGGCGAAACACGTGCCGTTTCAGGGCTGGGGTTCGTGCACTAGTTTTTCTCCAAAATCGCTAAACCAACCTTTGCACTTCAAACTTTTGCTGCAAATCACTTGTTCCAAATCGTTCCCAGAATTCACAGAAAACGTCAACTCTTTCTCACGTTCAATTTGTTAACCACGCTGGGCAGACTCTCGACGCTTTTGGTGCATTTAGTCATTCTGTACAAAAAGGACACGTAAACTATGTAAAACAAATTAGCTCCAATCCGCGCTATTGTGTGCGGGATTTCAGGGGGACCTCTTCGGCCATTAACTCTGTCGCGCCTCCGCATCTCTGTCGTTTCGGAAAGTCTTTGGAAGGAGAGCCAAGACCGAAAAGAGGCAAGGGATTTGGACAGCCGGCTGTGTGTCCGGTCGGTAAAATAGGAACACGTGTGTGCCCCGGCGGAATCGAGGGGACATCGAGTCACGGCTTCAGAAAAGACCGAAAACCGGCTTCTCACAACCGCACGGCCCTGGCGGTGCGCGCGACTCAAGACCTGCGGAGGAGAGAGAAACTGGAGAGTCGTCTTGGGCCAGCGGTAAAGAACGGCTGTCCACAGAACACTCGTGCAGACGACAAAACGCCTGGGGCCTTCTTCTTTAGGATGTAGCCAATATTAAACGCCCATTTAATCGCCACCGGTCCGCAGTTTGGCCTCCCTCCCAACAAACTCGTTAGCAGCGGCGGGATAAGCCAAGGCGGACAAAAGAACTTCGCGCAGAAGAACCACCTGATCCGGAATCAGTGCAGATTCCTCATTGTGGCCTCCTGGAGACACAAGCGACGAAGAAGGTACGAGTGACGAGCGGACAGAAGACTCATAGAGCAAGACAACGAGGCCTTTCTGACGTGCAAACAAGGTGCGGAAACGGCGATCCGGGATAAACCGACGCAGCGTTGCTCTGGGAGACACAAGCACTACAGACTGGTAAGTGCTTCAGCGACTACACTTCGCCAGACAATTTGATTCACATGGTTCGCATCGGGCGCTAAATTGACTGCCACTAGGTGGCTAGTTAATTTGTATTTGCAGACATAAAGCTCTCGCCAAGCATGGATATAGCAAAGTGCACTAAAGATGAGTTGCTGCTGTTAGCAGCGGAGTTGGAGTTAGAGGTGACTGGGAGAATGAGGAAACCGGTATATCGCAGGGCTATTCAGGAGGTGGATTTAAAGGAGGACAAAATTTCAGATGCGTGTACCAAAATTTGCCGAGTGCAAAAGTTAAAGGAAGAGCACCGAAGGAGGCAGAATGAGGAACGGAAGAGGCAGGGCGAGAAAGATGCCAGAGATGCAGAGATTAAGCTTGAGGACATAAAGTTTCAGCAAGCTAGGCTGGGAAATAGGGATTCCTCAGTCGTTCAAGGAGGCAAAGGTACGATGACAAATTTGCTTCAGCCATTTAAGACGGGAAATGAAGATGACATCGGTCTCTACCCAATAAATTTTGAAAGATTGTGTGAGAGGCAATCACACAGCCGCGATACCTGGCCACAGCGGTTGTTGTCGTTGCTTCCTGGTAAAGCATGGCAGGTTGTGGCACACCTAAGTGCTGGCTATGCAGGCGACTACAATTCTGTGAAATCGAGCCTGCTCGCGAATTAGAGAATTTCGACAGAGGCGTTTCGAAGAAGGTTTCGGCAAAGCAAAAAGAAGCCAAACGAAAGCTTCGTTGAGTGTGCTTGCTGACTGAGCGATAACTTCTCAGAATGGTTCAAGGGGTCTGATGCCGATGGGGATTTCTCTCAATTGAAAGACCCCATGTGTTTAAAGCGGTGTTAGGAGACCTTGCCGGATAACGTGCGCTTTTGGTTTGAAGACAGGCAGGTTGGTGTATTCATGAAGAAGGCAGCCCAGCTGATGGATGAATACGTGGCTTGCCGAAACATAAAAGTAGGTAGAATGAGTCAGGATGCGCCAAGGACCGTTGAAAAAGGGAAATTTCCTACCGGCGCCACATAACCGCTTCATGGTGGCCAAAGGGCAGCAGGGGAGTGATGATGCAACGAACACGATACCGAAAACGGTCGTCAAAGATTTTAAAGACCCGCCGATCTAAGGTGACCTATAATGTGTAGCTGCAAACAGCCGGGACATTTTGCTCAAAATACCCGAAATAAGACGCCGGCTTTTGCGTGCGTGAGCAGCCATCTAAGCAACTATGACCTGCTGAAACTATACACTAAGGCAGTCATGGTAAATGGGCAGAAATGCAGGGTGCTTAGGGATTCTGCAGCTACCATGGACGTGGTCCACCCGAGGTACGTGAGAGCGGATGATTACGTGTCAGGGTGTGCGTGAATAAAACAGACGGTCAGCGATGATTCTGTTTGTTTGCCTACAGCAATGATGAAAATCGAAGGACCATTCGTGGTCCTGGAAACTAATACTGCTTTTTCAAACTTACTAGCCGGAAAGCTATCCATAGCTGTTCTCAAACAGCTCCAAAATGTTCATGAACGAAAGGTGGTGCGCTTTCACAGCCACGCAACTAACATCACTGACACGATCTCAGGCGCGGAAACTTGCGAATGAGTTATGCTACATCCGTGAGCAAACTTTTGTGGAAGTAGACCAGTGGGAGAGTTTGGCCGAAATGCTTGCGCAACCAGAATCTAATGCTTCTCTTCCTGATATAACAGAAACTTACGACGGTGACTCAGGGGCATCCCAGCCTTCGGAAGGGCGCCCGTCAGAAAGGGTAAGCGAGGGGGAGCTTCAGACAACAGTGGTAGCATCTACTGCGAACGTTTTCGAACACTTGCTGAATAGTGGCCGGGAAGCTTTTATTGCGGATCAGAAAAGTTGTCCGTCACTGCATATTCAGGCAGTTAATTCAAAGGAAGGTGTGTCATCTAAGAATATCACCTTCCAAGGAAGACAGGGACTTCTGTACCGCAAGTACGAAGGCAAGGGCGGAAGAGAATATGATCAAACAGTGGTGCCGGAAAGGCATCGAAAGGGTTTGCTCGCTTTCTTTTCCGATCACGCGTGGGAAGGCCATTTGGGCATAAACAAGACCAAACAGCGGTTACTACAGGAATTGTATTGGGAAGGGTGTTTTCGAGACGTGCAGCAGTTCGTGCGAACTTGCGAGACCTGCCTGTCGGAGTACAGGTACCTACCGACGCTACTGGGCCCGGCAACCAAGTTTCCGGAGGCCATACCGTTGAAAGAAGCGACTTCCATCGAAGTGATCGATGCTTTGCTTGGGATATTTTCGCAGTTGGGAATTCCTGCGTAAATACAATCAGACCAGGGCGCGTATTTTACGAGAGCGCTAACTACCACTTTCCTCGAAAAATGTGGAATGCGAATGTTTCGCAGCTCAGCTTATCACCCGCAGTGCAAGAGCGTGGAACGATGGCACGCTGTGCTGAAGAAAGTGTTGAAGGCGTTGTGTCACGAAAGGAAAGCGGTCTGGAACCGTTGCCTCCCGGGCACACTGTCTGCTTTGCGAACGGTTCCACACGAGGGAACAGGGTTCGCCCCCTACCGAGTTAGTGTACGGGAGAAATCTTCGGGGCCCCCTTATACTCATTCGGGAGCTTTTGGAGAATGAAAGGGTGGACGAGACTGTGGTAGAGTATGTAGTATAACTATTCCAAAGGATGCGTCACACTCATAAATTGGTGTGAGAAAACTCGGAGGCGGCGCAGAAAGTATCAAAGCGCCATTATGACCGAAATGTGAAGAGCAGGGCGTTCGCAGAGGGAGACAAAGTGATGATCCTGTGACCCAATATGCAGAATCGTCGCTAGGCTCACTGGGATGGGCCAGCGGAACCATTGGGAGGGGAACCAAGGCCGAACAGAGGTAAGTGATTTAGACCGCCAGCTGTGTGTCCAGTCGGTAAAATAGGAACACGTGTGCGGCCCGGCGGAATCGTGGGGGCAGCGGGTCGCGGCTGCAGAAGAGATCGAAGGCCCGCTTCTCTTAACCGCGTGGCCGTGGCGGTGCGCGTGACTCGAGACCTCCGGAGAAGAGAGAAACGGGAGAGTCGTCTTGGGGCAGCGGTAGAGAACGGCTGTCCACGGAACGTTCGTCCGGACGACAAAAGGCCTGGGGCCTCCTTCTTTAGGATGTAGCCAAGAATAAACGTCCATTTCACGCCACCGGTCCGCAGTATGGCCTCCCTCACAATAACCCTGGGAAGATGGTTGGAAAGCAAAGCTATAAACTACCCCCACCTCAACTACCCATGCGACGTCACTTGAATTCACACACGTAGCTCTACAAAGGGTGAAACGAGAGATTCTCCAAGCCATTAACTTGAATTCGCTGGCGCGGCATCCCGAACACAGCGGCAGCGTCGGCCACGGCCGGGCTAGAGCAGCGGACGGCGGCGCTGTAGCCCGGTCATTAGTCGGGAGAGAGAAAACGGTGAGGAGCGTCTTTCGGAGGGTGAGACAACGGAACCTAGCCATCCTGATGTGCTAGCTTGGGGCTACAGCCCTGCGCGACACAAGCGCAGACACCGAAACAATGCGGCATGTCAGCTTAGTGATTCCCATTTATACCGATCTAAACTAGTTAGCTTAGTAGGTTTGAGAATTGCGAGAAACTGGAGGGAACTTTATATTTCCTATTTATGTGAACCTGTTGCTACTTTTGCCTTTTGTAATATCTCTTAAAACACAGCCGAATTGGTATTCACCAGTTTAGAAAACGGAGTCCCCTTCGTGACAAGCAGTGGGCAAAAGGTAGCCTTTCCATAGGAGCCTGATGTCTGTATGTGGTTTGTACCTTTTGTTTTCCCGCCCTGCAAACCAATCCTTAACGTATGTTTGCCGTACGAACACTTAAGTCTGTCGGGTGCGAGTTACCTTGGAGCTGCTGCCGGACAAGTTAATCAAGCCGTGTGAAGGCAACGCGCAATGAAAGCGAAGCTGCATCGAAACAGGGCCGAAACAACCGCCGCTGCAGCAGACGACAAAGGGCTACCGCGCACGCCGCCGCCGGCGAGCAGGCATTCCCGCAGGGGGAACGCTGGGCAATTAGCGGCGGCACATATAGTGTGCTCCGTGAGTAAACCCTCCGCCTTCTTTCCCTCCGCGCGCCGCGCCTTTGACGCTTTAAGAGTTTGTTGTACCCCACGCCACAAAAAGAACCGATGGCCGGTACAGCTAGAAAGCTTTGCTTTAAAACTGAACTTTCACAACTCATCATTTGTGCCACGTTCACTATTCCCCGTAAATTCTAATCGATTGGGTTCACTAGCTCAACCAAGTAGGAAGGTTTCGGGAACCCGTCAAGACGCTTGATTTTCGCCGATAAAATAAATGCAGTTCCGAACAAGAGTTAACATTGTGAGCTTCGTGGATGAGGTGTCACAAGTGGGTAAGACGCACATACTTAACTGTATTGAAGCGACAATAGACGAGGACCCTGACCTCAAAGTAGAAGCTTAGTGCATGAGTCGAACAGCAACTAGAGACAAAATGGCCTAGGCAGATCAAGAGAGCAAAATCTGCTCAGCGGACAGAGTAACCTTTTCAAACTTAGAAAAGGGTAGTGATATTATAGACGGAAACCTAGCAAAATTATTCCGAGAACAAACTGAATACTTTGAAACAATATAAGCGTAGGCGAAACGTCAATGCAATTCTTTCTGACGGGAAAGATGATGTCAAGGGGTCTAAGGAATATAGCCATCTCTTCCTAATCTTTGTTCCTTACATGTGGCCTAGCACGAAAATATTTAACCATATTGATTACTCACTACAGTTTAAATACGTACAGAACTGGCTGGAATTAACAACATTGCTGAAAAATAGGAACACTACCGTCATCATTCTGGTAATTACAAAAAACGTAATCTAGAATAAAGCACTCTACAGGACATTCTTAGAATTATGAGAAGCTTCGGAAGTACTGTTACCATTGATATACAAGAGATAAGAGATTTGAATGAGGCGCTTAGAGGAGGAAATCAAATGAAGCAGGATCCGGGTAATGTTTCACCAAAAGTGTGTAACATTCGTTACCATGATTGGTGCGAGGCAAGGAGACTGTACATTTCGTGATTGTTTCCTGGGGACAAGCTTTTGGAGCCCTGAAAAGAGGACTCCACCCAAGGTTCACCCTTTAATCCCTTCCCCACCCTCAATAAAGGTTTACTGAACTGAACTGTCATGATTGTTTATAGAAGATCAGATCCTGCAATATTTCGGGTGTCAGGGATACAAGAATATCGGAAGTTTCTGAGGCCCATTTCAATTTCCAGAAAACAAAGGCTTGTTTGCAGAGTTACAGCATCATCTGCAAAAACGTTTTTGGCAGTGTACCAGGAAGAACTGCCTCTGGAGGTTAAAGCTGTATGTAAGAACGAGAAAAAGCAATGTTACGCCGACACCCTGGAATGATCGCCTTTCTTGTAGGTGACAAGATGCGTGAAGAGGAGGATGAATGTAGTATCCGGACATGTCGGCAGACGCATCCAAACTACGAGAAGACGTTCAGCGTGGTATTATGGCCTGGCACGAATTCGGCTAACAGTATTGAGCAGGGACAGTGGTTATTGTGGGCAGAAGATTTGCACCTCATAAAACAACCTGAAATAGAACTTGTTACAATTTACAATGACCATTGGGTAAAGTTGAGTTACAATAGTACTTGCATCGCTATTGTTTCTGGAGTGAAAAAAAGTTCAGTTCAAAATTATAGGTTTTCCAACTCATCTTGGCTTAGGTTTGGCTGGAGAATAATAGCGCATTCTGAACATCTTGCCCATACATGAACGTACGTTTGACAGCCAGTGTTATCGCGGTAACTTCGATTGTCAATCAGACTTTCTTATTTTTTGAAAATACGTTTTTGGGGGATGATCGAGAATACAGCGATTTTTTTGGTAAAGAAATAGGAGCCATGAAGTATAATTTGACAACATCTTGGTAGGTGCATTTTATGTACAAGAACTTCCCAAATTTTGAGTTTGAAAAAGCGGTTGTCTGCTCCAGTTTTATTAGAAGCGCTGTCACACATTCGATGCTTTCATTTTTTTCCAAGAGCCTTACAAAGCCCTTCTCATTTTTGCACTCTTTAGAGCGTAAAATTGTGATGTTTTTGGTTGAAATGATAGAGGAGGTGAGTAAGAAACGGTCATCAGATACCCTGCTACGGTTTTGGAAAACAGAACATCTTGCTATTTTTTTACATTATGGATCCACCACGCAAAGATAAGGTTGTAGACATCTGGCTCTTGTAACGGAAGGCGCCGGTGAAGTACAAAATACTACACACTAAACTTAAACAAGAATAGCTCCGAAGAAAGGTGGTAGGTGCTGTCCTACAGCGGGGTTTGGTAATAGCTGGTTCCCCTTTTTGGGGTAAATGTCAGCTCGCAGAATTCCGTGAACATCTTCGTGTTTCTTGTGTTAATAAATAACCACAAAGGAAATAAAATTCAGTTACAAACGGCGACGATTTTCCGGGCCATCAGGGAGCCGAGAAAGCTTTCGGAAAATCGGCCAGTTCGAAAAACGGAATTCGCCAACACATACCACACTATTTACCGAACAGATTGACGAACTAGTGAATCTCTTTCTTCAGGGCGCCTATACAGTGTCGTACCAGTAGCTTAGCTTGCACATTGCCGAGAGTGACGTTCTCGCTGTAAACAGCAGATGTTTACAGCTGTCAACAAGCCTTTCTCCTGCCGTACACACACTTTTGTCGAGAAGGCGGATGGGGAAGCCGGTTTTGACACTATCGCTAACAACTCGCGGGGACCCAACAGCACCACCACCTCTATGCGACTAAACGGTATCGGCGGTGATTGAAGACAGCCTTCCTCCTCTATGCGACGGTGCACCGTCGCACGAAAGACGGTGTACCAACGAGTACATGCTATCGAGGCTGTATGCAAGATCAGCTGCCGATACGCATGTAACGTGGTTTCAAGGCTAGAGATAAACAAAAGGGCAGCGATGTTGCTTGTGTTTTCGGTACGATTTGGCTCACTGTTCAAAAAAGAAGCCTAGATAAGCGAACAAAAAATGTTTTAAACGTCCGACATTTACATCGGTGGGAAAAATTCATTTACGGAGCTGATGGTGGTGCTGTTGCAGAGTCCGTATGTTTAGTTAGTTACAAAAAAAGCATTCGTTGTCTGTAATAAATTTTCACAGTGACTATTAAATCATTCCCTTAGACTTTGGTGCACCACAGGGAGCTTAAGTACACGGGGCATGTAGGTTTATACTCAACAAAACATAACAAACGAAACAAACGCAAACGATTTTATGTTCTTCTAGGGCCTCTTTTTTATGTTCCATCTAGATTTACCAATTGGCTCGGGAAAAAAATGTTGAATGTTGAATGCAATTTACGTAATGTAGGATGCATTACTGCGAACTGCTCTGCGAGAATTATGTAAAAACAGGTCTCTTTAGTTGAGTCACAGGAATTGGAATAGCCTTGGGCAGAAAGTGAACAACTTTTACCAGAGCAAAGTCAACTTTCCCAGGGTGCAAAACATACATTCAGGGAGCATATCAAGTCATTAGCAGTGAAAACACTTTATAAGCCAGGCGCTTTACGTAAATGGTGTACCGCAGAGATATGCAGCACACTTATACCAAAATACCTTCATCAACATTTCTACATTCCAATTGTAATAACTAAACACGGCTTAGTTTTGTTTATCGACTAAACATAAAGAAATAAACAAATAATAGAGCAGAACAAGGACCAATACTTATGTACGACAGGCGTAACAAGTGCAGATGTTTGAGGAATGCAATAAAAATATTGTACCATGCACTTTACGGCGGCTACACTTGCCTGATATGACGAAACCAGGTTCAAATAGACGGCACAAAATTGTTATTGCATCTGGTACCCCATGCTCAGCGCGGAGAACTGAAGAAATAAAATTCTTGGTTTATAAATCGCTAAGTTAGGGTCTGTGGTGTTCTTAGACACGGTTTTTATAAAGGATTCATAAACTTTTCATAGAATTGTCAATACGCGTCGCCATAAAAAAATTGTACCAGTTACACGTAGGTACATTTTGTAAACATGAGAAACATTTTCAGTTAACCACAATAGAAATGAATGTTAGTTATATGACGAACTGTTTTTTAGAGCATCTGGATGATATATATGGCAAATGTAGTTGTGTTGACGCAGACAATAATTTGGTGATTTATATGTGTAAAAAAAAAACAATTGTGGAAACAAGCCTGTCTTTGTCGCAGGAAAATACCAGACAAAGTTCGCTATAATATGCATACAGTTTGCTGAATCGCTTACAGCTCAAGCAATCCTATGGGCCAGGCTATGTGCTTTTTAAAAAATTCCTCATATTTTACGCTGTGTGCGACCTCTATAATAAAGTCACCGAAGTCTATTTGAAGGCCTACAGAAATAATCTCCTGTCTTGAGTGAATTTCCCAGTCTTCCTTGTTTTTGTTTTAAAGCAAACCTTTTTACCTCTTAACCCCAAGGGTTGTGCCGCGACCATTGGTGTCAACAGAAAACTGCCGCAAATAAATCAGACCAGTTACTGGCACCGCCAGGAATCAAACATGGAATAAATGAAGAAGTTGGGCTATCGCCCGTTGTTTTACCGATAGAGCAACGAGCCCACGCAGAGATGGGGGAGACAGATGGTGCAATCATCGAGCACATCTACAGGCATACCCCCTGCGTTCTTTATAAATGCCACGTGATAGCGCAAACCGACCTCTCGTGCCACTGTGCGCTCAGTCCACGGCAGGTATAGCGTCCGTGTGGGTGCCTTGTGCATTAGCTAGGAGTTATAAAAAGTGAAAAAACTCACATTAACGTATGAAATTCACTTTTCCTCCGAATCTTCCACCGATCTCGTCGCCTCTGAAGGCTGCGGCCGCGGCGGGGAAGTTGGATCATCAAACACCGGGTGTGAGCTTCCTTTAATTTTATCAAAAAAAGAGTTTCCACTCTTGTGCTTCACCAAAAAAAACTCAACTAACAATCGTTCGTGAATGATGCATTGATTTACCTGAGAAAGAGTATTTTTTTAAAGTAATGAAGGGTGTAGTTAAGTGCATTTCACATGTTTCTAGTTTCACACTGTGTAGAGCGACGCGTGTGTGTGAATTCAAATGACGTCGCATGGCTAATCGTTGTGGGCGTCCTTTACAGCTTATATTTCCAACAAACTTCTCAGGGTGGATTCGTGCGCATCTTTTTAGTAATCGATTTTGTTTGCTCATTTTGGCCAAACTTTTCAGGTGTCATAATAATTAGAAATAAGCCACAAAGTGCTGTTCGTTTTGAGAGGAGGCTTTTGTAGTGGGAGCAATAAATATGATACGATTGATTGTTTACACTTGTTTTTACATTCACAAATGGAGTAAAGAGCAACGTCCCTGAAATTTTTCCCCTGGAAACCCAGTTATTATTATTTGAAGGCGGAGATATTTTTTTCTGTTGCCACGGAATAAAATTTATCACCTAAGCACTATGACTTCTTGAGAACAGCTGATGGTACTCAACAAATAAAAAAGGGGTAAAATTTAATCGAAGGATTATTTGTTGAGGCAGCCACATCCAAGAAAACGTCAACCAAAATATATACCTATAATTTTAGGCTTTAAATTGCGCCATGAAATATTTGTTTACGTTACCTGAGGTGTTCGGGATGATGGTTTCTTGTTGAAACATATGCAGGTCTCTTTGCAGGTCTCTGCAGGTCTCCTAGTCAAAGTGTAGCATAAATATCTGTGACTATTTTATGAGTTTTTTATTCTCCGTACAGTATCAAAAAACCGGGAGAACAAGAATATTGTCACGGTACATGGCGCACAATGCCTCATGTGGTCATAGCTCACCATCCACGAAAACGGGGACGACGACCACGACGAAGGGGTGGCTGGTGTGTAGCCCACGCACGCTCGGTATTCGCCGTTTGTAAACAATATGAATAGATGTTCGCATTCCTGATCTTACGTGGGTAGTCTCCTCTCTGTCCTGCCGCAACGTAACAATATGTATCTGGTATACAATCTGATATTTATTCGCTCATTTCGAAATAAATTACAATGCGCGAAACTTTGCAGCATTTCAAAAGCCACATGCTGAATACTCAGAATTTTACATCAAATTCGGTTAAGGGGAAACGATGTCAATGACGCATTTTACTCGAGCAATATTCCAGACGTCAATGTGACCTTTTTAGTTCTCTTGCAGCGACTTCTCCATTGTCTTAATTCTGATTTTACTCGTTGGAACATTCTTAAGCTGTTCCAAAGGTCACTAACCGATCGCCCACGCCTTGTGGGCTTGGGGCCGCGCATCGTCTCAAAGAAACGATTGGCGAAGCCGGGCAGCGGTACTGTTTCTTAGTTTCGTCTAGCTCAGACACCGAGAAGTCTAGGGAAGGATCATCCACTCGAATTACCCCGGCTTTGCCGCCCCCGCAATACTGGAATTATTCCGAACTGGTGGGGATGGACGCACGAGCCGTGCGTGACGCATGGCGTAGCTTCGCCGCTGGTCCCGTGTAGTGTGGCGGCTAAACAGAGAAACGCGATGTTATTTCATCGGCCCTCCTTTGTGTGACTGTGGAAAACCGAGGCGCTCTCTGCTTCCCCCTGCGCCCCAGGTGTTTAAGGGGGCGCGGCAACTCTGCGCCCCTTCCACGTTGAGTTGGCGCGCGTTCAAGGTGCCGCACTCTGTCATCTTGCGGGTGTATATTATCCAGTTTATGTCCGCACGCTGTGACGGCTGGTCGACGAGTTGATAGATACAAGTTATAGCTATTTGAGCGGACTTTGTTCCGTCCCGTAGGGTTTTATAGAAGCTGGAGGGGTGTCCCAATAATTATGGAGCCTAACATGCCCAATAATAGTGTTCGATTACAATTCGATCTAGGCAGCGGGAGAAACTTGGGGAGCAGTTCGGTCAAGCTGGCATTGTGGTTTATGACTATGGGCCCTCAAACCAATGGTAGGTTCGCAATTTGCGGATCGGATGGGCACTTAAGGATCACCTCGGTACTCGTCTGCTCTCTGCCCAACCAGAGGGTTCTCGCGGCGGGAAATAAAAATGACAAGAGCCAGAAAGCTGAATAAATGGGCGGTCGTCTTTACTTCCCATTTGAAACGCGTTCGTTTTTAAAACCACCAGGAAACGTTGTTTACTTATGCGAAAAGAGGCGATAAATTAACAGACCCAGGCACACTTTTTTCAACACTTTCTGTATCCTCAATGTTTCAGAACGTACTCAAACACACATAGGCTACTTAGACTTAGGGTCACAAACTACCTCGTCAAAAATTGTTGGTGTATAATCCGTAGAAAAACTTCTAAGATTTTTCTCTTTTCTGGTATTGAAGTTCTTCAAGCGCTGGAATCTTGTCATTAGAGCGGTGTAGCAGCGCATGCAAAGTCGACTTCCGCAATCACTGCGTACGCAATACCTCCTGCTCAAAGTCCAAAGGACTGAAAAGGCTGCTTAAAAAAAGGGGGGAGGGGGGGGGGGACGTCGTCGTCCCATGTACGACTCACTCGTTGAAGTGACCATGGTAACGACGACGCTGTAAACCAACGCGGGTAGAACCACCGCCTTCAAAAATCGCGGACATAGAAGAGAATTCTGGCGGCGAACCATAAAATGAGTGCTCCTCGGACGAGGTCGGTCTTCTACGTCATCACAGGCCGCCGAGCAAACAAATAGTTCTGTCTCGTCGGGGTAATAACTTTTGCTAGCATGAGAAAATATGCCTACTATTTGTGGACTATTTGTCGACAACTATAGAGTAGATTTTTTACACAAACAAAATCACTTTGATATCCATCTCAGGGCCGCTTTAAGAAGACTCCGCCCTACCGTCGCACTCTCGTGCACATTTACTCCACCGCTTTCACCATTGGTTCTTTTTTCGTTTATGCCGCCGACAGCACGACCCACATGCCAGTGTGGTGTTGCTCTCCGCATTATGACGTCGCCTTCCCGGAGTTGCGCAGGTGGCCCACACTGGTCCTTACCGGTTTCTCCCGGCGGAGAGAATAGGAAAGCGAACAGAAAAGAAAAACAGACGGGGTTACTCAGGTGAGGGAGACGAGGAAACAGCGACCAAAAATGGTTGTCCTCTGCCGAGAAAGCTGTGATGTCGGCCGCCCGAACCAATGAGTGGAGAGCCTCGCAGGACATTTGTGACAGTGCCCTTTTGCAGTTATATAGGACGGCGAGCCTTACTGGCGTGAATAAACTTAGAAGACTCGCACCAAGCCGGTACAGTGGATGGGGGTTTATTTATCAACTTTTGTTAGGGCAATAGTGTGCAACGTATTTCTTGTTTGTAAATTGTGGTATGTAATTCAGGTGCGGCATTGGGCTCGCTCAAATGTCCAAAATTTGCATCCAGTATTTGTGATTTCCGTGAGGGAGTCAACTTAGGATAGGCGAGTGAAAGATGGGGAACTGGGTCTGGCGCATTTATTTGTGGCGAAGCTAGTAAACATATGTTCCTCCTTGAGGCAGCTAAGAAACCCTTTTCTACGCACGGTGTGTAAACTAAGGTTGGTCACTGTATTTCGCGACTATGTTGTCACCACTCAGTACCTGTGGTGTAGTACTTCTGCATTTTTTAAAAGTCGTTGGCAGTGTGACCACTGGGTGCACATTATTCAAATTATTATCTAACCACAGTGGAGCGGAAAATCCGGTACAATGGTATTGTATATGTTGCCTTCCCTCTACCCTTTCTTACGATTCTGCCAGCCGCTGCCGTGCTCGCGCGTCCTGCGAAGTTTTGGACGTGCAAGCCTGCCTCGGGCAGATCCCAACATGTCGCAGAACGACTGGCACAAGGTCATCTCGCTGTCGGTGATTCGAACTTCGGCAACTGATAACGCTGCGTCTGGCGAATTGTGTCGGCGGCAGACACCGCCGTCAAGATCTCTCTGCCCCCCTCTCACACGGACCTCTTACTAACTCTGGAAGGAGTATCGTGTGTGTTTGCACTATTTTCGCTCCGCGTGCAAAAGCACTAGGACAGTTTTCAGGGCCATTCGCGCTCTGGACGTAAATACGCGTGGTTTCAAGCGCAGAACCACATCCGTTTTCCATCAGCGAATCAATGCTGTCACTCTGCTCGAGTCCTGTAGTGTAACCTCGCCCGTTGTCGAGTTTTAAATTTTATTATTTCCAAAAAAGAAGTAGTGACAACATCTGTGGTATACAGAGGAGCGTCCCAGAGCCAAAGACTTAAGCGAGACCCTCGGTTCGTCGATACAATTTGACGGTGAAAGTAATACACAGCAAATGAAACATTACTAAAAGTACGGGCATGCAACTACACTTTTACATCAGAAATCAAGCCAAACACATTCAACATGGTACCAAAGGAATCGAAGAACAAACAAGTTAAACAGTTATTATATAACAACTACAGTTGCTCTAGAAAATGATTTTTGAGGGACTTTTTGAACAATGGAAATGAAGTACAGGACTTTATACTTGAAGGTATCAAATTCCAGAAGGAAATGGCACTGAATGCGGAAGTTTTTGTCAGTAATTGGTATAGGCGGGGAGTAAGAGGAATTTGTATTAGCCGCAAATCTGGTCACTTATTATTCTGCAAATGGTCACATACAAAAAAGGGGAATGCAAGGTGATTATGAAGCAATGAAGCAATGAATACGATGACGCGATTCAACTGGAACAAAACATTTACGGGCAAGATATTGTAAGATTGGAGTAATGTGTAGGCGTTCGAGTTTGAAGAATTTGAAATGACAATGCCTATTGACTGATTTTGAATGTACTGTATTGATGATAAGTGCCAAGCATATTTGTAGCCCAAAGAGATTATACCGTAAGTAATATGACTACGAATGCAAGCAAAATACAATGTCAGAAGTGCTGTGCGGGAAACTAAAGGGCCAGATTTCACCAATGCATGGATTCCAAACACCGCCTTCCGCTCAAGATGGTTAAAGTGACTGCGAAAGTTTAGCTTTGGGTCCAGATGTGTGCCAAGAAAGACGACATCAGTAAAAGCACAAATGGAATAAATACTAAGTTCTATTACGGGACCAATAGAGATTCACCTCTGAGCACTCCTAAGACATTAAATTTAGTTTTTGTGGGTCTCACAGCTAAGTGATTACTGCTAAATCAATTCATGATGACGCTTAATTCGCAAGAAAAACTTTGAAATAGGACCTCCAATAGTTTAATCAAATGAAGATATGGTTCTTTTATCCTCATACTAAACACTGTGACCACTTTTATGAGGGCTGAGTGCGTCCGGAAGATCAATGATATATAAAATAGAATGAAAATTACCTAGAACTGAGCCCTGCGGAACTCCTTTCTTAACATATGTTATCGTAGAGAACGTATTTCCCAAGTTTACTGTGTACTGTCGGTCAAGTAAGTACTTTTTTAAGAATGTCAGGGCAGGTTAAGTTATGCCGTAGGACTGAAGTTTATGAAACAATAATTGGTGATTTACTGTGTCAAGGCTTCAGTAAGATCTAGAAAGCAGATCCCACTAAATTTCCCGAATCGGTACGTTTCTTTATGTAATCGGTTAGAGACAGCACAGCTAGACAAAAGTTCTACCTCGACGGAAACCAAATTGGCTATTTTCAGGCAACCTAAATTTGAATGAATAGCCATTCATACGTTTCAAAAACAAGTTTTAGACTAGTTTGCTAAGGCAGGAAAGAATTAAAATTGGACAGTAGTTCTTTGTTTGTCGCCTTTTATAAAAACTGGAAGTACTTTAGCTTTTTTTAGGAATGAAGGAAATAAACCGCGTTTAAACATAAGGTTGATATTATGACAAACCTTGTCGGACCCTAAATTCGCTACCAGGTTTAAATGCCTCACAGGAATGGTATCTATCCCAGGCCATGTATTTTTAAGATTAGCAATCGTAAAAAAACTTCATGTGGTGTTTGGAAACGAAAGAATGCCTGCGTGGTACGTCCCAAAGAAGTATACGACCGCGCATGGGGCCAGCGGTTAGTATAAACGGAAGCAAAGTATTCCCAGAAAGCATGGACAATTTCTTTGGCATTGTTCGTGTAAGGGCATTGTTCCTGTCTTGCATCCACGCATCTCTCGCAATGCAGTAAACAAGTTAAGTTCGCCTTCGGCTTCTTGTCGTCGTCACCAAGGCATCAGCCTTTGCTGTCCCCTTAGCACCACGCTACCTCACATGACAGAGGGGACGGCGCCCGGTTCTGGGACGCCTTCCCGTCGGTAACAACTGTTTGGCAGCGGTGGGAGTGCAACTTCGTAACACTGGAGTGAAGGTGCGAGATCCAACACCATGGACGCCAAGGCGGCTTCGGACTTTGCAGATCTCACGGTGGTCAGTGGAGAGCATGGGACGTTTCTTCACAGAGTTTAACCAGGCTTCTGAAGATAGCTGGTAGGGCGTGTGTTTTTGTCGCGTGGGTTATTCACGCAAAACACTTTTCGTGCCGTGGGAAAGCAGTACTCTATACCAGCCATGAATTTAAAAGCGTTGAAAAAACCGCAGTTCTTGGAGCTTGCAAAAGTGTTGCGAAGGCATGTTTCAGACACTCTTGTAATGCGAGAGCAGATACAGTTTATATTTCCTGTAGGGGCTGACCATGACGAGGTGTCGGAGTGCATTGTGTTTATCAATGAACGCGAGACCGCTAACGGTCAGGCTGCAGGGGCCGAACACGACGAAAGCAAGCGAGAGCACGAGCTCCAGAGGCAGAAACACGAGCGCAAAGAGGAAACGCGAGAGCGGAAACGGGAGCCCCCACGCGAGCGAGAGAAATGAGAACATGACAAACTCTTACTTTAGCAGGACAGAAAGCGACAACATGAGCTGTAAATGAAGCGTCTAGAGATCTAGGCGTCTCGATCTAGGCGTGAGAGGAACAGCAGCGTGCAGTCTGCGGCGACTTAGCGGCCTGCATTGCGAATAAGCGTCCTAATGCGACACTACAAGGTAGGAGAAGGCATAGGGCTTTTATCAAATTCCAGCGTATCTGCGAGGAGGCCCAGGTTAGCCGGGACAGATGGACGCGAAAGCTGCGCATGCTTTTGCTAGGGGAGGCATCCGACAAGATAGCCCGCTTGCCGAAATAGGGTCAGAGGTATACGAGAAGGTCAAATCCAGCATCCCGCGTAATTATAGGCGGTCGGCAGAGGCGTTTCACCGGAGTGGAAGAGTGCAAGAATGGCAAGAGTGCAAGAGTGGCTCAAAGAGGCAGATGCTTTTGGAGAGCATGACATTCCAGTTGAGTGCTTCGGTCTTGAACACTTTTACCATCCACTACTAGAAAACGTGGGACTCAGGCCTAAGACCGGCAGGACGTAAATACAGTTGATCGCGCAGCTCAGCTAGCAGACGAGCTCGCCGCACGTCAAGGTGCGCAGGAACCCAAAGACGGCCAAAAAGAGCTTAGGCCGGTGACTGATAAGCCAGCGCCGAAAGAAAGAGCTTCCCAGGAAGACCATGGAACTAGCAAAGTAATTTTATCGGATAGTGAAACGGGCTGGAAAAGCGAGAACGGCGCCGACGGTGAGGCGCAGCGCCGAGACAAAGCTTTTGAAGCGCACCAACAGGCTTCATGTTACAACCGCTGCGAGACAGGGCCTTTCGCTGCGAGTTTCCCTAAGGGCAATCTTGGCTTTAATGTAGAAGACCAGAGACAGGACAGGAGGCAGTTTCTGAAGCTGTAAGTACGTGAGTTCGTGGTCAACGGAAAACCATGCCGAGTTCTTCGCGACTCTGCGGCGATGGTAGACATGATACACTCTACGTATGTAGAGCCGGATCGGCTGACGGGAGGACGTGTTTGGGGGAAACAGGCCTTAGCAGCGCGGAAGGTGCGCCTGCCGATTGATAAAGTCAGCATCGGAGGTGCGTTTAAAGAACTTGTCACCCAGACGCAGGTATCCCCACAACGTCTTCCAGATTACAGATACCCATTCGCGAACAGGTCCGATAAGCTGTTAAGGGACTATTGGTACATTTTCGAAAAGCTGTCAAGAAAAGAATCAACTGCGGTCGCTGTGAAGGGCTCAATAATGATGGTGTCGCCACACTTGGGAGGAACACGGGGACGAGAGATAGCGAAGATAGATCATTTCCGGGGGATCACGACAAAGGGCAGTATAAGTACACTAAGAGTAATGCCCCTACTGAGAGCGGAGATGTGCCCACGTCAAGTTCGGAGTGCTCAGGTTCACGGGAGGCCTTGAAAACGGCTGCTGACCAGAGCGCGCATAGTTCACGAACTAACGCAGTTCGGCAGGAAAGCGCAAACGATGACGGTTTTGAAAGGAGGCGACACGAGTCCGTTTAAACGAAAGGTGTTTCTCTAGACGCGACTTCAGAACGGAGCAAAGCTGTGGCATAGCCGAAAGTCGAGATACTGAACGGTTTTCACAGTGCAGCTAAACGTAACGACGACGATGACGCGACTGAGCGAGTCGTTGGCGTTCCCGAACTCAAATACTCGATGTCGAGCAACGGCCAAGGGAACTCGTAGCGACTGCGGTATCGCGTGAAGCTGACCCGTCTTCCGATACCTCGCGGCAGGGATGTAGCGTAGCCATGGCAGCCGCAAAGAGAACAACAACACCCCTCGGTGTTTGCTTTTCTACTCCGTCGCCAAAAGGGCGAAGCACAAACAGGGAGGCAAAATTTTCGGGTGCATGTACAGCAACAGTTCCAGTGCGCGCCTGCCGAGAGGCACCGCCGTACACACGCTTCGCGCCGTGTCTCAAGGAAGCTTGGTGCCGCTGAGAACGAAAGCGCATGCCTTGATCGAGCCGTGGAAATTAGCGCAGTTTCCTCCACGCGCGCGAGATGTGTCTCGCGAGAATACGATGTCCTCTTGACCGGTCATGAAAGAGGAAAGCTTAAGCGAATTCCGAGAGCTCGTGTCGCAGCCTCAGCGCGAGAAATAGCTGGTATATGCTTGATTTTCTCAATTGCAAGTTTTTTTTCTAATATAGGTTTTAGCCTTATGATTACCTTTCATTTTTTGAGGGACATTTTTAATAACGCGAAATGTCACCTTTCAAGTTTGCGCGCTTGGCTAAAGTACTGTTTGGCTGAAATGTAACTAGTGTACAGTGAAACCTCGATATATCGAACAGCGCGGTACCCGCGAAATAGTTCGATATAACCAGAATTCGATATATAAAATCACGTACAAAACGCGTCATAAACTGGTACAAATCAATAAATGAAAGAATTGTGCAGTAAATACTCACTTGGTGCTTCAAAGTATTTATTCTTTTGGCTTAAAGTACTGCAGCAGGGTATCCTGGCGTGTTATACACGACTTCCTCAACGTATACTCCAAACGTTCCACAAGCGACAGGCCGGTGGCTTCTATAGCGCTGCAGTAGCGGTGCGGTAGGGCCAAAACCGCTGAAGCCTCGGTCGAAGTCGGCAGCGGGGCACTATCAGCGCTTGCGGGTGGTACAACCTCGGCAGCGTCTTCGTTTGTGTGCTCAGTAGTAACATCCGCTAGGATCTCCACATCCGTCAACTCCGCCGTCGTTCCGGTGCTGTCGTCACCGCCAACAAAGTCATCAATGCACATGCTTCGTGGCTCAGCAGCAACAAAGCGCTCCAACTGGCCCCGGGTTTCTTCAAGCTCGCTATCTTCTTTTGCACCGTCCAATTGTGCTTCGGTGCAACCGATGCGCAGCAGTCGGGAACGCCCATCGCGCCACCGCTATCCTCGAGGGTACTGCGGGATAGCTCGCCGCCTGTCAACAGAGCGCGAGCGGTCTGGGCAGTCGGGGGTGGCGGAGTTCGATATACCCATTTCGTGTCCGTCCCAGTTCGAAATAAACAATTAGAAATGCATGTGATTTTCCGCGTGATATAAAAAGTGTTCGATATAGGCAATAATTCGATATACCCGTGTTCGCTATATCGAGGTTTGACTGTAGTTGGTTATTCAAGTATTTTACGGAAACTAAATGCCTGGTAAAGATTTGTGTCGATTTGTTCTAGCACTTGCAGGCGATGCGGTTGTGTCTCCTTGCGTTCTGTTGCTTTTTTTAGCAAGCCAGGGACGTTCCTGGGAAGCCACTATTCGTCCAGTGACCGGCCCGGTGCAGCTCCAGCACGGTGTTGTGCAGCCCAGGCCTGTAGTCCAGCGTCTGCCGCGAACTTCGCTTCGAGAGCATCCCTTTAAACAACCGTTGAAGACCCTTATCCATCGGGGTCTCGGACTCCCGGAAGACAAGATGTTACGATTCAGCGCACCACCGCCATACTCGCGCGTCCTGCAAAGTTTTGCGAGTGCAAGCTTGACTGGGAGAGATCACAACATGCCGCAGAACGGCAGGCGTGAGGTAGCTTGGCTATCGGTAATTCATACTTTGGAGGCTCAAACGCTGCATGTGCCAGCTCGTGTCGGCGGGAAGACGCCGCAGTCGAGATCTCCTTTCCCCCATCTCTGAGACTCAGCGGGCGCCGCTACTGCCGACCCCTCACTAACTCTTGAAAGTGGGTTTTGTGTGTACTATGTTCGGGACGTGTGCAAAAGCACTAGGGCAGTTGTTGTGATTGTTGGCGCTTTTGGCATAAATGCGTCTAGCCCCGAGCGGAGAACCGCCTTCGATTTGGAGCAGCGAGTCAATGCTGTCACTCTGTTGGAGTGCCGTACTATAACTTCGCCAGGAAATGCATTGTTCCTGTCTGGCTTGTGCTAGTCTCTCCCGACCGAGTATAAAAGTTGAGTTTTCCTTCGGCTTCTTGTCGTCATTAGCAAGGCATCAGCCTTTGCTCTCCACTCACCCCCCACGCTACCTCTCATGACACAGGCAATACAGCCGAGTTCGTGGTCGCCTTCTCGTGTGTTACACCTTGAAGAGAGCTATGTGCTGAGGAGGACGAAGCCAGAATATGCAGAAAAATGTAAAAAAATGCAAGTACAGCTTGGGGTCACGTCGTTTTTTCTTTCAGTTGCACGCCGGAACGCTATTAGTCCACACTTACATGGATGAAAGGGGACATTTTGTAACATGGCGCAGAGATTGTTTTAATTGCAAATCACTGGACAAAATACTCCTCGAGCGCTGCATGTAGGGGTGCAACTGAAGTGCCCCTAGCGGCGCATTTAGACAGCATTCGCGGGAGTTTCCAGCCCGACCACCACTGTCATCGTTGCTTTTGCGGCACGTTCGCGAATGATGTTTTCCCTTTGTATGTGTTGGAAATACATATTTATGAGTAGCAGTCCCTGTTTTTGCAAATGTGTGTGTGTCACAGGCCGGCCTCGCAAAACCAGCATATGCATGGAGCTGATTGTAACTCCACGGGCCTGAAATCTACTAACAATACCTCCGTCATCATGCTTTCATTGAGATACTCTTGGTACGACTGTACAGAACCATGTAAATCGGTTTCGTGTGTCTACATAATCTACCGGAGCACAGTTCGCCAGTTCCGCTTCATATCTCAGGTATTGATCACTAGTCTGAACAAGCCAATCTGGCATAAATTTCATGGACATTTTACCAAAATGTGAGGATGGATAATGCAAGACTATATGCGGGAATCAGCACACTAGAAAGAATTTACTGCTGGGTTGTCTTGTCGTGAGGGGAGGACTTGCAAACATTCATGTTCTCCTACATATATTCTCCGCTTATATATCCGGGTCCGCGACTAAACGATTCCTCGAAACATCGTCATATGACATAGGCAGCCTGCAGAATCTTGCAAAAAAGTGAAATTAGAGCGCCCTATCAGATACCACACTCATCCAGCGACACTTTTTATGGCTTGTGACTACGTATTTACTTACTCCATACTTCGCCCAGTGATCAGCTGTTCGTTAAATTTAAAATCTAACTAAAGTGACCGCGCAGTTTATGTGTGCGGGATTACTAAAACGTCCATTTCTTGATTTCGCTCCGCTTTTGAACACAACGATCATTAGGTATCCCCCTCTTGTACCCTCACCCCCCCCCCCCCCCCCATGTCTTGCAAACTAGAAGTCCATTTCGCATGTAGTGGCCTGGTAAGTTCTACCTGGCTTAAGTTTAGACGAACTTCTGTAGCATTTCTGAAGCTACAGTGTTTTTGTTTATTCCCGTACGAGCTATTTCGTTTCTCCTTGAGTTACATACAATTTATTTTTCTGTGGTTTTATTAACATACCTTGGTTCTTGCTATTACATGTTATTGGGCTCATATTTCAAGACGGAGAGCCTTGCATTATACTTAACATTTTCGGGTTGCCTCTATTCGCATAAAAGGCACGTTATTATCAGGTATTTGGTAATCACATCGGCGAATTACATTTTTCTACGACGTACATGTTAGAAACATACCCGCATTCGTTGTCCGCGCTGCGAAAAGAAACCAACCTCTTACTGTGCCAGTACCATATTCAAACGAGGCGACAAAAGAATTAACTTCCGCCTGGCCTGTACGGAGGTGACAGTGGTGATATGCTGCTGCCGTCGCCTCAGCCTGTAAGAATGGTGAAGGAGCGTGCACTACCGCGTCCGCGGATATCTATTGTTGGCGTTCGAGCGCTCTATCACGACGCATCTGTTTTTTGAAGTGCCCTCAACGTATTATTTGCTTACAAACATCGCCATAACAACTTGTTTAGGGAGTCGAAAAGCAAAAGGAAACAAAGGAGAACCAAAACACTGCATGAGCCACTACCAGCTGCGCAACGGCCATCCCGCAAGCTCCTGCGGAGAAGCGGCGGCAGGCGGAGCAGCGGTCGCGCAGCTGGAGGCGTAGAACCCGTGTTTTTTTTTGCATTGTTTGGAGGGGTATATTTTTGGGATGCTATAAAGAGCATATCTCGCAAGGATTTTACGCAACACCCACATGGTATAAGGTTTGTCATCCTCATGACTTAGTCCTGGCACTGGGCCTTCAGAGCATATGGCACTCTCGTACAGCATGCCTGTACGTCGATGTTCACTCCCGTTCTGCAAATCAGTATTTTAGAAAACGCGTAGGTCGATTGGTGGAGCTACAATTACAAGGAGATATTGCTCGTGTGACTGCCAGAAATAGAGCACCTCACGGCGTTTAGGGAAGTTTAAATGATAACCTTATCCTTCTGTTGCCAAGCCTTAAAAGTCTATATTGTGATGTGTGATCTTTTACACGGTTTATCTGTGGTATGTTGTCTATTGTCAAAACCAGGCAATAAATTTGACAAAAATCTGATGATAGCTTAATCCGATAGACGCCGGCTTCCGAACGCGAGGGAGCCTGGTTTAATTGCAACCAACAGCCGTATTTTCTGCTTTGCAATCGGAGGTTTTCTGTTCGCGTTGGACATCGTACGGGCCGGGATAAATAGCATAGGTATTAATACGCAAACGAAATTGCTAACGCCTAAAAATTCACGTGTGCTTTTTATTGTGTGTGGGGCAGGATACGTCCCTTTATCACTTGTTTGGAGCAATGGTGTATGCCCTAAAAATTAACAGGAGGAGGCTGAGATACCATTAAAGGGACTTCCGATGAATTCTTCCGCGCTTCCAATAAATTCTTCTACTCATTCCCCCACGTCTGGAAGCAGTGTGAGCGCTATATAATGCCTGATCTTCTCTTCTCTATTTTAATGTAGCTATCGCATTTCGTTATTGCTGCGACTGAAGTTAAGCCGGCCAAAAGCAGCTACACCGCTGTAATGACAGCATTCGAGCGCTTGAAGAAATGCACGTCCGCAAAACAGAAAGGAGTATTTTGAGCAACTCCAAAGTTTTGTAAAGACGATAACGCAGTAATTTTTGTTTGATGTAGTTTGTGACCCGAAGTCTATGTAGCCAATGTGATTTTTGAGTACGTTTTGAAAACATTCAGAATATAGAAAGTGCTGCAGACTTTGCTAATTTATTGCCTCTTTTCACCCATGTCAACAAAGTTTCCTGGAAGATGAAAAAACATGCGCATGTGAAATAGAAAATAAATACGAACAATCCTTTATTTTGTTTTCTGACTCCGACCAGACGTATATATATTTAAAAACTTTGACGTAAATCTCACTTTGTAACGTCAATTTTTCTCTTTTGAACAAATAGTTTTTTCATTATTAGCGTCTATCATTCCGACTGATTTAACAATACAGAGTGAAGTTCACATCCAAGCTCTCTTTGTTTGCTTAGCCGCATACCAATGTAATTATTAAATGGCTTGAGACCCTATGTTATATTCCAAGAGAACTTGCTGCTTCGAAACGCCGTATTTTTGAAATATTTCTGTGCAAGTGCTTTGAGAAGAGCATAGCAAGTAAAATATCAGTGTAGGAATCGATCATTTTATTTTCCCACTGCGCGTTGATAGTTCTTTGTGACCTCGATATATATAGCCAAATAATTTACTCTATCAAAATTGTGGCAGCGTCACCGGCTCACTGCATGTCGATCCACAACTTACCGTAATCACCGGGCTCTACTCAGTCTCTTTGATGCTGATTTTTATGTTCAACATCGACCACCTCCTCTAGCTGGCTGTGAAATAGGGCTAACTGGAAAGATTGGCTTTCTGACTTGGGTCAGCGCTGGTTTTGAGCGGTAACATGGTGTCGGGCATCGCTCAATTCTAATTCAGTAGACAAGGAGTAAGGAGTACAAGCAACTGACCACGGTGGCGGTGACACCTGTGACGCAGCTGAGGGTGCTAGAATCCCTGGATCCGGACAGGCTGTCATTGGAATCTAAACCTGTCAAGGTTTAACAAGAGAACTTTATTTAGCGAAGCTTGTCTAGAGGTGCTGTTCGAGGAAGTAGAGGGAATTAAATGTTATATAATAGGGTTTAGTGAGGTTAGAAGGGCAGGGGAAGCTTTACGGTTCTGAAAAATGGACACGCTCTGTTACCGTGGTCTAGTGGACAGAAGAGAACTGGGAGTGGGATTTTTAGTAAATAAAAGCATACCTGGCAACATTGACGAATACTATAACATTAACAAAAGGGTAGCCGGTCTTGTAATTAGGCTTAATAGGAGGTACAAGCTCAAAGTGGTACAGGGCTACCCGCCTACATCCAGCCACGGCGACGAGCTAGTTGAACGCTTCTATGAAGATGTTGAATCAGCAATGGCTAATGTAAAAACACAGTATACCGTAGTTATGGGAGAATTCAATGCTAAAGTAGGCAAGAATCAGGCTGGAGACGACGAAGTTGGGAACTGTGGCCTGGGATGTAGAAATAGCTGGGGAAACAAACTAGTAGAGTTTGCAAAAAGGAATAATGTACGCATCATTAACGCCTTCTTCTGCAAACGGGAAAGCTGGAAATGGACGTGGATTAGCCCGAATGAGGAGCATAAAAATGAAATGATCATTATATTACGCGATATCTCTTGCGTCGCGCAAAATTTGGAAGTGCTCGGAAGGGTAAGGTGTACGGACCACCGTATGTTAAGATCTCAAATTAGGCAACATTTGAGGTAGAACCTTAACAAGATAGTATGAAGGAAGCCGATCAATGAGCTGAGAGTAAGACTTAAAGATCAGGAATTCAGGATAGCACTGCAGAACCGATATTGAGCTCTTTCCGAGGAAGCAGAGTTTACAACACAGAAAACCAGCGACAATCTTACACGCATTATCACGGAGTGTGCAGTAGAAGTCGGGGGAACGATTGCTAGACAGGGTACTGATAAACTTTCACAGGAGATGAAAGACATAATTAGGGAACGGCAAACCATGAAAACCTGCGCCTCATCTGACATAATAGAACTAGCGGAGCTTTCGAAGTTAATAGGCTTAAGACAGCCGGCATACGCAAGTATAATATGGAGAGGCTCGCATATGCTGTAAAGAACGGAAGCAGCCTGAAAGGAGTGAAGACGCGTCTATTTGTGAGTAAAAATCAGATGTATGCATTTAAAGACTACCAAGGCAATGCCATCACAGATATAGATAAAATAGTCATAGTAGCCGAGTAGTTCTATAGAGATCTATACAGTAGCCGGGACATCCAGGGTAGCCGAGCGATGAAGTAGCTATGAGGAGGTTGACATCCAACCAGTAACGACAGAAGAAGTAAGGGATTCTTTGAAAGAAATTAAAGGTAGAAAGCACCTGGTGAAGTGCACATAACAGCAGACCTCTTGAAGGATGGCGGGCATATTGTACAAGTAAAATTGGCAAACCTGTACACGCAATGCTTAATGACCGCGAGTGTGCCGGAATCTTGGAAGAACGCAAAAATCATCTTAATCCATAAGAAAGGTGGCATTACAGGCCAATCAGATTACAGGCCGATCAGATAACTGTTAGTCTTCCAAAAGGTTCTTACCAAGGTAATCACTAGCAGAATTTCTACCACTTTATATTTCAGTGAACCTAAAGAACCAGCAGGGTTTCGTGAAGGCTATTGAGCAATAAATCATTTTCACAAGATCAATCAGGTGATAGAGAAGTTGTGATGATTGTTGGGCCGGACCGCGTAGAGAGGCACGAACCCGGACTACGTAATGTACAAAGCGGGAATGGGCACTGAAGCACACAGACAGGCTAGATGGGGAAACGCACTCAAGGATGGGCGGTAGTGAACAAAGTCAGAAATTACGAGTCATACTCTTGCGACGATTATAGAGGCGAGACTGTCTTGAAGTGATGAACCGGAGAGGCGCTTGTCTGTGGTCGACGGTGAACAGTGGCGGGCAAAAGGAGCAGGTTACCATAGTTATTTGAAGAAGGGTTGCCCACTAGCCGATGGGTAGCAGCGAGGAAGAAGTTCTTACGCCTGGTCCGCAGCGAGGCCTCGCTGCCCGCGCTCCACGCCACCGTAACACCGCTCACTCCGACGGGCGCAACAGCTTCTTTTCGTCTCGTTGTCAGCCGTCGTCTCGTTGATAGCGCGGGTGGTGGCTCAGTCCGTGGAGCCGGTGACGGTCCTCGGGCCTGCAACGCGAGGGTGTGCGTCTTGGTTCCTCCGAGACCAAACCGCTTCTCTCGTCTTCTTTCTCGGCACTTGCGCCTTTTTTTGTGGGCTACACCAGGGGAATTCGGTGGATTGGCCACTCTTCATTGGTTGCAGCGACACCTCAGCACAGAAGGGCGCGGAGTGTATTAAACCCCTATATATAGCCTTCATAGATTATGAGGAAGCATTTGACTGAGTCGAAAACTCAGCCCTCTTTCAGGCATTATGGAAACTGGGAGTAGTCGAGCATTATGTAATTATACTGGAGGATATTTACAATGGGTCCAAAGGTACCATCATCCTCCATAAGGACAGCAGTAAAATACTATAAGGAATGGCGTCAGACAATGAGACACAATCTCTCCAGTGTTATTAACAGTACGTTTAAAAGAAGTATTTAAAACATGAGAGTGGGAACAGGTGGGAGTAAGGGTTTATGGAGAATACCTCAATAACCTCAGATTTGCTGATGACGCTGCCCTACTAAGTAACTCGGGCGATGAATCGCAAAACATGATTACCGCACTGTACAAACAGTAGAAACGTGGGCAGAAAACTAAAGTTATGATCAATAACCTCGGGACAGCACAGCGGTTTGAGATAGGTGGCGACGCAGTGGAAGAGCTGAGTGAATATATCTAATTAGGCCAAGTTGTGACCCCGGATCCCGATCATAGCGCAGAAATAAGCAAAAGAATAAGAATGTTACCGGTACTCACCTACGGGGCAGAAACTTAGAGGCTCACTAACGGGTTGAACTTACATTGAGGACGACTCAGCGCAATGGAACGGAAGATGATAGGTGTAATATTTAGGGACAAGAAGATAGCGGAGAGGGTTATGAAAAAAAACGTGTATGTTAAGGACATATCAGTAAAAATTAGGAAGAAATGGACGTGGTCAGGGCGTGTAATGCGAAGGCAAGATAACCGTTGGTCATTAAGGGTAACAGAGTGGATCCCTAGAGAAGGCAAGCGTAACAAGGGGCGGCAGAAAGTTAGATTGGCAGATGAGATCAAGAACTTTGCGGGCATAAAGTGGTCGCAGTTAGCGCAGGACCGGGGTAATTGGAGATCAATGGGAGAGGCCTTTACCCTGAAGTGGGCGTACATAGGCTGGTGACGATGATGATGAAGGAGCACAAGACTTGCGCAGAGGTTTATAAGTAACTGTGACTTATAGTAGTACTTCTTCCCACAATTTGAGCAGAGTATACATGTACAGAGCTTAAAACTGCTAACAACGCGCGAACGCATGGCCTTCGATACTTGTAGCACAGCCTGCTGATGGCCCGCCTTCGTTACCAGCCAGATTAGGAGATGGCGCTGCAGCAGCTAGTCATGCGAATGCTAATGCCAATGCTTCCGGGTTTTAGGGGAGAGGTTCAACGCCAACGCCTATGTTAAACATTAGGTGACGCTGATAACCTCCACAGTCTTGTTTCACGCATTGGGTATGGTTCCGATATAAAAATAAGTTGAATGTAGGCCGGTCATGGCCATTCTAACGCAAAGTATGCACGAAAGGAGGAAGCATAGGTTGATGAAGCGTAAGATAACGTTTATTAGGGGCGTTGGCGGAGGTCGTTGTAAGGGACTTTCGGTGCCGAACCTCTCCCCCAAAACAGGGAAGCATCGGCAATAGCTTTCACATACCAAGCCGCCGCAGCGACGTAACCTAATATCGCTGGTTACGCCTGTGGCTATCAGCACGCTGCGCTGCACGTATCCAAGGCCACGCGTTCGTGCGTTCTTGTTAACAGTTTTAGCATTTGTACATGCAAATCACGCATTCTACATTCTTATTGAATCTGTTAGCTGATACACTGGTGAGTGTACGGCAAGACATCTAGCGATGTGAGGTTTTTCTCAGCCCGAAATTGTCATGTATACGTTGCACCCTAGAGACATCTCCCTGTTTGTGATGAATGCAAATTTGAAACCACGAAGTAGGAAGATTTAATGTAAACCTACTCACGTCAGTGAACGCAGTTCTTTTTTTACCTTGGTGACGCTGCGCCCTAGAGACATCTCCCTGCCTGTGCTAAACAGAGATTTGGATCCACGTGTTAGGAAAATTTTATTTAAAATATGCTCACGTCCGTGATGGCAGTTCTTTTTTAACTTGGTGACTTTGCGCCCTATAGAAATCTCCCTGTCTGTGATGAACACAGATTGGATCCACGTGGTAGGAAATAGGAAACGTTTATGTAAAATATTCTCACTCCGGTGAAGGGACTTCTTTTTTAACTTGCTTCTTCGCTTTGTATCGTGCAACGCAATCGGTTGCCATCAAGTTTATCCTATTCTCCATTGAAGAGAGTGGAAAGGGGGGATCAGACAGTCAGCCTGCGTGTGCCTGCATGCGGTTTCATCTGCCTAGCCTTCGTTCATCGCAATTAAAGCTTTGGTCGTGTGCCAGGACCCATTCTCGGGGTATTGACTGCCCCATGGGAGCTTCAGAAACTGACCAGTAACTTTGAGGACAAGTTTCTTCCAAGAGACCGATGCGTGTTGCGGACACACGCCTGGGCAGCATAGGTGATTACCTATGTTAGATCTTGTAAATGTAATTCGATAAAAATTGCGGTAAAATTTTTCTCCTGAATTTGAGAAAGGCGCACACTCCTGCACGGGGAACTACACCTATCTGCCGACGCGGAGCTTCCTGCTCCGGAGAATCACATCATACGCGAGAGGCTCATGGTGGGCTGGTCTAGAACTGACACACGAAGAAGCAGTGGTCGGTGCGTAAAAGCTGGTGTGGACGTTTCTGGAAAACCAGGAAAGAGGAAATTAGTACACTTCCAGGCACAACTCTCCTTTCTTAGTACACGGAGTAGGGCCGGAATGATCCCCTCCGCTAGAAAGACACCAGCAGCCTCAAGACTGTTGTTCCTGTGAGTGAAAGAGTTGGCTGTAGGACAACCTAAAACAGGTACGAGGTACCCAGGCGAAGCGTAGTTTTAAATAAAGTTCGTCAGATCATCTGAAAAACTACCAGCACCCGAATACCGTGGAAAGCAGGAGGAGCCAAGTTCCCCGATTGCTGTAAAACTTCCTCGACGATTCGTTAGTGTCGCTGGTCGGAGCCCGCCTGAAGCACAGGCTGTTGAATCTAGTGTCACAGGACGGGCCACTACTGTGCCATCACCGCCACCCGCACCGATTCACTGTTCTGCCCAGAATTAATTCCACATTTAATCAACGCTGCGCTACGAGCGCTGACACGATCTAACGTATCAACAAAGGATGTCCGGCCGGACGCTCCAGCCCTTTGCACGTTGACTGTGATCCAGCTTGCAACGTAAATGTACACAAATAATATGTAGTACATTGTGAGCAGCCAGACGAGAGTCAAAAGTTTCAAAATTTGACCAACTGCTCTGATTTGCGGACTTAATACACCTCCTATTGCTTCCCCTTCTACCTCGAACACTAATTGTTATCACCACATTGTTAATCTGTTTGTGTAGTTGGGCGCACCCGAGAAGACCTGTACAGCCGTGGCTGCCAGCGAAAGATGTCACAAGAAACCTTTGACCACCGATGGGACATTGTTACTGAGAAGTCCGGGATAAGATTTTGTCTTTACTGCCACAAAGTGCCTTTCAATTAGGAGCTGCGTCTCAGCGCATGCGAAGTACAGTCATATGCCAGGCATAGCTGGAGAATCGCAATTGATTTTAGGGTAAAATATCTGAACATTTCTAACAACTGTTCAAACGAATGCGACAGACCTAAAACCCCCTTAAACTTGAAAGAAATGCAGCACATCTGATTAAGTTAACCTACACTAAAGCAGGAAAAGACGATAAGGGCTTTGGCTATCCTCCAGCTAAGCATGTGGACGACTGGACTGTACACACATCTTTTTCCTCGGTCTGTAAACTCATGGTGATCGCATATCTCTACTTCAGATTGATTATTGAGGGATCTGCACATGCGAGAAGCCATTATAGCACCTTTCCCGAGAATCAATGGTATGAGACGGCATTAGTTCTAGGCGAATGGTTCCGCTGTTCGAGGGGCTATAGGTGTAAGATAACGATTTATTATGACGTTTAACGCGCGGACGCTGCATAGGCGATGGAGCGAGTTGTGCGGGCTCCGGTTTGATTTTGACCATCTGGAGATCATTGCGTGTGCCGAAAACATGGGCGTTTTCCCTTTTCGCCACCATCAGAAAAGCGGCCTCCGCGGTCGGGAAATGAATCCGTTACCTTTTGCTGGTGTAACACAATGGCGAAAGCCCAAGAAAACAGGCTGAACCGACGAAATCCTTCTTACTTTGTGGTGTCCTACCAGTAGTCTGAAAGGGTTCCGTACAACCACATGTGTAATTGCACCCGTCTGCTTCCGCGAAACTGTTTCTCAGGAAGGTTCAGGTATAAGCTATTACGGTTCCTTGGCTTCGTGCGTGCTTCCAAATGTTTAGCCGCCCACTACCCCCATGTGACATGTGAGATATCACTTCGCGCTCTAAACTACTGAGCAACTGTTAAAAGAATTCCTGCTGTTAGGCATCAGTGGCTTCGATATAGTGTTCGTAGTACTAGCGAAAACGACCCGCCCGCGAGCACAAGCAGGTTTTTCAACTTTTCATGGCAAAAACAGTTCCCAAATCAATTGTACCCGCTGTTTTTGCCAGTAATGGTGATTTGGTACTCTTTTATTCGTTTAGGTTCAACCAGAGCTTGTGACCAGGCTTGATTGGCGTTGTTCATCGCGTGAAGGAGCATCTCTCAGGGCGCCGGTTGGAGGGTGCTGAGCAACGAAGCGTTTGGGGAGACGCTAGCGAGGCAGCCGACAGACACTTGCCCTTCGGTTAACGTAGAGAGCATGACCGTAGACAATGTCATTTTTTCGACGTTGGACTTGGGTGGTCGGGCGGCGGTAATTTGAGCCTTTTTCGTACAACATCACTGTATATTTTGAGCAGCATGGGCCATATACCATTACGGAACGACGCCACGTTCATCAAACATATTATGACGACTGAATATTGGTATAAGGTGAAAGAAATAAAGGACACGAAGGATTAAAGGAAGCAGGCACAAAATCTTTTGCAGCGGCAGCCAACACGTGTCTTACGTATGAAGACGGCCTTCTAACTATGGGAAACTGTGGCGCTGGGGCTCGCTGCAATATAAAGTGATATTTGTTGTTGCAAACGTGAACTGTCAAATTAAAGCTTTCTCAGCAAATCTGCTCCTACAATTTCTAAAACATAAATACCTCTAGTATTTTTTCAGCAAGCTGAGTAGGTTACTATATTGGTATTTCCAATACAGCATTTGTCCAGCCCACATATGTCGGATCTCAGAAATCAACCGGCCCAGAAATATGGGGTGTTTTATAGGTATTTTTATCGCCTCTTTTGTTATTACTTAAAAGAACAGTCAAATATTTCCAATAATTTCACAGCTAAAACATGGTAATGAAAATGCTAGCAGCTGCCAATTTGCACAGTGCTCGCTGCAGGCACTCATTGCAGAAAAGTTACAGTTAGTTAGTGTCTTTTCAAATTTTGTACAGCAACTTAGGTCGAAGTCCTGGTGCCGCCCTAGGGTAGGCAGTTAGAAACCTTTCGAGTTTAACAAAAAGTATTTGAAGAGTCTACGGAATGACCTGTTGTGCGCTAGGGTAGGCAGTTAGAAACCTTTCCAGCTTAACAAAAAGTATTTGAAGAGTCTACGGAATGACCTGTTATTGTTTGATTGCCTTTTTTATTCAGCCTCCCCTTGTGTATATACTAAGGTTACTTTATTTGCACAACTATTTCCTGCCCCTTACTTTCTCATAGTAGAATTTCTGACCAGTTTATCTTATGAAGCTGCACGGATGAACATCTACAAAGTTCACCAAAATGTCAATGTAATATGTAAATTTTAGAAAACGCCCAAAACAATGTGTTTGAAATAGGCCACACTAATACATGCGTTTGTAAAAGGACGGGTAACATTTTCCCAAGCCCCGCCCGCCGGCCGTCTTAGCACCGTCGGTGGGTATAAAACTCGTGGTCTAAGCCAGAGGCTGCAGCTAAACGAAAAGTATCAATAATTAACAAAACCGTGACATCAAACACTCCAAGTGAACCATCGTCCAATAAATATGCCGCTGTCATTCAAATTTCTCTTGATCACGTTCACTCTAGCAGGTAAGGACGTCAATATTAAATCGGTTTAAAAGCTATTTTATTTCACGTGCAGCTTTCCCGCTGATGGCAGTCCTTTCAACAGTGATTACTTTGTAGTTATTTAGCGAAATGTAAACTTCTTTTGCGCAGCTAAAATTGGGGGTGACAACTTCCTTTGTGCACTGTTTAATGTCTTGCACGTTTTGCGACTAGGTTCCTGAGCCATGGAAACTATCCCATAGAAATGCATGGGGAGTGAGATTTGACAGCGAATTACACACAAAATATTTAAACGTGAAAAATTCTTTAACAGATTTTATGTTCCGTTTGACTTCTTGCTTTAGGACAAATATTACTTTCCTGAAGTCGTTATGCTACATTCCTAAGAGCTCGGAATTTTGAGCGAGAAAGCTGGGTATGAGAATAACTTAATTGCTTATGCTTCCGTATGCAAGCCATTTACGTCAACGAAAGTTTATGAACTCGGCGCTTGAGTACCCAGTAAGCAGGCTATGCTGCGTAAGACAGTATTGAAATATATTTTTAATAATGATAATAATTATTAATCAAGAAATGGGAGTTGCAACGCCATGCACTCTTTATTGCTCAGGCGTTTCTTTATTCGTGCAATTTTTAGAGGCCAGAATTATGTTCATTCCCTTAACGGTGTGTTTTGCTAAGACATTAAACCTAACTGGAGAGCCGGTTTTTTTTCTTGAATAAATGCAATAAGGAAGCTGTGTTTTACTGAGGCGTACAAACCACCTTCTGTACTGGTGTATTACTTGGTTTGGGGATTTCATTGCATTGTCGACTGCATAAATAAATAAGAAATCAGATATCTAGGGTTGTTTGCAAAAATATAAACCACACAGTAGAGAATCAGGCCACACGGCCGACGAGGGATCCCTCAGGTGGGCTTATTGTGAAGCACAATTTAGATTCGTTAGATATTACGAAGCGTGAGTGGTTATTCTTCATCAGTGGACATATCGCGTCTTTACGCTGTGCCTTTGTTCGTTATAAGAGTACGAACCACTGCCATATATGGCTTCTCCCTTTCATATTGCTTCATATGTCCACAGGTTGTAAGTTTCAGGTTAAGGACACGGTGGCCATGGAGGCACTCATTACACTACCATAGAATTTTCACACTACTCGTGCAGGCGTCCTAGCGAGGAAAAATGTCAATCCGACCTTTGTTGAATTCGGGCTCCCAATGGTTTGGAATCAAAACCAGCACAAAGAGCAAAGACGCCAAATTATGTGCCAGCGAATTAAGCCCATAAGGACAATTTGGTACATCTAATTTGTTGACCGACTGATGAGATCATTATTTTTATTTGTCCGATCTGTTATTTTGGTTATATTGAAGCTCGAAAAACATGTACAATGCCTGCTCCACTGCAGGAAATCAAAGGGAGGAGCTTGGAATGATTATATATTTTCAGGAATCGCGGTATTGCCGCCGGGTACCTGATTGTACACGTAATGATGAAAAAATGAAAAGATGCAGCAAAAATACTGGCGGTGACAAAATATCACAGGCCGCCTCCACTAACGGGAAACATGGGGAGGAGCGAAGCATGCAGGGTATAAGCGTATTCTTGGCGACTTGGTGTTTTTGAGAACTGAGATGAAACCTTCAGGGGTAGAGGTATACAGCTTTGCTCAAAACATATCTTGCCTTTGAAGCACGAAGCTATGTAGCGCGAGGCGTAAACGAGCTTCGCGGTGTTTTTTTTTTACGCTTTACGAAGCGTTCCAGCGCGAGGTGTAAACGAGTGTCTGAGTGTTTTTTAGTACGCCTTACATTCTTGCACGAGCGATAAACGAGTTTCACGGTGATTTAGTACAGGGACAACATGCGACGACGATTACGACGACGACGACAAGAGACGCCAACAGCCCCAGCTCCTAAAGGCCTTCGCCCTTAAGATAACAATATGAAGGACATTACCAAGAGGGTTACGCTTGTAGCACCTTTAGTGAAGTTCATTGTGGTAAACTTAGTACCAACTTGTAGCGAGCATTTGTGCTTTCCAACACGGGGGATGAAGTCAATAGATTTATTATTGCCCAGTAAAGCTCCCTTAGTGCGCGTCTTCTAGCGGTCTACGTTCCACATAGGTTTTTGGCGTCCGCCTTAGGCACTAGAGCAAAATAATTATGAAAATTAGTGAATTCCTTTAAAGCGACTTTAAAAGTATAGAAAATTGTAGACGCTTAGGCTACCACAACCAAAAAATTCGGAAAGGAAGTTCCTCTTATAGTGCAAAGCCATGGGGAAGTGACGAGACACGCGGGGGGGGCATGGTATATGTGTACCGAGGCATAAGAAATGTTTTGTCTGAAAAGTGGAGCGAGTTCAGAAGGAAGCAGCATCGGGGAGGGTTTAGGGGAATGTTTAAATAGAAAACTTTTCTCGGCTAACATGATCACAAAAATTATTTCATGCAACTGCACTAAATATCCTAATCGGTTTCACTTTCGACAACGAGAGTATTTGCTGGCAGCTTTCGAGAATATTCTTTAGAGCGATGTGTTCAATCAAAATGGTTGAATAAATATACGCATCCATGCGTGTCTTTATTTTGTTATTAGCATTTAGCATTAAAACAGGGTAAGTTGCCCTTCAACTGGGGGTGGGGGTGGGATTTTGAAAAACGGGGCGAGGTGCAGTTTGAACGGAAACGGCGGCAGCTACACGTGAACCGGCTGAGGCGGGTTTCGGCCACTTTTTACGGCCATCCGCGATTCTGTTTATTCTTCGCAATTGTATAATAAAAGTGCTGCCACCGTTATCAGCCGACTGCACAGCTTGTGGAAGAGACATCTGTTGACGCGAAAGGAACACTAATTGTGAAAGAGGGGTGGCGAAGGCGAGGAGGAGCCCCGAAGCGGCATCGAGTAGATCAGCTTCACGGGAATGAAAACTGGGGTGACGTTAGACATAGACTGCATCCCAGTGAAAGAAATAAAAAGCATGCATGCACACTAGCGAAGAGCAGCCAAGAAGCCTAGCATTAAGGTGGGAGCGTATCTGCGTGTGGAAATTCCTGTTCCATAACACAAACGCACCCCTAGTTTGGGTGCCCCACTCCAAATCCCGAGGATAGGACGTTGGCCATTTGACCGGGTGGGCGGGCGTACGTGAAATGCCTCTCAGCGGTCACTGCGCTCCTGTGTATGTTGTCAATGCTCAAAAATTCCAATGGTTACTGTTATAGAGCGTGCTGTGCCGTAGTCTGTTACTTCTACGCGTCGCCGGCCCGGCAACACAACAGTACTTCTTCGCTATAATGGCATGTGTTTACATCTTTGGCAAAAAGAAACATAAGAAAACTAAAAAAATGGTCGCCATCCCACCCTGCAAAAGCGCATCTCCACTGAAGATTTGTAAACCATTAGAAATGATGGGAGAGGGTGTGACAGGTTTTTCGTCGTCTGGGCGCGATCCTCGCTTCCGATCGGCTTCTCTGAAGCAATTCCTGAGTACTGCCAGCCAGACGCATGCACTCCGATTCTTGCGCTCTTTTTAATGACACTAGTCCGGCCTAGCTTTCAAACAAAATCTGCAAAAGCAGTCTTTTCCAGGAACACATGGTGGGGTGCTCCCACTGTTTAGAGGCGCCGTACCACCCATAATGCGGTTTCGATTCGTGTTTTGGGTTTCTTCAACGAGTACTGAGGTCTATGCTGTAGGCCTGATTAACCTGACGCATGCGCTCGGCGTCTTAGCGAGAACTCTCTGTCCTGCCTGAGGGTTTTTTTTTTGTTTATGGCACAAAATATTCCAACCAACTTAAGGCCATCAGCTTCGTTGTAAAATAGAAAAAGTATTCTATTCGCTTTCACTACCCGTATTCATATTTGGCTGCAAAGCACTAGCACTCTAGACAAGCAGCATAAGAATACTCCGCAATACGTTTGAACCCCGTTATAACTAACATCGACATAGCGACTTATCTGCTATAGCAAACTACACGCTAACTTTGGTTGATCACACTTCATTTCAATGATACTTATTCTTTTATAACGAAATTGAAACTGCGAGCCACGTGCACAATTGGGTATAACGAAGAAATATTTCAGCAATAGGCTATGAAGCTACTTGGATGAACACCCGTCGTCCGAAACTGCAGAAGTAGAAAAAAGCTGGTTAGTACAAGGACACTGTGAAAACTTCAAGCTGCTCAGTGCTGTGAATAGTCCCCATACAAAGATTACATCGTTCGCTCGAAAAAAAATAGGAAGGCAGGCTAGTTTTGTCCAATGAACTTTGTTCTCTTGTAACTTCCCGTTTTATGTTCTGGTTCATTGAGCTTTAAATGCCACAACGAGAACGATAAGGGTTACCTTGTTTATAATAGTTTCGAATATAAAAATATAGCGTTTCCGTATCAAGAATTTTTAAGGCACTCAGATTTTCGACTGGTCCGATCTAATTTTTGGGCTCTATTGTTAGACCGAATATCGGATATAACGAACTACAGTGGAACCTCGTTAATATGTTTTTCAACGGAACATGAAAAAAAAATGAGCAGTGGCTTAGCTCGGCTATGCCAGGACATACCTAGCTAGAGCTAAGGTTCAACTGGTTATTCTTAGCTTTGGTGGTTGTCTAGAATAGCTTGATTATCATGCTTACGGCTGCTTCAATTACACACACTTGGTATACGCTTTATATGAAACATGTATATTCATCAAGCGCCTCCGGCGCAGCGTCACCAGTCGCCCCAGAGCTAAGATGGTTGCTGCTACGTACTGCTGCTACGCACGAGCTGCTACGTTGCTACGTTGCTGCTAATGTTGCTGCTACGCACGAGCCATCGGTTCCACACACGGCCACCCGTCTCATGATCAAGTGGACCATGCCGCCACGGGCGGAACGGAGGTCGCCGAAGACGCTTGGCGCGTGGGGTGTGAGAGACGCCGAGCAGTGAGCAACGTTCTGAACGCCGTGTGACGTCACTGCTCCGCGCGCATGCGCAGCACGGCTCGCCAGGAGCCACACGAAACTCCTCAACCTCGCCGGTGTAGCTCACGCTACAAAAACGTAACCCCCAGGAAAACGTAAGAGTGAGGAAAGCCACAAAAATGGCCCGGCTAGAGCTTCGTTGCTGCAAACTATGTTTCTGCCCGTTCCGCCAAATATACCGGTCTTTTTTGCATTTTATGTGCACATTTAGTGTTGCCAAGAGCAATTATTACGGGCGTGAAGTTATGTTAGTCGTCGTTAAATCATTCTACTACTCGCTCGCTGTCAGCTTACTCGTGAAGGTCGATAAAAAAATGGGGCATTGGTAAATCACAGGACCACTCGTCAGCCGTTCCGACCGTCTCGCGGCGCGAACACGGGCGTCGTGATACGCAAAATGAACGAAAGCCGTGCCCCTTTGACAAAAACGATTTATTTATGCAATGTCAGCCTAACGCTTAAACAAATCGAGAATAGAAGCTCGCATTTCTTTCGCCCTTTCTTAAGGACCACTCGCTTCTCAATAACCTTAAGGGCCTCATTGCTTTCAGCGTCACTTTTAGGTGCGAAACTTCTGTTGTAAGCACAGTGATGATGGTAATGGCACTTTCGACGGATAACCATCTAGTGATGGTCTCTCGAACTGGCCTGTGGCTTCTTGTAGTTAGTTCAGTAACAAAGCGTGGTCAGGACTCATCAAATGCCAAAATGGCGGTGTCAAAGCGACTTCAGAGTGTCAGGTTGCGCTGCATCATACGTGAGCGGGCCCACAGCTGCGACATTAGAGGGGGGTTTGCAATACATTATATCCTAAGGGAGCTATCCCGGGACCGATGACAAACAACGTAACAGCCAGGAAAACACAACAGTGAGGAACGTAACAACGGGATTCTTCTGTAAATAAGTGTCCCTATACTACTCTACTATAACAAGGTTCCACTTAGTAGACAATCCTTTGAATTTATGCTATTTTTTCTATTGCCCAAGAGACACAGCCGCACGCGTGCAACCACTTATACTTTTTTTGCCCCGAGTTGCTAGTCCAAATGCACGGTGAGGTGACGGCTGAATAATTCTTAATACATAAAATACTTTGGAAAGTCATCCGCAAATCTTATGTTGCGAGAAACTACGCGCGTAATTGCTCTCCATAGGACCAGGTTCACTTTAATTGCTTCTACATGTATTCGTTACGTCGTCGCAGATATCACTGCAACACGCGATCAGCCAGGACAATCAAAATAAATTGTTTAATTTTCCATCGAGCCAACTACCGTTCGCTGCAGCGCAAGCGCGCGGGGCACTATAAAACACCAAACCTTTTGAATAAAACCAACTTGCATTTTGTCTGCATGCCCCCTTAAGCCATTCTCTTGGCGCCGGCCAGTTGCGTAGAAGCAGTGGTCGGGGTTATACGTTTCCTATGGCGACCTCGGGAGCGCGTAGCAGTGCCGCCCATAACTTGTGAATGGACACTGAGTGAGCTTGGTTTAGGTGCCGGTTTGGGTCGACTTCAGGTTCACCTTGACACTGGAGACTCGCGTTAGATGGGGACTTGTGTTAGAGGAGACTTGCTGGAGGGTGACGCGATAGAACTGGATCTCGGGTTCGTTATTGCTCAAACATGGGCGTCCGTGGGTGCATACACTCTGGTATTACCGATGGCACTGCAGCTCAGATGGCCCAATGGAGCTCCAACTTTCACGTCCCTTTGGTGCTCGCACTTGGGCTACGCTTGTTGCTTCCTACCTCGACGTATTCTCCACAGCCGCAGCCATACAATGTCGAATAGGGTGTCTAAGATGTTCTCCCTCAATCAGGCTCCTTAAAGGGGGACACAGCAGCGTCGTTAGGCACGGCACTTTTCATTAAATATCCCGTTGCTTGGACGACGCGGTTGAGTGCTGTGAATGTTTTACAAGATTCTTGTAAGCAGACGCATTCCGTGCTTACAAAGCTCTTTTAAAGAGTAGAGACGATTTGCCACAGTAAGGCTTCTTTATTGATTGTTAGTAACACACTCTTGTTAGTTTGGCTATATTTGGAGGGTGGGTGATTGTGCGGCGCCTTTTAATTGTCGCTGCTGTCGGTCACGTCCACTTTTTTACGTCTGTGGACGTAGAAAAGCTGTTCCGTAGCCTCATTATCACTTTTGCAGCAACGTTTAACCTTCGGCCACCTTTTTGCCATTGGTCTTCCCGTGCGGTTAGAAAGCTGTCACGCCGTCACTTCAGAGCCCGTCCGCGCTATCCCCCTTACCACCTGCGCTGCCGCCGCGTAAATTATAGACATGGGGAAAATACCCTTTTCATTCGGCACGTCATAGAGTATAGAGCTACATAAAACTCAAGAAATAAGACGGTTTAAACACAATGCAGGGCTGTGATATTTGAGTATTTGATTTGTGTATTCGATTTTCTTTCTTGGCAAAACCCCGGGGAGGCTGAGACTAAAGGCCAACGTGGCCTGACAGAGGCCTCAGCCACCCGATTTACAGTGTACGTTAACAGGGGTGTTCACAAATTTAAGCATAATAGCACAATCGTAATAGAGAAATAGCACAAAGCAAAGTCATTACTGCATTTTCTATGTATTATACAAAGCATAAGTCTAAAATTCACAGAAGGATCACAGTGTACAGACAAACGCCGTAATTCGTACGCATTAACTGTCATCAATTACACTACTATGTCACAATTACGTGGTAATGTATTTTAGTTTGTAGTTTTTAATTTCTACCTTTAGGGGAGCATATGGACATGTACTTCAATCCCTTAGTTATATATCAGTATTGCAAGCGTTTTGCTTAATTAGCACTTCCTTGGCCTGCTTTTTAAATGTAAGTTCGCTGGCGTCGAAGTTTATTTTTCTCCCAATTTATTTAATATTTGAGTTGACTGCTACAGGAAAGATTGCTCGCCATAGTTCGTTCTTTGTTTTGGAGTGGGCCGTATTGAATGCCTGAGATGGTAGCCAGAAGACTTGATTGTGGGCCTTTTGCTTATGAATGGTGTGCAGAACCTTCATGTAATATATTTGGTCAGCTCGAAGCATTGAATATTCAGTAGCAAAATGACTTGTCGTCAATCTGCGTAACAGTCGTGACAGTCGAAAAATAGGCGGAAAAGTCTTTTTTGCAATACAGTGAGCCAGTTATAATTAGTTTCAGTTGTGGTCCCCCCCACCAAAATCTCGTAGCATAGTTTGGAATAAATGAGACCATTGTATGAGTTTGGTTTCAACCATAGTGGTATCAAATGGAAGATTCCATATATGAGAACTATAAGTTTAGAGACTTTGGTGGACAGGTGAACAATGTGCGTATTCCGCGAAAGTTGTTCTTGAAAACAACTTTCTGTTCTTCCACGCGGTTTAACTTGGTTCCGTTGAATATAATCGAGATTTCTTTCTCGCCTTTTTTTACGGCCTAAATAACATGTAATTTGTCTTTGTAGCATTAAGTTGCAATTTATTGTCTAAGAATCAATTTGATAATTGTTAAAAGTAAACATTCATCTGAATACCAACAATTGGAAACGTCAGCTATATGCTGTGAGCGAATTAGATAAGTACGGATGTATTCGAGCGATTGTGGTGATAAAATTATGACGCTTAGTAAGAAAAATGTTCACCCATATACGCTGTCATGATATTTCATTTGCTTAACTTTCTCCCAGCCATCTGCGCTATTCGGCTAAACATTATTCCTCGCAAAGTGAGCTAAGTCTGTAAGACAATAACGTGAAAGTTGGGCTAGTTGATCCTTCATTGAAGAATTGTTGAAAGCGCGAAAATAATAAAACGATGAACGGGGAGTGGTCACACGGACAAGCGCAGCTTCAAACTGAAGTGTTTTTTCGAATACACATATTAAGGTATGGACGCATATGGCGATCTCAGCCAACGAGCCTGGAAAACGGCAGGCACTGCAGGAAATAAAAAAAACACCCTATCTATTAGTAAAAACATCAAAGCGAGAGTGAGAATGTGTACTTAGGGTTTTTCGTTACGAAGGCAACTATCTAGTCGTCTTCGACCCATTGAATAAATGTTTCTACTTAGCCGTTTCGCAAACCCTTGATATGTTTCGGTCGACTCTGCGACCGATGGCGGTTACCCAGGAGCTCCCAGAGGAGGACACGATCCGCTTCTTGGATACCCGGCTACACTTCACAGCGAACCATATTTGCTGGGAGACGAACCTCGTACCAAGAAGCTGCTCCTCGCGTGTATCCCGGGCCACTGGATAGTTGTAAAGCGCGGCGCTTTCAAAATGTTCCACACTAACGCCCCAGGTGCGCTTGCTTCCAGAGGTGCAGGCATGGTTTCCTGGGTCATTTCAACCGTTTCTGCAAGGCGGGACACTCGCGGCATATAACGGCTCACGGAGGTCAAGCGTACCTCTCGTGATGAGTGTGGTGAAACCTGAAAGAAAGCCAGAAAGGTAGCCCTGGTCACTTATATAATGACCACGTGTCGCGCAGGATTACCCTTATACGGGCGTTCGCCAACCTAAATGTAGCTTTTTCAGTGCCCTCAAAACTGTCAGAACTTCGAAACGAAAAGACTCTCACCAAACTAAGAAAAAAAGGCTGTGCGATTACACATGAAAACAAATTTTTATTCTGTCTTGAAAACATTGTTTAAGCTATTCTGCTATCTGACCGAGCAAGGTACGTCGGCCAGCCTTGAAGATGCCTCAAAGCCCGCTTGCGTGAACACCTTTAGTATTTACAGAGTGGCCACACTGGACACCAGAGCGGCCATTGTAAGTGTGGTGCACCTTTTTATAATGGGGGCGTAGTGATGTTTAGAGCAATAATCAGTTGACGAGATAAATTGTAGGTCCTGCCGAAATGACAAATCTTGGTAACGCCCGCGTTATTATGCCACCCCTTTAGCCGATCATAACAAGAACTGCGGTACCTATCCCCGCTGAGGTGTCCCCCCCTCGCTAAATCGCCCCCTGACTTTCGTTTTGCACTCTTTTTAATAGATTGGGTGGTGTTTCATTATGTTCAGTGCCTGTCATTTTCCCCACTATATCACGCAGATCCGCATATGTGTCTATAATTGAATGCGTGTTTGCTGAAACAAATTCTAGTTGAAAGTGGAACTGGTCCGTGTCACCACTCCTCGCCCTTCCCTCTATTTTCGTCGCCCTGTAAATATTGTGTCTGTAACGCGGCTGAAAAAAAGCCCACAACTTTGGAGCCTGATTGTATTTGCTTGTGCCTCGTTATTCAAATACCCTGGAAGGTCCCGAAGCACTTCTGACGGGCTGTGAATGCAAAACCGCGAACACCTCTAGCACTTTGCTTCTAAAACGCAACTGCTGCAGTGGCTCTGTCGTTAAGGCTTTGCTGTGCTGATCCCAAGAACGCGGGTCGGACGTGGGTTGGTGGCTGTTTTTTTATGGAGGCAAAAACAAAAGCATCGTGTGTCGAAATTTCGCAACACGCTGAAGATCCCTATGTAGTTGAATGCTAATCCAGAGCCGTCTATTACGGCGTGCCTTATAGCCTAGGTGGGGACTCGTAACATTCAACCGCATAATCAGTAAATTCATCTTGGAGAACGCGTTGCTGAGAGGCTTTGCCCACGCTCCTCTTGCAAGGTTTGCTTCACATTTTGTCTCCACCCTAACAGTTTAGAACGGATTTTGTCTCTCTCTCATCCGTTGCGGTGCTGCTCATTATGCGCACTGTGTAATCGAATCGTTGTCGACGATAGCGGTGTTTCTGCTTCCCTTGGTTCGCTCCCTTTCTTTCTTCCGTAGCTTCCGGCGCTCTGCACTGGCCTGACCGGCCACCTTGCGCTACTTTCCTGTTTTCGCCCATAGTAACAAGCGCTTCCGTTTTACATGTTCAGAAGCTCCCCGTACGCCTATGGTGACACCGACTTTTTTTCTCTATGGGCAGTTCACATCGCTCTACTAGCTCGTTCAGGCATTTTTTCCACACCACTGTTTACCAACGTAGTTCCTATTTATTTAAACGGCGTCTGCTTCACGCAACTACATACACGCTGTCAGATTTCCAGCGAAACTCAAACTCGTTTCAAATAAATGTTCTGACTATCTACAGACCTTTGATTTAAACACCTAGCGCTCGCTGGGTTTTTATGGAAAGGCTTTACCGCATTGGGTTCACATGAGGTAAAGCATCGCATCTTTCGGTACTGCAGAAACGTGTAGTCGTGCTTATTACAATGACAAATTAGTAACTGGGTACATGAAGGCACATTACCCCAGCCAGATGAGACTGGCAATACAATGGTCGATGCCACCTATGAAGTTTCAATTTTACAATCCGCTTGGTTCGAGTAGTCATCTTAGTGGGGAATTTACCGTGTTACGCGATGGTGACGCGACCAAGTTTGTAACGCGAGGGGGACCTTCCATTGCATCTAGAAAGAAAAACTCAAACCGCGAAAGTGATCGGAGTGGTCACTTTCTTGCGCCTGGCCAAAAAGACCACCGAACTAATCAAAAACGGCCAATGAAAACATGTAAAAGCACATTTATTTTCAAACACTGCGACTAAACGCCCGCTAGGACACTTTGAAATTCGATCACGGGATACCCTTCTGCGGAGAGAAATCGCTTGCTTTGAGCTTTATCAGTTCAACACTGACCGCCATGAGGTGGCTGCGCTGTTTTGTGACTCAATCAGCAACACATTTCCCTAATTCCATGTGGCCGCTGTGGCGAGTCCCACGGAAACCTTTTTGGCCGAGTTCGCTGGGGAAAAGAAACCCCTGCTTGAGCCGCCATCCGCGGGTGGTCGAGTCGTTCATGTCAAGTATTCGGGCAGCAGCTGAATTGCCGATTTCCTCAGCCATCAAAATGGCGCCTCTCTTGAAGCTGCCGTTGTATGAGCGCCACACGTTGTCATCGCAAAGGGGGCCAAAGGGAAGTAAAGAACTTGAGGGCAGCGACAACCACCGAGGCCTTCCCACACAAGTACGCGAGAGCAATGCCAAAGCGCGGCGCACGCTGCCAACGCAGTCACTACCACTGCTTCCACCGTGCAAGAAAAACGAGAGCTGGTGTTGGCTTGTAGTGGATCCATATGGCTCTGGCACATGTTGCAAACAAACATTTCGATATGTCGAAACCTGTAGCCACCAAAGAGATTTCTGTGCATCGTTGCACTTTTTAGACAACTTGCATTTCAGTATTTCAATGTAACGCGAGACTTGACTTCAGGTAGAAACAAATAGGAAAAAAGTGGGAAATACGGTAAGTATTTCATCCTCATTTCTGCAATTTTTTACGGCGGAGGCACGCAGAAAAGAGGCCGTTTGATAGAAAAACCGCGGACAGACAGCCTTTCAAAATGAGCACTTTTAGTCGCTCTGTCTTCCCTCAGCAAATATTGGGATACACAATGGTGACCAGTGAGAAGTGATACCGGTCGAGCTGGTGACGGCCTATCCAATTAATGAATTTCGGAACCTTTTGCTGAGTGAAGCGAGGGGGAACATCTAGTACTCTAAAATGGTTAAAATCGGCAACAATATGGGCTGCACAAAAGAAGGAATCCTTCGGCTCGTCTAGACAGGGTAGTGCCGATATAGAAATACTTCATCTTAACGCAGCGGGACACATGGCCGCTACACGGCGTGTATATCGCACTCCTCTCCCAATCCCATCCAAGTGGTAACACGTTGATATTTACACCAACCATGACGTTAGTTGGCCTGGGTTGGTTAGAAGTTATAAGTTAAAACTGTTTTTAAGTGGCGAAGCAGTTTAGGAAACCATAATTGTCTGTGGCTGCAGCTAAAAATACCAAAAAATTGCCGATCCCTCGCAGGTGAGCGCGGACCACACGGCGGCCTCAAGACAGGTAACAAACCTAAGAAAATGCTAAGTGGTCATGTGTTCCTGCCTCACGACGACCGCCGAGCATCCCCTGCTCACGCTTGTCAAGGCAAGCACATCCACTTAGGGAGATCGGCCCAGATTTCACCCACCACCCGGCAGTTGTTGTTGTTGTTGTTGAAAACGTTTATTGCAGCCACAGCCTGCGGTAAGCCGCGGGCTGTGGCTTACCGCGGACGGACAGGACGGACAGGCGGAGGGGCAGGACGGACATGTCCAAACTAGGTGGCTGGTGGTGTTGGGAGAGTTGCAGTATGGGCAGTTGAATGGGTAGAGGGTGGGGGAGACATAGTGAAGGCGAGTGTGATTGTGGTACGTCTGAGCTTGTAGGCGCCGCCATGTGCGGGCGTCGGTGGTTGTGAGGGAGGGGTGGGGAGGGGTGGGGGATAGAGTCGACGGGAGTTCCGGTAGTGGGCTAAGATGTCACAGTACGTTGGGGGCAGGGGGTGAAATGCCAAGCGCTCGTGGGTGCGCTCCTCACAGCGTCCTCCGAGCGTCCCCAGCGCACGTTTGTCAATCCAAACATACTCACTCAGGGAGATTAGGCACGATTGGCCAAAGAAAAAATAACTCCAGCGTTCGCCATAACCGTGGCAACACTTGCTCGGAAATAGAAAGAGGCGCCATAGCGTACGTCCCTCCAATGTGATTTCCAATGATTATCACTTCAAAAAATGAAAGGAGCTGACACTTATAGCAACATTGATGGAGTAAAGGTCGTTGCGGCAGTGAAGAAGCAAACGGGCTGCAGTCGCTCACTTAAAGTGTTACGTGTTAGTCTAAGCTGTATGAGAAAATATCTGTATATATAGATGTACATAAGAATAAATAAAGAATTCATTCATTCATTCATTCGTTCTTTCGTTTTTGTTGCTGGAAAACGCCACTCCCATCAAGTTTCCCTGGACATAAGTGAAAAATGTTTATTGTTAGAAATATTTAATAAAAACTGGCTTCTCACTACAAAGAGTCAGGTTGGTTGTTTTAAATGCGTATAGCAAACATGTATGACAAACTCCTACGGCGGCGCTTTTATGATGGAGGCGAAAAGCGAAAATGCTGGTGTGTTCGAGACTTCGGCGGCCGTTGGATCCCCAGGTGATTAAAATAAATGCGGAGCTGGCGCGCCTCATCGACTGAGTAACGTGGGCGCGTTAAACCTCATAATCAATCAAATAAATTGATATAAACTCTCACTTAAATCAAGTTTTGCGATGCTTATGATTCATTGAGTTGATTTTAAAGTAAGGTAGAGTTAGTGTCAAGATGCGTTATAAAGTTACGTTGAGGCGAGGTTTTTGGTACTCAATCCACAACCACGGGACCAGGGGCTAGGGCTCGTCGTTCTCTCAAGCTATGTGATTGCAGCTTCTTGGTTGTTCGGGTATTTTTTCTACACCACTGCTTACCAACGCCACTCTTATTTATCCAGAGGGCGTTTCCTTTATGCAAGTAAATACACGCTGCCAGATCTTCAGGACGGGTTTGGAAGAAACAAAGTCTTTTAAACCTCTCTTGAGTTTTACGCTGCCGAGTAAACAATTTCTACGTGGGCTAACCCGCTAATAACTAGAGTGATTGGCGAGGCCAATGTGCAAGAGTTGCTAGAAGCGCTTAAACTGAATTAATTCAGTATAGTAACCAACAGCCACTTTCCGTTATCTAATAACTGTTATATGTAAAAAACGATAGCTCCTGCATTGATTAAGCCGTGAGGTTTTGGCCTATGTGATGTCAAGTAACTGTCGAAGCCTTCTTAACTGTCATTCAAATTTTAGAATAAACTGGTGTATTTCACCTGCTGAAATTGAAATATAGGCGCATCTTTGCTTTATTCATTTTCAGTTGTTCTTTATTCAATCAAATGATGTACGTCAACTAACCATGATGCATAATTTCACCTACAACTTGGAGGTTAAATTTGGCGTTCGAAATGTTTGAAATATTGTTTGCACTCTAAACCCGCTTCAGGATAAATTACGAGGAATCCTCTAGTTTCTGACCGCAATATTGAACTTATTTTGAGGACTTACTTATTATTAGACCACGTACCCTGCTGTGATCGTCATTTTGCCTAACTGCTTCCGCGACGTAATTCTTGGAGTGGACTTTTTGGCGGGCAACGGTGCAATAACTGATCTGCAGACAAAGTCGAAAACGTTTTCCTCCGATCACTCCATGACGCCGGAACTGAATCCCGACCACCGTGGTGTTGTAAGGACCGCCGAAGACCACGTACCCTGCCAACCCGCCCAAGCTTGATGATCACGGTTTACTGTGAAGATGGTGTCCTTGACGTCGACGCTATCGTAAAGGGTGACCAAAATGTTTCTCGACCGTGGTGTCTCTGTCGCAAGAGCCATTGCGCGCTTTAAGCAACACAAATCCCACGTTTTGATGACTAATTTCACCGAGGGGTCATCATCATCATCATCCTCACCAGCCTATCTATTCCCACTGCAGGGGAAAGGCCTCTCCAATTATTCTCCAATTACTCCGGTCCTGTGCCAACTGTGACCAATAAATCCCCGCAAACTTCTTGATCTCATCTGGCCATCTAACTTTCTGCCGCCCCCTGCAACGCTTGCCTGCTCTAGGGATCCACTCTGTTACCCTTAATGACCAACGGTTATCTTGCCTTCAAGGAGGGGAACAGCGCAAAATTGACAGACACGAGAATAAGGAGACGACACGAACAGCGCTGAGCAGCGCAGCGCGTGTCGTCTCCTTCTTCTCGTGTCTGTCAAATTTGCGTTGTTCCCCTCCTTCAAGTCATGAACCAACATGCCCAGGCCTCATTCCTTGTTATCTTGCCTTCGCATTACATGCCCTGCCCACGTCCATTTCTTCTTCTTAATCTCTACTAATATGTCCTTAACACGCGTTTGTTGCCTGACCCACTCCACTCTCTTGTTGTCCCTTAATGTTACACCTATCATTTTCCGCTCCCTTGCCAGCTGAGTCGTGATCAATTTAAGTTGACCCCTCTTAGTGAGCCTCCAAGTTTGTGTTCCGTAGGTGAGTACCGGTAAGATGCAGCTATCATACACTTTCTTCTTCAGCGTCAATGGTAGGGTGCTATTCATTATCTGAGAATGTCTGCCGTATGCACGCCACCCCATTCTGATCCTTCTAATTATCTCTGCCTCATGGTTGGGATCTGGAGTCACAACTTGACCTCAGTAGATATATTGGCTTACGACTTCCACTGCCTCGCCGCCTATCCCAATCTGCTGTGCTGTCGCGAGGTTATTGATCATTACTTTGGTTTTCTGCATATTAATTTTCAGGCCCACGGTTCTACTCTGTTCGTCCAGTTCAGAAAGCATGCTTTGCAATTCGTCCCCCGAGTTACTTAGCAACGCAACGTAATCAGCAAATCTGAGGTTACTGAGGTATTCTACATTAACTCTTACTCCCACCTGTTCCCAATCAAACGTTCTGAATACTTATTGTAAACATGCCGTGAATAACATTGGAGAGATTGTGTCTCCTTGTCTGACGCCCTTATAGATATTTTACTGCTCTCCTTATGGAGGATGAGGGTAGCTGTGGACCCATTGTAGATATCCTCTAGTATTCTTACATAATGCTCATCTACCCCCTGGTTCCGTAATGCCTTAATGACTGCTAGGGTTTCGAGGGGCACCAACATTTAAACACGGGCGATGCAATTGCGTTCCTCGAAGAAATGCAGGAACCAAGTGACGTGATCGCGGTCGGCGGCTTTTAACGCGCACCCGAAGATGCCTTCAAGCTTCTGCATCCCTTCGCCGAGAACAGGGCTCTACCGCAAAAAAAAAAACGGAAGACATTATTGCCTTTGCTATATCGCTGCAGCGAGTGTTTTTCGTCGCTCTCAAAATTACGTTAGACACCGCTAGCGAAGCACCAAATTAGAACGGAAGATGCAGCACGGCCTACCCGACAGTCAGTGTACCGTGTGTCTTCATACTAGAGGGCAGCTATCCGGAGACAAGTTGACAAGGTGCTCAGCGACGACATTACTCAGCCGTAAAAAGGCCCTTGGCTGAGCCCGTCGTATTCCCGAATGGGAAAGACGGCACATTAAGGTTCTGCGCTGACAACCGGCGATGAATAAAACCGCCAAAAACGACGTGTACCCGTGCCACCCATCCACAACGCTCTCGACCACTTCTGCCACGCAAGGTACTTTCCTTCGATGAATCTGAAGACAGGCTACCGGCAAATTGACGTGAACGAAAGAGACCGAGAGAAAACTCTATTCATAACTCCGAACGAGCTATACCAGTTCAAAGTGATGCCATTTGGGCTGTGCACGGCACCAGCAGCACTTCAAAGGGACATGAACATTGTGCTAGCTGGCCTCAAGTGGCACACCTGCCTCGTACAAGTCGACGACGTTGTGTTATTCGCCCGAACTTTCAACGAAGACCTTGCAAAGTTAGAGTCTGTACTTGAGGCTATTCGTACGTCGGGGTTAACGCTGAATCCTGAAAACAGCCGCTTTGCGTACGAGGAGCTCAGATTTTCGGGCCACATCGTCCACGCCGCAGGAGTCCTACCTGACCCGGTGAGAACTTCAGACATGGCGAAATTCCCAAGACCGAGAGACATGAAGGGCGTGCGAAGTGTTCCCGGATAATGAGTGTACTAACGGCGCTTCGTCGCAAACTTCGCATGCATTGCAGAGCCACGAGATTGAACAATGATAGCACCCGTTAAAGCTGGGGAAGCGCCAAAGAGGAAGCATTCTGCGAGCTCTAACAACAAAGCCCGGCTGTGATCGCTGATTTTGATCAAAACTCCGAAACAAAAATGCACATGGACGCCAGTGATATAGGTTCTGGGGCCGCCTTCGCCGGAAAGCAAAGCGGTTGCAAAAAAGTAATCGTCTATGCAAGCCGTGGTCCGACGAAGGAAGAAAAAAACTACTCATCCTCTGAGAACGAGTGCCTGGCTATTATATAAGCCATTTCTAAATTTCATCCATACGTGGATGGAAGCCTGTTCAAGGTTGTGACCAACCACTGTGCGGTCTGTTTGCTCGCCAGTTTGAAGGACCCCTCTCCCGGTCTTCGTAGATGGAGCTTGTACCTTCAACAATTCGACATTACAGCAGCCTATTAATCTTGCAGGGAACACTCCGACGCCGAATGCCCGTCTCGCGCCCCCTTCGACCCACCACCACAAGATTCAGATGAAGACAGCGCATTCTTCGGAGTTGCGACGGAAAATGACCTAGCCGCCAAGCAGCGTTCAGGGCCGCGTTGAGTTGATTGATTGATTGTAGGGTTTAACGCGCCGACGCGACGCAGACGATGAGGTGCGCCGTAGTGGAGGGCTGTGGATTAATTTTGACCACCTGGTGATCTTTAACGTGCGCCGAAATCTCGTACACACGGGCGTTTTTGCTTTTCGCCTCCATCAGAAAAGCGGCCGCTGCAGCCGGGAATCGAACCCGTGACCTCGTTCAGGGCCGAGTTACGCGTCATGATCGACTATCTCGAAGGAAGCACAGTAAGCGTCCCAAGGGCCTTCAAACGCAACTTACCTGCCTTCAGCCTCAAAAACTCCGTCCTCGCGAACAAAACTTCAATCCTGGATCGAGAACAAGTTGTCATCTTGTCATCCCCGCAGACCTTCGTGAAGAAATTTTGGAAGCATGCCACGACTACCCGTCTTCCGGACACCTAAGCACAGCACGACTACGGGAAAATCCAAGGCGAAATACTACTGGCCCCGCCTTACAATTGATGTGTCATACTACGTCCGCAGCTGCCGGGACTGCCAGCGACGAAAAATGTCGCAGACGAGACCCTCCGGACTTCTTCAGCCGATCGACGTCCAATCGAGGCCCTTCGAAGAGATCCGAATGGATCTCCTGTGCCCATTCCCAACGTCATGATCCGAGAACAAGTGGATTGTCGTAGTGACAGACTACCTGACGCGCTACGCAGAGACCGCCGCTCTTCCGGGGGGGGACTGCACAAGAAGTTGCAAAGTTCTTCATAAACAAAGTTGCTCTGCGACACGGATCCCCTGAAGTCCTAATTGCAGACGGCGGAACGGCCTTTGCTTCGTAGCTTATGCAAGGAATATTACTCTACAGCAACACGGATCCACAAAAAACAATGGCGTACCACCCCCAAACGAACACACTAACGGAACGTATGAGCAAAACGATCTCGGATATACTGTCTATGTACGTCGACGCTGAAGATAGGACTTCGGACGAAGTCCTCACGTATGTCACGTTTAGTTACAACACAGCGTCCAGGAAACTATGAAGACGACACCGTTCGAGCTTGTCTACGGAAGACAGCTCACTACGATGATGACGCCATCCTTGCGCTCGTAGAAGACGACGACCTCAATGGCGACGTTCAAGGATACCTTCAGCGTGCGGATGAAGCCCGCCATCTCGCTCGAGGTCTTACAACTGAACAGCAGCAGGTGGATGCGGGACACCACAACCGCAGACGCCGAGACGCCGTGTACCACGCCTGGGATCGTGTGTTGGTGTGGGCTCCCTTCTGGTGACGCTGACTTAGTGAGAAGCATTTACCGTGGTATTTCGCAACCTAACAAGTTCTACGACATGTTGGATCACTTACCTACGAAGTGATGCCGGATGGTGATTCCGGCACATAACGACGACGCACGTGACCTGAAGTCGTCCTTTTTGGTCGGCTCAAACCTTACTGAGCAAGATGACGTACTTTTGTTGTTGTTGTTTGTTTGGAGTGTAGTTGTATTTTAGTACCGGGTCGATGCTCTCTTAGAGGGGGAGTAATCCCGAGAACCATGCATTGGGTTTATTTTGTTCATGTTTTGCTTTTACAGCCCGGCCGCTCCCGGCTTTCTTTCTGTATCGCAAGCGATGCGCGTTTTACATTCTTTATGTTTATGCCGCACGTTGCTATCTCATTTCGATACGGAGAGCGTTTCGCCCTAACGTCAGTAGCATAGAATAAACTTCTTTTATCTGCAACATTTTGGATGTAAATGGACGCCTCGAGAAACACTCCGCCGAAGTGTAAAAGCCTGCTGAGCAGACACCGCGGCATTCGACTCGCCGATGCTCGCCTGCGTACGTCACTTCGCCGCCTGTGCATTCTTTGAGTTGTTAGGGGAGCACAAGTTCGCTCCAATACACTCGTTTTCCTTGAAGACAACTGTGCCGTCTTTGGCATTGTGACAATAAGAAACTTCTAGTAATTACATTCACAGTATTTGATAGCAACTTTAGCAATAACTTGTTATAGAGTGTACCAAAATTGTGGACTTCCATTGTTTGCAAATATAAAGATGCTCTTTTTTCCCCATCTATTAGGGCTCGTAACGTTATCCTTAGGCTGTGGAGCCTGCTCTCAGGGTCCTCATAATTGCCAAAATCCCAAGAACGGAGTCACACATCAACGATTCTTCTTCAACTGGCACAATAAAAATTGCTATGAAAGCAGTATTACCTGCGATAATATAGGCTTCCCAAGTTACGAGGGTTGCTGGATTTGCTGCACATGAGTACTTCACTGGAAGCCATCCCCAAGCTTCACTTCACAGCGAGCTCTTGGATGAACGCAAATAAACTAAATAGCGTAGTAGTCCTTTGACACCTTATTTCCCCGCATTGTTCTCACATTTCAAGAGTGACGCATTCGTCGTTTCAGGTGCATTGCTTCATTAGTGCTGTGAAGGTAGCAACCGTGTGAAATCTGTCGCAATATTATTCCTGCTCTTGATGCCTGCGTCTCTGATTGAGGCATAAATCGGCTAAATAGTTGGCTGGTTTGAGCGTATTACTAGGCGGCCGGAAACTGAAAATTTTAGGCATGGCAATTTGCCAGTTAATAACGGTGTATATAGACTAAAGCGTGCACGGCTGGATATTTTGAGGGATGGTTGTATGTTGTTTCCACGCACTGTATATAGTTGATATAAGCAGAATGAATTATATATAAGCTTGTTATTTCGCTTAATTAACAACAGCCTGTATGCAATTTTTGTAATATTTTAGTATGATAAACTTAATTTGCATGTATATCTAAACAAACCGCATCTGGGGTGGTAGATTTAAATGGCTTCATTAGAAGCACTCTTTTCGACGATGTATTCGGCACCGAAGTATCTGTCCCACACAACGATTTATGGTAGGGGGGAATTTCAGTTAACCCCCCCCCCCCAAAAAAAAAAAAAAAAGATCGCCCACAAAAAAGTACGCCATTTGATTTCCGCAATCATTACGCTAAGTGTTGGTGACTGAATACTTAAAATTGTATAACAGCGTTTTGTCTCGTTTACAAAGTCTTCAGCATTTATCATGTTCACTATTTATGAATCATTGTGCTTACACATGCTCGAAACCATTTAAACATCTGGCGTAAATCAGTGCACACCACCGGCACAGTTTATTTGAAAAATTCTTTTTAACACAGGTTACAGAAAGGTAATCACAGCTTGTGATCAAGCAATATGGGCTCAGCAAGCCCAGGCACGTCTATACATTTCCCGTACGTTTGTCGTTAACTTTGAGGCAGCACGTCCCACTTTTTCACGGTTGCTGAAAGCCTCTTATTGTACAAAAAATATCTGAATGTGTTTGTGCCTATATATACGTAAACAAATGGATGTTTGTGTATGATGAGATGTTTCTGTATAAAAAAGGTATTGTGCGACCGTGAAACCCCAAAGAATTGCATTATACGGCGAAGGCACCAGAATGGTGCCTTCACTGCACTGGTTGCTGATACTTCGACGTCTATCTCTTGTGCAGTTCACTTCTTCAAACAGTTTGCTAAACTCAGTTGCGCACTTCTCTCGTTTAGACTACAGTAATACAATACTTTTTATAGCTGAGGTACAGTGTTGAAGTTCATGGCTTCATTCTGGCAAAGCCTGCTCAGAGGATCTGTCATGACAAGAATGTTACTCATACATAATAAAACAACTAAAAAGTTGCGTGTTCCAAGAGCTGTAATCAAAGTGCTCATCTTTGGTACAGAGTAAGTGTGGTTTTACCAGCCTGATACTTCTTTGAGTGCCTGGATGTGGGTTGGGGATGGGATCCGTGGACCCTCTAGGACCACAATCAAGCGCCACGGGGGGAGAGAAGTGACCATCGAGGTCTGTCTTTAGTGGAACGTCAAGGGGTAGCTTGTGAACAGAGCGAAAACAGTACGTGCGCTCATGCAGCCCTAGACATGACCATGATGCCAGGAAAGGGAGATTTTCCTGTGCTCCTTAAAGACAATGGCTGGCCGCACCAGCCCTATGGTGGTCGATGGAAATGCGGCTGGGGCCTCTTCAAAGAAATTCTACATCTTCCCGGCCGCCAAGGACGTGGAGCCAGCATGCTTCCAAAGGGTAGAAACGTTGAGCGGGCAGCCATGATCCAAGTCCCGGCGCAGTCTGTGCGTATAGTCTCTCATACCCGACGACAGGATACAAGGCGTTGTAGTTTTCTCCCACTCATGACGGGGCCCAGTTAGAGGCGAATGGTTCTTGTATTGGCGAAATAGAAAAGGTCGGTGGGGACGCGTTTTTCTGAAGATGCAGTCTTGAGGAAAGGTGTACTGCGAAGTGCTGCAGGCAGTAGTACTCAGTCTTCGAAAGTTCATCAGTCGTCATGGTCCCAGTGCTTCTTTCTTTGTCCCAAACGTTCTAGACATATTGATACAACCACGACACTACCGGATATATTCGTAACAGTCCGTTTAATCAGGTAATGTTCACCAAGTACGACGTCGATAACTGAAGGGTGAAGTTCTTTGCACTCACCTCCTCCATTGTTTTCTGTGGCAGCACGAGAGGATTATTTGTTTTCAGGAGCCCGCTATGCAAAGAGGTCCATTCCGGTTCTTCCCACCACGACGGGGACTGTAACAGTGACTGGGCTCCTATTCCTTTTGTTTGGGTCAGTCAGGTTGTCCCTTCCTCGGCAACAGTACTCCTTATTCGGAATCTTAAACAACTGGCCAGATCTTCGCTCTTCTACTATGAAGTTGTCCGATGGGCCGCTTTCGAGGCTGAGCTGGTTCGTTTCTTGAGTCTATGTCCTTTGCGTGTACTGAGACGTGATCGTTTGTCGAAGCATGTGCCAGATATTTACCGACAATGGCCTCCTATTCTCCAAATAATTCGAAGGCGGGAGTTACGCCAGGCAGGCTAGCGTGTAGAACCACGACGTCATTACAGTGGGCTTTTTTTCGTTTTATTCTGACCCCGTCCTTGAACTGCACAGCCCAGTCGTGTTTCTACGGCTTTCATGCTGGTCCCAACTGTCACTATGTCCCATTAGAAGTCAGAACCATTCAAAATTAATATGCCCTTCTTCCTTCCTGATCCGCACAGTACAGCTGTCGTGTCGAAATAGTGCAACTTTAAAGTACTTATGATCTTCTGGTCGGGAACTTGAAAAATCTGGTTACAGATGGACGGAACCTACAATGTTTCCACGCAGAGTTTCCTTAACCCGGTAGGGACTTGAAGGTATGCTCAACCTTCCTTAAGGTTTCATTTGTCTGTTCCCTGCGACGATTCCCAAGGTCAAGACCTTGTCACCGATGAACTCGCACACTCGCTTTCTGCAGATGTTTGTAGTGATGAACGTTTGCTAACTACCTCCATCTAAAAGCACTCTAGACCTTTCAGCGCTAAGGAAACCAGAAGCCTGGACGGTCAGTGTCTGAATGAGGACAACACATTCCTGTTGTCTAGAAGGAATTCGCCGGCGGCGGAAGTCACTTGTCCATTTCGAAGACATCCTAGGTCTTTGTTTTACACTTTGGAACGTGCCGTCGTTTGCATACGGGCAAACTGTCTTCCTCCTACAATGTCGCGCGATGTGTCGTGGCGTCAGGTAATAGAAACAACGTCCGTATGTTGTAAGGAGGAACTTGTTTTGTTTTATTGTCATGTTCCTATCTGAGCAAAATCCTGTCCAATGGGGGTGGGAACAATAAAGGTACTTTTACGTCACCTTCGTTGTGGCAGACGGGGCTGCTGCAGAATGTCGATATCTGAAAGTTCCTGTTCAAAGCTGTTCCCGTGGTTCGTACTTCGCTGTAAACTTCGTGTTTGGAGGCGACTTCAGTGCAGCTGTTTCCAGACACTCAAGTTCGTCTCCTAAAAAGTTAATTAAACTGTCGAACTGTTAATTGTGGTTTGTGGGTTGGTGATCACGTTCCACTCACGTTTACGTTGAAGCATTGGACGACATTTTTGAATGCCGGTGGTATCTCAAGACCAAGGCTCAAGGGACTGCCCGAAGAAGGATCTCGCGAAGCATGGCACAATAGGTCTCTGAGCTCGTTCCAAGTGCATTCAAACTTCTGCAGTGTATCTGCACATCGTCGTAGAGCTTTCGTAGTTTTATTGAGTCAGTTGATGAGAAAGCAAGTGTTATATCAATTAGTGCCCACAGGCTGTCTCCGCTAACAAGGACCTCAACTCCATCAGAGCACTGTTTAACTTTACTCCGCGAGTTTTGCAAAGCCATGAAAGCTGGCCCTTTAGTACTTGTCGAAAGACAGCATTTCTCCTTAAGGAATACGTGAAAAAGGTGTTTCAAAAATGTTCCCAATAAAAGTTTGCAAGTGCTGAACAGAAGAAGACTGAAAGAGAAATACAATGCAAGACTGAATCAACGACAACGTGCAGTGCTCACTGCTTCCTCTATGATGTCTTTGACGGCGCCGCAAGTTTCACAAAGTATTACGCTGCACCCATCGTTGATGACCCTTACGCACTTTGCTGGGAGCAGACCAATATATGTGATATTGAATGCCAATTTGGCTCGGAACCTTTCTTGACAACGACGGCTAATATGTATAGCTGCAGCCCTAATTTTTATCTTCCAAGTCATCCTCACACGGTAAATCAGTGAAATCCAGAAATGTCGGGGTTTCCGATAATGGCATGAGCATCTCTACACAATTTGCGGACTTAACAGAAAGTGAGAAATATCTGAGACAGATAAAATTCTCGGTCGTTTCGTCGAAAATTATTCAATAATAATAAGCGCAAATGAAATAATTTCATTTTCGGTCAGTACTTCGCCTTTTAAGCGTGCAAATGAGTCATTTTGAATGGCGATGCTAGTATAAGTAGATTTTGACGATGATGTTTCAGCTGGGTTTCCGAGACCATTTATCAGACTGCATTTAAAGCACCGCAATTTACGAATGTGTCCTTGATTATCTTGGCCTATAAAACGAGAACTCAAAAAGGTGTGCTACCATTTAACTCCAGCCATTCTAAGCTCAGTAGATGAGGTCTTCCTACCTCAGCGTGATAGAGTCTTTGAAGCAATCGTGCCTTTACTACGCTTAGGAAAGGTTGTTACAGAAAACTGAACACCTAAGGTCCAGCGGATACCCCAAGCAGGTGTTGACTTTCGTGGCAGAGAAATGCCCAAGGAAACTTCATAAAAAGCCAAAAGAAAAAGCGGAAGAATAAAAAATCCCCGTAGTGCTACCACGCGTACCTAAAGTATCGTATAGACCTTTTTAACTTCTTTGTCGAGGGTGCTGCCATTTTTGTTAGTGGACTGTGATAGCGGCCCTTTAATGGGTGCTGTCAACAAAGGTGTAACTGCGCAAACGAAACACAGCATACAACATGTCGCGATCTTATAAAAGATTGACGGATGAAAATGTTTGTAAACGGAAAAAAGCGTCAAAAAAGCTCAATGTTGAAGAAGTTGTGAGAGCATATGTGGGTTTAGGGCACAGCATTATTACCTTTCGGTAATAATGCGATAAACAGAAGATGAGATCTCTTCTTAAAAACTAAGAAAGGTGTTACCAGGATTAAAATCAATGTTCAAAAGCATTCCAAAACTGCAAGCAGCTATAACTTGTGTATAAGAGTTCTCCAAAAATTCAAAAAGTTTACTAAACTCTACTAGTGGTTCGTCACCCTGTGAAAACGCAGGATATAGGGGCATGCAATATGTGTTTAACGCTTTAAAATATCCAATGCAGGCTGATTCCAGGTGTGGGCAAGTATTCACACGTGTAGTACGGTAAGGTGTTCTCCACGGTACTCACACACGGTTCGTGCTCTTCTGTCGTGAGGAACCCATGTGTGATCAAAGTGTGACCTGTACGAAGCCGCCATAAAACCTCAAATACGCTTTCTATGTCTGCAGATTTTTCCTTCTGATAAGTATGGTTTAACGAGGTGTAACGTATTTCTCGTTCTTTTGTTCCATTCAGTTTGCCAGTACAGTTTAATTGACTTTCGAACGGTGCTTTGCATGTCCTGGTAGGGAAGCTTGAACTTTGTTATCGCACAATGCTTCATATCTTAGGCTGCTCTATTGACAGTTTCACCCGCCGCGGTGGCTCAGTGGCTAAGGCGTTCTGCTGCTGTGCACGAGGTCGCGGGTTCGACTCCCGGCTGTGGCGGCCGCTTTTCTGATGGAGGCGAAAAGCAAAAACGCCCGTGTGTTCGAGATTTCGGCGCACGTTAAAGATCCCCAGGTGGTCAAAATTAATCCGGAGCCCTCCACTACGGCGCGCCTCATCGCCTGCGTTGCGTCGGCGCGTTAAACCCTACAATCAGTAATCTATTGACAGTTTCATTTTCTGGAATGCCAATGTGGCTTAGTATCGAACAAAGAACCACTCTAGTCCCTGACAATGTGGGGTAGAACAATCGATTTTTTGGCATACCTACAGTTGCATTCTTTAAAGGGACAAGGAAGTTACGTCACTGATGGCACTTAAGGAGTCTAAAAAGTGCCACCTTTTGTACTCTATTTTCTATTCTGTCTTCAATAGCTGAATTTATACCAAAGATCTCCGGCGTGAAAACACTGCCCTCATCAGCTTACCTCTCGGCAACAGTGACAGCTGAGTTTATAAAAGCATAACCAGTGTGACCAGCAGCCTTTGACCAAGCAGTAAAGTAGTGGGAATAGGTACTGTACTTGTCTTAGTGAGCAAAAAATTCTTGGCAGAAAAACTGGTCTGGAACAGGTTTTTTGTCATATTTTAACAGGCAGGTTACATTTGGCAGCGCTATGGTGCCAGGGGCCATAGCGCCCGAAACCTCAGGACAGTTGACCGGCATATCTTAAAAGAGCACTGAAAGATGCAACCCTTCAAGCGGAGGGCAAGACGGTGGATTACTCTGGGCTTGTTGGCATAGAGCTTCTTGTATCTCTATTCAAATAGTTCACCGACACAATGGTGATCCCTTACGTATGCCATTTTGGCTGCATATATTCCACTTCGGTACGCTAGACCGTACTGCCAAAGCCACTTATTGCACTCAACGTACAGACTATCAGCAGGGGAGGTATGATATGTACCTCAGGAAAGTCTAAGGCCTAGGTTGTGCACTGGATCGAGCAAGGTAAGAAGAGACTGGCGGGCTGACCTGTACGCATTGCAGCCATAATCAAGACCAGACCGTACAAGGAAACCCTAAATTCTCATCATGCATGCATGGTCAGCACCCCATGACATGTGCGACAAAATTTTAAATATGTTAAGTGTCGTCAGGCAGATCATTTTGCGTTTTTTAGATGTGCTCCAAGTGTTAATTTGGAGCCGTACATGACGCCTAAAAACTTTTGCTCATAGTTCATTGGAATGACCATTGCCCTGATTGCTATTTTAGCCTCGGTGTGAACCCCTCGTTTTCGCGTGAAGCACACACATGCACACTTGTCAGAAGAAAACTTGAAACCAGTTTTGTTCGCCCATCGTTGTAACCGATTGAAAGCAGTCTCAATTTGTCTTTCACATACCGACAGGTTACGTGAAGAAAAGGCAATCTGCAAGTCATCGACATAAAGGGAATACATAACAGGTCGCGGGATAACTTTTGCAAAGAATTTATTTTATGGTAAAAAGGGTCATGCTTAAGAACACACTGCCTTGAGGAGCTCCATTTTTCTGACTGCAAGTACGGGACAGTGTATTGCGAAGTCCCACATTAAAGGTTCGTTATCGAAAAAATTCGGGTACGCAGGAAAACATTCGTCCCCCATTCCAAATGCAGCCATGTCCCACACAATTTAATACCTCAAAGTTATACCATATGCTTTGCGTTATCAAAAAAAAAACAGAAAGACTGAACTGCTCCTAAACAAAAGCACCTCGGATCCCTGTTTTAATCTCAACCAGGTCGTCAGTTGTAGACCGGAACCGCCGAAAAGCACAATGAAACCTATCTAGGTAACCTGAACGTTCAACAACGAAGACCAATCTAAAATTTGGGATACTTTGAAATGTCTTCCACAGGCAGCTCGTCGACGTTATGGGTCGGTAGCTTGATGGACAGTATGGTTGCTTGCCATCTTTCAAAAATGGCATTAGGACAGCCTTTTTCCTTGCTTTGGGGAGCCTACCGGTTTTACAAATCTTGTTGAAGAATTTCAGGAGCCCTTTTATGGAGTCGTCATTTAGGTGCCGCCAAAAAGCTTAGGTGATAGGTCAGGGCCGACAGCAGTAGCCTTACACTGAGGCAATGCTCTTTTGAGTTCGTACAATGTAATTTTTTTGTTATAGTACTCGGTATTATTGCTACTACTTATAATACTGAGCTTTTACTAATAGTACGGTGTCTCAGGAACTCTGGTGTTTAATTTGCATCACTAGAGACTTCTGCGAAGTGGGCGCGCAAAGTATCCGCTTGGGTTTGCAGTAAATGAAATGTTCCGTCAGTAGAGAAAAGTTTAAGAGTAAAGCGTCTGTAGTTGCCTTTTACTTTGGGCAAACGGTCCCAGACTATTCTTGTGGAGTGGTGGTGTTTATTGTGGTTACAAAGGTTTGCCACGAGTTTCATTTTGCGGCTTTTCTAATTTTCCTGGTAGCAGCTCGAGCAGCGTTAAAACTCAGGCAGTTATCTATGGTAGGGTACCTTCTAACACTCCCGAAGCCTTGTTCTGCTTTTCCCGGGCTTCACAACAGGCATCAGCCGACCACGACTTTGGTTGCTTCGATATTCGCCAAAATGTTTTTGGACAGCCACCCTTGCAGCTGTAAGCAGTACTTCGCAAAGTAGGCATCTACCTCAACGATGGACATACTGCTTATGTCAAAGCTACCAAAACTAACCGTTTCCGTAAATTTTTTCCAGTTTGCTCTCTCGAGCTTCCATCGGGGTCGGCAGCTTTGGAGTGAAGGAAAAGGCTGCACTTCACGCAGCACAGAAGGAAAGTGGTCACTTTTGTGTGAGGCGTTCACCACACTCCATTCAAAGACAATCTGGAGGTGTGCTGACCCAACACAAAGGTCTTATTCGGAAAAGCTTCTTCTACAGGCAGAGAAGTGTTTCTTGTCTCCATTATTGAAAACAGTAAGACTGTTGGAAGATACCCACTGTTGGATTAGTTTAATCCGAGCGTCAATGTTTCCCTCCCTACAGGTGGTGATGTGCATTAAAATCTCCCATTATAAATAATGGTGTTGGAAGGTGTTAAACAAGGTCATTAAGTTCGTCCAATGACACACTGCCTGATAGTGGCAGATAGACAGATACAATGGTGACCAGCTTATTAAAGTAAAGTTGTGCTGCAATAGCCTCCTGTGTAGTGGTCGAGTTGTACCGACTTAAGAATCACGCATGGTGCTACAACAAAAGCCACACCTCCTGCAGGACGGCTGCAGTCCTCTGTGTCCTTTCTAAGGTGAAGATTGCGGAGAGGGTTGTCATGTCGTTTAGCTAAATTTGTTTCTTGTAGCGCTATTACTTAAGGTTCATATTCTATTATTATTTGTGAATATCCTCTATTTGTGGATTAGGCTTTGCAGTTCCAATGAATAAAGGTAACTGACATCTTATTTTCGCCTTGATAAATTGCAATATAGTAACTTAGGCTTCCCATTTTTTAAGTCACTGAGCTCGAGTCAGAGCCAGTGACTCGGGGCACTGATAGTTTTTGCATGACCGAGACTGCCACGCGGTATTTTTGATGACTACAATGCAGGCCGAGGTGGCTTGACATCCATGTCATTATCTCAGTTTTGGGGCGTAAACAAGACAGAGGTCCTACAAGGCCCACCCCACCACGTCTTGGATAGGAGGGCAGGAGAACCCGCTCCCACCTTTTTCAGTGTAATGGACGTGGCTGTAGAAGAGGGGCCTCCTGCTCCCAAATCCATCGCCACCGGAGCTTCGCCGGCTTGCCTTTGTGGAGTGGCAACGGAAACGCCACCCCCAAATATTATTCTGTCCAGGTGCAGCACCTTCTGGCGCTGCAGGCGGTGCACCAGTGTTACGGGCTGCCAAAGGAAGCTTCTCAGGGGGTGGGCGCGGCCCCAAGTCAGTTCCACTGGTCGGGGTGGCCGCAGACACCAGACACCACCCCACCCCCGGCGGACTGCATCGACATAGCTTCCTGAAGGAAGCAAAGCATGCCGTTTACAGGCTTCCGGAAATGAGAGGTTTTGTCTAACCTTGAGGCTGATGATTTCTTTTTCTATCTTAAATTTCTGGCAAGAGCAAGGGTACGCTGGGAGGAGTCCTTCATAGTTGCTGCGCTTGGGTTGTGTGTTTTTGCAGTCGTCCGTTGAATAGTCGTGATCGGAGCACTTAACACATGTTTTTTTCCTCGGGATAAATTGGTGCAATGTCGATACCGTTGGCAGTTAAAACAACGTCGTTGTTTGGGAATGTATGCTCTGGTCTTGCTGTGAAGAAAGCCTCCATTTACAGACTCTGGCCGAGTGCAACGGTAAAAATTCAAAGTTATGTGATTTGGCTTAATTTTGTTCCGTCCCGATTCATGGTGATGTGTCGCACTGCAGTTACCCCCTGCTCGCGCAAACCCTCAAGCAAGGCAGAGTCGGTTTCGTTGATCAGTTCTGCTTCGGAAATGACACCACAGCAGCTCTTAAGGTTACGGTGAGGTGTTACGGTGATATCAGTGTCAGCTGACTTCGTGTGGTTGAGAAGAATGTTGGACTGGTCTTTAGTATTCACATAAATCAGGAGGTTTCAAGAGGTAAGCTTGTTTGCATAGTAGTTCTTGCATACACTACTTTTTAGAAACTTTGCTACTAAAAACACAGATTCGGTGGTGATGGGGCTGCTTATCAGCTGACTGCGTTATTAGAAAGCGTGAGAAGTTGTCGGGGTTGTTGAACACAAGGATTGAAGTAAGTTTGAATATTGCTACGATGTGGCCCCTTTTCGAAGGCCGACCGTTAATTTGAGGAGGGTCGAAGAAATAAGCCACAAAACATAGAAAATATTCAGTGGCAAGGCCATTCGCCCACCACCGAGCCCAACAAGGAAACGAGGCTTTGCAGCACACGTACGCTAACTGTACGTTGGTGCTACAACCATATGCTCAGAATCTAGGGTGATTTCTTTGCACGGGGTAAACCCTCACCGCCTTGAGAAAAAAACGAGGAATGGGGAAGGGAGAAGATGGCAGGACAGTGTTAGGAAAGAAAATAGGAGAGGAAAACTCTAGAGAAGAGGGCAGGCAAAGCCAACTGGCTGATTCCCCCAAGGTCGGGTCAGACTGGGGGCACCGTCTACCGGAAGCGGGGTCAAAGTGGCGTGTGGCCTCTTCCATGGGGCCATGAAGGTCCAGAACAACCTTGGCTTTGCTCATCCACTAGGTAGCTTTTTTCTCCGGACACAGAACAGCGACGCACAGTCTAGAGCATGGGTTGGTCTAACCCACATCGGCTTGGAGTCCGCGGTGTCGCGACTACCGTTGCTTTGAATAGAAATGTGTCCCAGCGGGGATTGATGTTGTGTTTTTAACGCCTTCAAACCTAAAGGCAGTGTGCAAAAAAAGTGAATTCGCAGAATCAAAACACACAAGCGCAAAAATCTTGGGGCGTAAAAGACGTCAAGAAATTTGTCGAGTGCGCAGTTTTAATTGTTTATGAAATTTTATTCCGGTATGGCATATGGCACATCCTACATAGAGCCAATGGGTCGGTATTTGAATGATAGATCGCGGGAACACAACAGTGCTTCCAATAAACTACAATCGCCAGACCATATTGCAGCCGACTGCACAAAATGCAGAAGCAAACCAAAGTTGAAGCAAGCAAATGTGCAATCACGCTCCAACGATCGATGTGTTAGAGAAGTGATTGAAGCTTTTAGCGTGCTGTATGTGGCACCTGGCAAATTTGTCAGCATTCGCACTATGGCACACGGTGATAAAGATATGGCAATAAAAAAGAAAGAAAAACGTGTCAGATTACAGCTACGTTTAGGTCTTGAGATATATGTTGCGGGAGCATTACTTGGGCGTGAAAAAGGCGTTTTGGAACAACGTTCATGCATATGCCATTTATTCTTCACAAGCTATGAAATGAACCCCGAATTCACAATAGGAAACTCATCACAGAATTCATCATCACCTCATCACAAGAAAGGTGAAGCCATCTACGCTTGCTTGGGTTAAGATAACTGCGTGAAAATTTGCGGCTCAACAATATCCTTCTCGCTATTGAGTCAGTTTAAGCGAGAAGGCGACGCTGTCGACGTTTGAAAGTGTGTATTCTTCTAGCGTCTGCTTCTTTCTGACTGCTTCAGTATTTCGTAATACATAGACAAAGACACAGAGGAAGAGGGAGAGAAAGGCCATTGTTGAGAAACATTAAGTAAATTTGGGGAAAATGTGGTAAATAGGTGCAAACCATATAGTTACAGCCCGGACTGCAGGGCCCATAATCCGTTGACGTTCATATTTAAGTGACAACCTGGGCAAAGCAGCCTCGCTTGTATAGGCGGAATGTATTGTGTTTGAGTTGTTTTCCCCAGAGCATGTCCTTGTATATGACTTGGTTACGTAGAGGAGAGTGCATGCGTTCCATTATTATGGGGAGTTTTATGTTATGTGGGAGAAAGAGAGATAACGAACATTTTTGTCCATAGGACCTTGCTCCAGGTGCTAATAGCAGTCTTCAATTCACCCGGCCCACGCTGTGGTGAGGAAAATTCGTATGAATCCGGTGCACATGTTCACAGAGATCTTGAGGTATCTATAATGCATCTTCGCCTACCTAGGTTTGTGGATATATGTGTTGGTTTGTATCCTGAAATGTTGGCGTTTCTTAGGCCATTTTGAGACTACCGACGTAAAAGCCATATCGTGATCTATGAACGTAAAAACGGCATATCACGCAGTTCCGTTGCCTGAGACCTCAGGTTACGTCATTCTTTAAAGAGATTGCGGCAGTTGTCGACACATGCCGAACCCACCATTAGGCCTTTATCCATCCTGTAACACTGGCAAAAACCGTGTCTCTGGTCGTGTGAAGACCAGGCGTTCTTCATATTCTCTGGGGGATGGCAGTGTGGTAATATGGTGTTAGGGAGCCACGTATGTGAGTTCATTTGGCTTTCACTCGGCTACTTCGTTCCTTCGAAACAGCTATTTCTTGGTTTTAACGTCGTCAGAACTTTCATCATTCTGGATCGAAGAATCTTTCTCAAGCGTTTAGATAATCTGTCCGCTACCGTAAGGTAACTGTAATTAGAGAATATTTAATTATGGTTAATCATCTATTCCGCAGTTCCGCTAACTGGATCGCTGAAGACAGCTCTGATTTCCGCTTTTTTCGGCTCCTTTCTGTAGTTGGGCCATTAAAGTCACAGCGATTTCCTGGGTACTCCATTCTTTCGAACGTCCTTAGTGACCGCGTAGGTTGTGTTTTCACTATTTTTGGAATTGTCGTCTACAGAATTTGATTCTTTCTTGTGGCGTGTCCTTGTGTAGCTTTTGAGTTAGATTTTGTGGTACGGGGTGCTTTTGTGGAGAGTGTCTGTATTGGTTACGTGTCCATCATGGCGCCAAGCTATTTTTGTTTTCTTCTGAAGCGGGCCTATATTTTATGGAATGAGGAACACCAATTTTCGTTTTCCCAGACCCCTCTTTGCAATAGAATAGTTGCCCATGTCATGAATTGAAAGTATTTTAAGATCCATGTTAAGGACCCTTCTGGCGATTTTAAAAATTTGGACTTTAAGGGCTGACGTACTTGCTGTCCTTATGATTATGTTTAATTGGCTTGTTCTGCTTGCGTAAGCTTAGTATGCAGCAGGCTGTACCGAATTTCGCTTATCATCATCATCATCATCATCATCATCACTACCATCCTATCTACGCCCATTGCAGAGCAAGCAAAGGCCTCTCCCAATAATCTCCCATTACCAAGGTCCTGCGCTAACTGCGATCAATTTATCCCCGCAAACTTCTTTATCTGATCTTCCCATCTAACTTTCTGCCGACCCCTTCCATGCTTGCCTTCTCTAGGGATCCACTCTGTTACCCTTAATGACCAACGGTTATCCTGCCTTCGCATTACATTCCGTGCCCACATCAATTTCTTCTTCTTAATTTTTACTGATATGTCCTTAACACACGTTTGTTCCCTGACCCACTCCTCTCAATTCTTGTCCCCAAATGTTACGCCTAACATCCTCCGTTCCATTGTGCGCTGAGTCGCCCTCAATGTGAGTTCAACCCTCTTAGTGAGACTCCAAGTTTATTCCGCGTAGGTGAGTACCGGTAATATGCAGATGTCATACACTTTCTGCTTCAGGGACAATGGTAGGCAGCCATTCATTATCCGAGAATGCTTGCCGAATGCACTCAAACCCATTCTTATCCTTCGAATTATCTCTGCGCATGGTTGGGATCCGGGGTCACAATTTGGCCTACTAAATATATTCGCTTACCATTTCCACGGCCTCGACAGCTATCTAAAACCGCTTTGCTCTCCCGAGGGGATGGATCACTACTTTATTTTTCTGCATATTAATTTTCAGGTCCATGGTTCTACTTTGTTTGTCCAATGCAGTAAGCAGGCTTTGCGATTCCTCCCCCGAGTTACTTAACAAGGCAACGTCATCAGCAAATATCAGGTTACTTAGGTATTCCCCTTTAACCCTTACTCCCACTTGTTCCCAATGCAATGTTCTGAATACTTCTTTTATATGTACTGTGAATAACATAAGAGAGATTGTCTCCTTGCCTGACGCCCTTCCATATAGCTATTTTACTGCTCTCCTTATGGAGGATGATGGCAGCTGTGGACCCACTGTAAATATCCTCTAATACTCTTATATAATGCTAGTCTCCACCCCGGTTCCGTAATGCCTATGATCAGTGCCGGCATAAGCTTTGTCGTTTGTTGTTGCATTCCTGCTCTTGCAAAAAATGCCAATTGGTAAGAACAACTTTTGTATTTTGGTGGTACTGGGATCGGCCTTGCACATCTCTGTACAACGATACTGAGTATTCTTACGTGACTGTTGTTCTCTGTGGTTGCATGCCAATCTAATGTCGTGCATGCCAATCTAATCTATCGAACAAATCATCTGTTTGTGAACTGTCTACCCCCTCATGTAACACCCCTTGACTGGGGCCCTTGAGGTATTATAAATAAATAAATAAATAAATAATGCTGCTGTAAGGTTCAAATTACCCGCATAGCTTCATCCATGAACTGCCGTAAAGAGATTGGCTTGGTGACCGGGCCGCAGGATATTTGAATTTATATTTTACATTTCGTGTATTGAGCCGCCATATACTGGGTTTCAATTTCACTTGGAGACATTTTAGGTAGTCTGTGGTCATAATCGAAACTTCAATTGGTTTTTGAAAACCTAGCGTCCATCTTTCGCCTACCTTTTTAGCTAGGTTACAGATTCATAGCGCCGGCATCAGTTCTGCTGGCAGAAGTTCTTTGGTGTATTCGCGGAACTTTCATGCATGGCTTGTTGCATTATCTCCAAGCATGCGACTACCGGTGGAGCATTGAATGAACTTCATTGCGGAGGCATGGCACCTGCTGAAATCTTATAAATTTTCTTTCGTCGTAGTCGTAGTGTCATCCTCTTGTCCTCTTTACCACAGTACAGCGGCCGCTTCTGTGCGCTCGAGATTCCGGCGAGCCCACGCATCTATTTGCTTCCCTTACAGTTTCCTATTTCAAACCGATGAAGTGTTCCTGTGGACCCTTGATGAGCATGGCCAAAAACGTACAGCTACCTGCCACACAAAAAGATACAAGCAATGGGCTGAATAACGCTCTCCGTGAAATTCCAATGCCACATGAGTGCAGGAGCACACAGACAATATGTTTAACATATTTCAAACTAAATTTACACTCACTAGTCATCATCAACAGAAGCAGCAGCAGCCTACTCAGGTCTGTTGCAAGACGAAGGATCTTTGAGACCCATGTGTAGCATGTGTGGAAAGGACCCATCCGTAGTACATCTACTAATAACATGCAAGGTATTTGATGCAACACGACACAAACATTTCCCTGAATTATACAGACGACACATTCCACTGCACCCATTATATTTTTATCCAAGGAACCGGTGTTTTCTGGTCAACATGTTCTTATCTTTTTAGCGGACATCAAATTTCTGCAGCTCTTGCCACATCAGATCATCAGATGTAATCTTCCTGGCCCTATACACCAGCCATCTTCATTGTACTTTCTATTGCGTCACTTTTACTTCAAATCAGAGGTTTCAGTGTTTGAAGTCTCATCAACTATTAAATAACTTCTCTCGCGCCCTTTGCCTTTGTTGGCCTTGCGCCATTAAACACGGACCATCATCATCATCATGGAGGATGAATGCCTCTTCCATTGACCTCCAACCACTTATGTCCTGCGCTGCTCGAGTCAACTGTTGGTCCTCTAATTTTCTTATTTCATCGTTCCATTGTAAAATCGCCCTCGCCATCTTCTAGAGCCAACTCTTGGAGCCGAATGTCGGCTCGTCTCACCCCATGACCAGGCAAAGTCTGTTTCTATTTTTTTATTTGAAATATAATATTTTTTACTCTAGTTTGTTCTCTGATTCAGGTAGCTCGTTTCCTGTCCCTTAGTGCTATTCCTAACATTATTAGTTTTATGGCTTGTTGAGCCGATTTACGTTTGCTTTCGACTTATTTACTAACGCGTTCAGTTTCAGCTCCGTATCGCACCAAAGGAAGCATGCACTGGCATTAGAATGTTCTTTTGAGTGACGGAGGTAGCTAACTTTTCAATATTCGATAGTGCTTGCCGAGTGCTCCACAACCCATACCTGTTCTCCATCGGATTTCTCTATCGTGGTTGGGGGCAGCAATAACCAACTGTCCGAGGTAACTATGTTCTTTTTCTTTTTTTAGCTTTTCGTTACCTAACAATAAACTTACATGTTGCCATGCATATTTCGCCTTCCTTTTTATGTATGCTATTTGTTTTAGCCCCACGGCCATGAGGTTTGATTGTAGGACCCTCAACCATTGTTTGCTGGTGTTCTGAAATCTCACTCAGCAAGACTATGCAGTCCGCGAATCGCAATTGGCTCAAGTATTCCCAGATTTGACTTCATCATATGTTTTCCAATCAAGCTTCCTAAATACCCCTCCTAGACACGTGAATAGTTTTGACGAGGTGGTATCTCCCTGTATAATTCAATTTCGGGTGGAAAATTTATCGCTTTGCTTGTGAAGGGTTGGCTGCCCGTGCACCCTTATATATGTCTTCTAGAAATCTTAGGTAGGATTCCTCACTTGCACCTTTTTTAGTGCCTCTGAAAAGGCGGCGCTAAGCATGAAATCAAACAATTTCTCGTAATCTACAAATGCATGTAATTTGAGTGTAATTTCCGCATTTTGCTATCACATCGGTGACGTCATGTATGTGATGCGAAGTTGCGAACCCTTTCTGAAAGCAGCCTGCTCTCTGTGTTAGAAATCCAGGCTATCACTTACGCGCCTACCTACAATCTTGGTAAGAAATTTTTAAACAACTGAGAGTAGGGTGATGTGTCTGTTGCTCTTGAGGTCCTTGGGATCGCCCTTTTTATGAATCAGAATAAAGTTGGCATTTTTCCCAAGCCACGGCCACTTTTTTAGTCTTAATGCATTCCGAAAATAGTACATCAAACTTTCCCAGTACGTTATCACCTGCTTTTTGAAAAGATCAATGGTTGTGCAGTCATAAGTGGCGGCGGCGGCGGGGGTGGGTGGGGGGGGGGGGGGGGGGGGTGGCGATTGAGGGGACCGGGTTTTTACTCACGCAGAACATAGTAGATGGTGCGGCGTTCCCCGGCGTACCCATCGTTCGCCGCGCCCCGGAGCCTGCTCATCCCCGTGGGCGCGACAGCGGGACGCATTACGTCGGTTTTGTCGTCCGCTTCAGAGGCGCTTGTTTTATGCCCGTTTTGGAGCAGCTTCGCGTCGATTCCGCGCTTCCTTCACATGGCTGGATTAACTTGTTCGCCAGCGTGTCCTGGGTAACTCGGACCCGACGGAATTAGGTCGTCGTACGGCAAAGGTACGTTAAGGATTCGTTTTCAGGGCGCGAAAACAAAATGTACAAACCACATTTGGCCGCTATAGAAAGCTACCGTTTCCACACCGCTTGCCACAAATTTGTCTCCATTTTCTAAATTGGTGAATAGCGATTCGATTATGTTTTAAGAGATTTTACAAAAGGCGAAAAATCAAGTGGCTCTGATAAATAGCGTATATAAAAATTCACTCAGCTTTTTCGCAAATCTGAAAGTTTTTAAATGAGCTAGTTTAAATTGCTATAAAAGAGAATCACTAATCTCAAACGGCGATGTGTTTCGGTGTCTGCGCTTGCGCCGCGCGGTGGTCTAGCCCCAAGCTAGCAAGTCAGGATGGCTAGGTTCCGCTGTCTCACCCCTCGAAACACGTTCTGCTTCGTTTTCTCTCACTTCCGACTCACCGCCGATCTGCAGCGGCAGCGGCATCCGCCGCTCTATCCCGGCCGTGGCCTACGATGCTGCTGCGTTCGGGACACCACCCCCTGCGAATTCCATGTAACGGCTGGCAGTATCTCTGGTGTCGCTCTTTGTAGAGCCACGTGTGTGAATTCAAGTGACGTCATGGGCAATTGTTATGAAGGGTTTGAACTGGGCTAGTGGGGTGTTGGTTGTTGCTTGTAACTTGGCGCTAGCCAGCGCCCGTGTTTATCGTCTCTGCACTTAGTCCCGTCCCTGCGCTGTTCAGCTCGATGCAATTGTTATGGGTGTCGTTTAAACCTTTCCTTTCCAAACACCTTCGCAGCGCGAATTGGAGCTGTTTTTTGTTTGCTTTTCACCTTCATAAGAGAAGAGAAGCCGCCGTGGCCGTGAATGGAACCCGCGTCCTCGTGCTCAGCAGCACAACGCCTGAGTCACTGTGTTACAGCTGCGTGTTCCCGGTCTATGGTCACTGGGCCGTGGGAATAAAATACCTCTTCAAAACAAATTCACGCGTTTGTTTGAGCAGAACGAGGTCAGTGTAGGCAGGCTAAATGACAACGTAACACCGGCAAACAGTGAATCACCAGCAGCTGTTGGAGAAGAAACAAGTAGGGAAAAAACTTCAAAGCTCTCTAAGAAACGAAGGAGCGACTGAGGGGCCACCACCGCTCGCGCATGGGGCGCATGCTCGCGCTCTACGAAGAGGTGGTGGCCCCCGTGGATGCGCAACCTGGTGGCCCGGCTCCTGCTCTGACAGCTGAAGTGAGGCTGGACATCCCAGGTCTGCACAGCAAGCGGCGGACGCCCCCATGCGGACAACTGCAGCTGACACGGGGCGTCATCTGGGGCGACCTCGAAAGCCACACCCTTGTCTACACGGACGGCTCGGTGCGGCAGCAGCAGGGGTCGGCCGCAGCGGACGCCGTGCTGGGAGAGGGTGTGTGTGTGTGTGTGTGTGTGTGTGTGTGTGTGTGTGTGTGTGTGTGTGTGTGTGTGTGTGTGTGTGTGTGTGTGTGTGTGTGTGTGTAAGTGTGTGTGTGTGTGTGTGTGTGTAAGTGTGCAGGTGTCCTACTCCTTCGTGTCCTGTATTTTGATATTTATTGATTTGTCTAGTGTTTCGTTTTTTTTTCTTTCACCTTACGTTGTATATAGGTTATTCTTGCCCATGTTTTATATATTTATGTTAGCCCTCTACCCTATCCCCCTATTCCTATGTACTCCTTCCTCCCTATCCCACCTCCCCTAAACCAGCAGGCGTTCCGGTGTCCGCCCCTAGGCGAGACAATTTACGCCTGTTGGTGGACCTTCCTTTCTTGTTTTTGTGCAATAAATACATAGTTGCCAAACGTAATAAAATGGAAGTGCCATGTACGGCAGAAGAGATTGAATTACCCTAGCTTTCGGAACTGATTAACACAAGCAAAACGAGCGAAATTCACGGATATAACATGGCAGTGTTAGAGGAAACGATAGAAATGTGGTGAAGCTTGAAAGCAACGAAGAGAAAGCTATTCGTCCGTAATGACAGGCTGTACGCACTCGGCGACGAGCAGGGTAACATTACAGACAACCTGGACGAGATAATAAAGGTAGTAGAACCATTCTACACTCGCCATTGAATGCTTATAAATATCTTTCAAGCTTTATAAAAAGTCGATGCTCGATTGCTGAACACCGTTTCGTTTGTTTGTTTTTTTCACTCTACCTGTCCTTCTTGGAGGTATGCAGCACATCCTAACATTGATTTCTGGACTATACCAACTAGGCCCTGAACAAGCCCATGTTAAAGGGGCACTGACACAAAAATTTTGCATCTTGTTTTTTTTGTTGCGATAAGTAGCTAGTGACCTACTTATAACCTGTAGAAACCTCATTTGCTTCAGCGTGCGACGGTTGTTTAATTAGAGGCATTTTCAATGCGGCCAGTCGCAGTTTCGGTTTCAGCGAGTGCCGCGAAACGATGGATTTTGTGGATTTTGTGTGAACAAAGCTGACCACGTGACCGTCGGAGGGATATCACAGAGCAGAGCCGCCGTAGCACTGTCGAATCCGCATCGACGGCAGTTTCTGACCTAATCTAAAAACGTTGGTTTTTGCGAATGCCCCCACGTACTGATCTCGTGAGGCGCTTAATTAAAAAGCGACCGTGGGTGTGACGCAGGCGCTGCGAGTGCAAATGCTACCGCGGCTAAAGAACGACGCGCGACGCTCGAGACGGTGGGTGGCAAGACGCGCGCTGGGAGCAGCCGGCCGGTCTGCCTACAGGTCCGCCTACAGATGTGTTCGGCTCAGCACTGCGGCGGATATTCGAGTGCCGCTCTCGTAAGCGTGCAGATGACAATTTTTAATGCAACCCGCCATCGCATCATTAACTCCTTTCTCATGTAAGCCACCATGGTCGGGACTTGGGGACAATTTCGTGCAGCGGTAACAAGCTATCACTCGAGCTACTTGCGCCGGCCTGGGCCACTTCGCGGCCGTGGCCGCCGCCTGCACAGCGACCGGGCGGCTAGCTCAGTGAGCTTTTCGTGCCTCCGGCGCGTTTTCGCATCCAATGGTAATAAACAGTAATAGAAACAGAGTGCCTGGAATCGCTGTAGAACTTTGGTCGCGGCCAGCTGCCCGATTAGCTGACGAAATCACAGCGCCTCCGCCGCCAACGATCGGGTCGTTCGTTCTCGAGAGCAGAAGCTCCGCCCTCCGGCCCTCCGATTGGAGCGGCGAGCCGGGCGAGCCAGCTAAAAACGCCGGTAGTGCGGAAGCGGCAAACACAAACTCGTGACGTGTTTGGATGTTGTTTATTTACAATTGCGCGTGGTCCTCTGCTGGCTTCTCGGTTGCGTTTCGCACACTTCGAAATTGATTTTAAATATGTTCTAGGCTGTATTCGCCGCTGATATTTTGCAGATGATGTATATGTGTTCCCACCAATCTATCTCCGAAGTTATCTCGCCTTCAAAATTTTGTGTCAGTGCCCCTTTAATGCCAGTGTTGAATTTAAACCTCTTTTAAGCCAATAAACGTTTATCTCGGTCTCTACTTCGGCCTATTTTTATTTATTCTCGGTTTATTGCAGATTTATTCCCATTGCTTGCTGTAACTTGGCACCTTGCTTTCATAATAACGTGTTTCAAATTCAAAGTGGTGTGGTGCTGAATAAAGCAGCAACCACACGCCCGACTGCTCGCTCTATTCTACGCACTCACCCACCGTGTGCTGCGCCGCAACAACGGGATAAAAGGCACTGCTTGTAGCGCAGCGCGTGCTCAAAGGCATGACAATGCCGTATATTTGAGTATGTGCGGGGAGCTGCTTACCGGCCGGGATTAGAGTTCCTGTATATCGCGTAGCGCAACAGTTGCGCGTCTGATTGCCACATGCCGTGGGTTCCAGTTCGACAGAAACCCCGGCCCGGTTTCAGTGCTGCGCACAGTCAGTTCTACTCAACTGGGCATCGGCGGTTGTGGAAGCGGCGGCCGCTCATCTGATAAGCGGTCCAATATCGTGCGCCAGTTTTTGCCCGGCCGCTCCTCTTCACTCCTCCTCGCCGCTGCCACTGGCGCGGCGGCCCGGCGGCAGCTTTTTCACGCGTGAAGGGTGGCTTTTCCGCGCGACCTAGAACGCAAGATGGCGGATGGACGCGCAGCTCTGCTCCCCTTCTGGAGCTATATACGGGAACTCTAGCCGGGATGAATCAAAGTTGCCGCCTGACACGCACTTCCGCCCCATCAGCAATAATTCCTGCGCTGCTGGTCGGCCTCAGAGCAGAGAGCCGGGGTAGCGGTACCAAGCCTTGCCTGTTACTCTTTAGTTTTTTATTTACTTTTCTTCATGTTCCTCTAGCAGTGTTTGTTCGTAAGCGGTACGTTTTCTAAGAGGTTTACACTTTTGCAGGACGCAGCTCCAACAGACAGTTCAGAAAAACCGTTTCTCAGTTGTAACTTGTGGGAAAAGACGCTGAGAAAATACAAAAATAAAGTGATTCGCGATGGCTCCGGGATGGGACAACTTGATGTCATTGGACGAAAGTTAGGTGACGTTTTCTTCTCGCTGCCTAATAAATATGCAGAATTTTTGTGGTCCATCTCTTACGAAGTTCGGTAAAGTAGTGTAAATGTAAAAATCCTTGGCACGATTAATACCACTGTAAAGGGCCATACGAATCTCGGCGAGCTTTTGAAGGTGTGCACGCTCTTTAAAGGGGCCATGAAGAGAAAACACAAGTTTGGTTCATTCAAAAGATTGTCTCGTTAGAATCATACTGACACCACTTTTAACGTAAACTTTGCTCAAATAAGCTACATAATTAGGAAAAACGGGAATGGTCATGCGACCCACCAGCTCATTTCCCGCAACAGAACCTATGATGTCACATGACCTAAGCTCTGCGATTGGCGTAGGCTGGTAGAAGCAGACGCAAATTAGGTAGAGCTTACAAACTAGACGAACGAGCGATTTGCGCTTAAATTTAGGGCACATTCTTTACAAAGCAATAAGAATGATGGGACAAACAGTGGAAGTTACGAAAGCACATGTAAACATAGAAGTACTGATACGTTCTGCTGTTAGTACTGCGAACAGCATGCTTGCATGGTGTAGCTGCACGGCACTACGGGGCTTGGGGTTGTCTCAGACGACACTGGCCGATTGACGCAAGCAACGGTGTCTTACGTGACCCCATTTGTCGAGCGAGCACTGTTTCAGGGAACGAATATTTTCTCCCAGAACGAAAACAAGCCAGGTTTAAATGCGGGCAAAAACAAATCAAACGCTTGCCACGGTATGGTGGCGCCATCTAGGTTACGGAACGTAAAGAAACGCGGGAACAAACCAACACCGCTGTACAGGGTGGAGACAACCTTTGAACGGTCCCGTGCCGCCGCAATTGGGCCAACGGGCTCAACGCGTTATTCTTTTCGTTTCCCACGAGACCTAGCAACGCGAAACAGACAATATGATTCAAACTTCTTCAGTAAACCGCGTTGCGGCGATAATTTTAGCGCGGTTTTGATACAATGACTTGCTTCGGCGGCGAGCGAGCAACCGAAAATGGCGGCGCCAGCGTATACGTGTCTCTACCCTGTACGGCGGATGCGTGAATGAAGGTACTCTAGGCTGCAGAGCTGTCGGTTCCTGTGATATCATTTGGGTCCACGAAAACGCACGATTGAGCGGGAAAATCAAAATTTTAACCTAAATTCTTTAATTTCTCAGTGAATAAAGCAGCGTTTGTATCCGGACAAGCGCTGGGGGCACTATCAAACACGAAATCTTTCGAATAAAACCAACTTGCACTTTCTCTTCATGGCTCCTTTAAGCGCTTGGTTTTACGATTGGGGTGTATTAAAGATTTCGGTGTATTGGGCTGTATTAAAAATTTACCCATGGCGTAAATTTGGCGTAATAAAACTGCCTGTGTTTCTGCAGCCGCCCCTCTACATAGGGGCGATTTCCAGTGCAAGCCGGGTGAACTTCCTAAGGGTTGTAGTCCCACACAAGGCCCAAGTGACGGGCCATGGAGTCACTTGTACCAATTGTACCGGTAGGTGCCCGCGCCACCAAGACGCAAGAATGCACATGGTGCCTTCCACAGCCACGGTGCACGCTCAACTCGCAACCGCCTTTGGCAGGACATGCCGCCAGACTGTTTAACCCCCGGCAATGGCGCAACGCAGCATGATGGCCGGTGGCCACGCCAAATGGACAAGGGTGAGGGCTCCTCGCAAGGGTAAAGGCAGCTTTCCAGACGTTAGATCCCCCTTCAAGGGAGGGTCTGCACTCAACCAGGGACGCCTGTACCCATTAAAGAAACCGGTGGGTGCTCGGCCGTACCAGGATTCGAACCTGGTACCTCCTGCATACGAGGGGAGTGCTGCACCTCTGACCCTTCGCTGCTGTTATTGAGTACGAAATGCCGCTATAGAATAGGCGCATGTTTTTAAATTTATTTCAAAGGATTTCAACATCGTGCTCAACAAAACTAGTGAAGTTATTTTTGAATTCTCAATAAGTGCTGCATCGCCAGTTCTCGTGAATTCTTTCAACATCCTAAAAACTGGGAGGCTTGCTAAAATTTTTACAATTGAAAAAATGAAAGCACAAACTGTTTTGTGATCTGAGAGAGCAGGTTTCACAGACGCATCATACCTTCAAAATGATTTATGCAGGATAAAAAGGCAAAGTAGAGAATATGAATTTCAACAAGCAGGTGTTGATTGCTGATGTACTTGTACAAGATGGTGTGTCAGCATTATACCAAGAATGTTGTAACTCTGACAGTCCTGTACGGACTGTAGTAGTCAGATAGATTGAAATTTTCGAGGACAAGGAACGTATTTTTACTAAAAGAGACCATACAGGATCACCAATTCCTGATAATAATGAATACTCTCACCAAAAAAAACCTTGTAGCACAAGCTTTCTCTGTCCGTTGATTGGACAACAAGGGTCTCTTCAATCATAGTCTTTAAAAGTACTGCGACACCGCCGCCTCTGGTCGCCCGGGGCCTCCTAATTATTCTTTAACCTAGCGGGATCACAGCATCATCTGGAAACTCAGTGTGAGGCCACCTTCCAGTAACAACGATCAAGTGCGGGCTGTTAGTTAACAGAAGTGTTTCAAGTTGGGCAGTTGTGTTCGTGAGAGTGCAGAAATTTAGGATGATGACCCTGATTTTTTTGGTAGATGGCTTTCGCTGTGCTGGCTGCTTATCATTGTTTCCACTATCATCAGCTGACGTATCTAAGTCCTCTACAACGAGCCCATAGTTGCTAATCGTCTCAGTGGTTTTCCTAGGCACGCTCGTTTATACATAAAGATTGAAATTTTGTGACTGAATATAGTTTGAGAATAAGATAAAAGTATCGTCGAAGCGTGTAAATTATCATCACCAAGCTATCCTTTTTTTAGATGCGAAGCAGCTTATGGTCGATCCTGTTCCTTCCGCGGTTGTGTGGGCGCCGTTGTGCGCCGTCCACACCCCCACTGCGCATGCCTTGCCAGGCACCTCTGATGATGATTCTGGCAAGATGCCCCTACGGATTGGATAACCAAAGAATCCATCATCATAGCTTCGTGTTCAACCACCGTCATCATCTTCCCGTAGGGGAACCCTGAGTACCACACCCCCACTCCGCATGCCTGGCCAGGCACCGCTGATGATGATTGTGGCAGGATGCCCCTAGAGATTGGCCAACCAAAGAATCCATCACGAGATAGTTTCGCCGCCTTCAACCACCGTCGTCATCTTCCCGTAGAGAAACCCTGAGTAGTATGCGAGGCATTCCTTCTCTCCTCTCCGACCCCCTTTCCACTCCGGCATTCCTTGTCTCCTCTCCGAAGCTCCTGTCCTCTCCGGGATTGTGCAACGAATGGCAATACCTGACGCTCCGCGCGCGATAATGCGAAGCAGCTTAGGGTTAGACACGCGAAGGTAGCCGCTGCTTAAGCGTGAGGCGGTGTCCAGATGAGCTGAATGGAACCGTTTGGGGAGTGGTTTTTAGCACGCCCAGTGCAGGTCAGGACACAACCCTACTGTTAATTCCAGTAGGCTTGCTGGGAATCGATGACTGCCCTCCGAGCCCCTGGTTGAGCGAGAGCCAAGGTGATGGCTGCTTCTTCTGCTGCCATCATTTCTTGGGTCCTAAGCGAGGTACACGCAGGAAGGCTGGTTCTAGAGGTAGCCACGATGACGGCGTATTGCTGTCCTCGATGTTTGTGGGCGTCTGTGGAGATAACTGCATGATCCCCACCGAGGGTGGTGTTTAGCGCTTAAGCCCGTGCTTTTCGGTGACCCTCGTCATGTGAGGGGTTCATATCATATTTCTAAGCAAAGAGAGCATATTTAGTTTCAGTCGCTAAGAGTGTAGGCGTACGTCAAGCGGAGTGACATTCTGGGCTGCCCAGTCAATCTGGTGAAGCATGCGGTTACCCATCGCAGTTATGAGTCAGACCCTCTGGTTAGAAAGAAGGGCTTCTATCAGCTCTTTCACCGTGTTGTGGAGCCCCGTGCTAAGCAGCCTCTGTCTGGACGCACTTATGAGAAGGCCAATGGCCTGCTCGACCGCCTTTCCAATCGTTATATAAAGCATATTTATGCCTTCCTTTTCGAGAAGAAGACAGGGAGTGGACGTAAGTAACTCTCGAGAGGACAAAAACTTCGATTAATCGAAAGGTACCGCATTCCTTTAGGCCTCGCTTTTTGGTGGCAACTCGCCTAATCATGTGTATGATTTGATTAATGCTTTTTAGAGGCGCTGCAAGGAGACGTCACTCTTGGTGTTAGCCTCGAGATGTGGGCCGAGGATCTTTATGCTGGGGCTTGGAGTGATGGCCTGGCCGTCAAGGAGTATTTGAATGTATTCCTTGGTTTGGCGTGAGGGTGGACGACAAGGAGCTGTGATTGTTTACGTGAACACTGGAGACCACAGGATTTCGTACATTGGCGTACTAGAAGGGAGATGCCATGCATTGGTGTGAGCTTCCTTTAATTTTTGTAACTCTTAGCGCATGAGCAAAGTGCGCACAGGGCCGCTCGACGGGCGTAAGTGGTCGCGTGACGGTTTGACGTGGCGTTCAGCGAGAACTCAGGGGGTAAACCCGTAGATGTGCTTGGTGAGTACACCACCTGTCTTCCCAGTCTTCGCGTGGGCTCGTAGTTAAATCGGTAAGACAACGGGCTCTCGCTTTGTTAGTCTATTAGTTGCAGGTTCGATTCCCGGCGGTGCAAGTAAATTCTTTTATTTGTTCGCTGGAGTTTTCTGGTGACACCAACGGTCGCGAAAGAACCCTTGGGGGGTAGAGGTAAAAAGCTTTGCTTTAAAACTTCGATTAATCGAAAGGTACCGCATTCCTTTAGGCCTCGCTTTTTGGTGGCAACTCGCCTGGTCATGTGTATGATTTGATTAATGCTTTTTAGAGGCGCTGCAAGGAGACGTCACTCTTGGTGTTAGCCTCGAGATGTAGGCCGAGGATCTTTATGCTGGGGCTTGGAGTGATGGCCTGGCCGTCAAGGAGTATTTGAATGTATTCCTTGGTTTGGCGTGAGGGTGGACGACAAGGAGCTGTGATTGTTTACGTGAACACTGGAGACCACAGGATTTCGTACATTGGCGTACTAGAAGGGAGATGCCATGCATTGGTGTGAGCTTCCTTTAATTTTTGTAACTCTTAGCGCATGAGCAAAGTGCGCACAGGGCCGCTCGACGGGCGTAAGTGGTCGCGTGACGGTTTGACGTGGCGTTCAGCGAGAACTCAGGGGGTAAACCCGTAGATGTGCTTGGTGAGTACACCACCTGTCTTCCCAGTCTTCGCGTGGGCTCGTAGTTAAATCGGTAAGACAACGGGCTCTCGCTTTGTTAGTCTATTAGTTGCAGGTTCGATTCCCGGCGGTGCAAGTAAATTCTTTTATTTGTTCGCTGGAGTTTTCTGGTGACACCAACGGTCGCGAAAGAACCCTTGGGGGGTAGAGGTAAAAAGCTTTGCTTTAAAACTTCGATTAATCGAAAGGTACCGCATTCCTTTAGGCCTCGCTTTTTGGTGGCAACTCGCCTGATCATGTGTATGATTCGATTAATGCTTTTTAGAGGCGCTGCAAGGAGACGTCACTCTTGGAGCTAGCCTCGAGATGTAGGCCGAGGATCTTTATGCTGGGGCTTGGAGTGATGGCCTGGCCGTCAAGGAGTATTTGAATGTATTCCTTGGTTTGGCGTGAGGGTGGACGACAAGGAGCTGTGATTGTTTATGTGAACACTGGAGGCCACAGGCTTTCGTACATTCGCGTACTAGAAGCGAGATGTCATGCATTGGTGTGAGCTTCCTTTAATTTTTGTAACTCTTAGCGCATGAGCAAAGTGCGCACAGGGCCGCTCGACGGGCGTAAGTGGTCGCGTGACGGTTTGACGTGGCGTTCAGCGAGAACTCAGGGGGTAAACCCGTAGATGTGCTTGGTGAGTACACCACCTGTCTTCCCAGTCTTCGCGTGGGCTCGTAGTTAAATCGGTAAGACAACGGGCTCTCGCTTTGTTAGTCTATTAGTTCCAGGTTCGATTCCCGGCGGTGCAAGTAAATTCTTTTATTTGTTCGCTGGAGTTTTCTGGTGACACCAACGGTCGCGAAAGAACCCTTGGGGGGTAGAGGTAAAAAGCTTTGCTTTAAAACTTCGATTAATCGAAAGGTACCGCATTCCTTTAGGCCTCGCTTTTTGGTGGCAACTCGCCTGGTCATGTGTATGATTTGATTAATGCTTTTTAGAGGCGCTGCAAGGAGACGTCACTCTTGGTGTTAGCCTCGAGATGTAGGCCGAGGATCTTTATGCTGGGGCTTGGAGTGATGGCCTGGCCGTCAAGGAGTATTTGAATGTATTCCTCGGTTTGGCGTGAGGGTGGACGACAAGGAGCTGTGATTGTTTACGTCAACACTGGAGGCCACAGGCTTTCGTACATTGGCGTACTAGAAGCGAGATGCCATGCATTGGTGTGAGCTTCCTTTAATTTTTGTAACTCTTAGCGCATGAGCAAAGTGCGCACAGGGCCGCTAGACGAGCGTAAGTGGTCGCGTGACGCTTTGACGTGGCATTCAGCGAGAACTCAGGGGGTAAACTCGTACATGTGCTTGGTGAGTACACCACCTGTCTTCGCAGTCTTCGCGTGGGCTCGTAGTTAAATCGGTAAGACAACCGGCTCTCACTTTGTTAGTCTATTAGTTCCAGGTTCGATTCCCGGCGGTGCAAGTAAATTTTTTTATTTGTTCGCTGGAGTTTTCTGGTGACACCAACGGTCACGAAAGAACCCTTGGGGGGTAGAGGTAAAAAGCTTTGCTTTAAAAAACTTTCCACACTTGTGCTACACCAATACAACTCAACCAAACACCGTTCATGCTTCATGCATTGATTTAACCTTAACAAGAATATCTCTTTGAAGTAATAAATGGTGTGGTTAGGTGCATTTCACTTCTGTCTGGTTTTCCTAGTTGTAGAGCGATGTGAGTGAATTTAGGTGACGTCGCATGGGTAATCGTCATGGGTGCCGTTTACAGCTTTGCTTTCCTACCACATTCACGGGATGGATTGGCGCGATTTTTTTTTTGTAACTCTTAGCGCATGAGCAAAGTGCGCACAGGGCCGCTAGACGGGCGTAAGTGGTCGCGTGACGCTTTGACGTGGCGTTCAGCGAGAACTCAGGGGGTAAACTCGTAGATGTGCTTGGTGAGTACACCACCTGTCTTCCCAGTCTTCGCGTGGGCTCGTAGGTAAATCGGTAAGACAACCGGCTCTCGCTTTGTTAGTCTATTAGTTCCAGGTTCGATTCCCGGCGGTGCAAGTAAATTCTTTTATTTGTTCGCTGGAGTTTTCTGGTGACACCAACGGTCGCGAAAGAACCCTTGGGGGGTAGAGGTAAAAAGCTTTGCTTTAAAATAAGTGCCGTGTGTCACTTACAGAACACGAATTACCCCGAATCAGCTTTAACAATATTCACTAAAGATTGATAGTGCTGGCATTTTAAGAGTTCAGGGAAGGCCTCAGCGTAGCCAACTTTGGTGTGGCTCAAGCGAAACAACATAACAAAAGTGTAAATGCGCATTTGAAAATGTTTATGGTAGAAATCATTTTGGGAACATGGTATGTAAAGACTACTTACATGCATCTGTCGTGACTGCATGATTACATCAACAATAACTATGTTCTTCACTGGTGAAGGAACTTTTTCGAATAATGGTGCACGGCAGCGTTGGCTTTACCTAGTGCCTATACGCGGAATGTGTAAAGAAGCAACGGCTGCAAGTGAAATGACCACGAAAATTCAAGTTAGTCCCGAACGGGAAGAGCACCTCGCGTGAAGCACACATCACGTACCCAAGGCATTGCTGAACGCAAGAAAAACAGCCTGGACACACAGTGTAGTTGCTGCGCAAACAAAGCACACTTGCACCACATCACGCGGGCACTAGAATAGGCGAACTAGCGGAGCACTCACGTCGCATGTTTGGGAACTCCTCAGTCCACCGGCAGCCCCAAAACACTAGGAACGCCCCCACATTTTAAAATGCAGAAAACCCGCCACACATCACTGCCAAATGCGTAGATATACACAGGGAAAATGATGGAAAAGGTGCATCTCCCGGAGGAGGCGTGTTTCTTGCAGTATCGGAGGATGCGACACCGTAGCTGTACACAAACAATATCCTCCGGGAAAACTGCGACGTACCACTCACGTCAATCGCATTTTGATGGATTTCAGGGCACACGGCAGATTGCGAGAGCCGAACTGCGGTACGTCAAACGTAAATAACAGAACTGCGTACACACTTAAGAAAACTTGCACTGTACACAAACGCTGACCGTCACTGCATGTTGCTTTCACTCACAGTGATCGTATTTTGAACGTTATCGGTGATTCAAGGCGGAGACAAACCTTGACAGCTCGGAGCACATTTCGTAGCACGCCACAGCCGGGCCATGATGAACTAGACTAAGCGGTCGTCTCGCGCTGGTGGCCGTGTCATGTTATATATGTATTTCATATTTGCAGATGAGCATGACGAGCATATAACTACACACTTCATAGAAAACGAAAACACGGCGCACCACACTGCAGACGCTGGTACTGGTGCCTTTTTTGCCTCGACTCCACACAAAGCGCGAACAGTTCACATAGACCAACGATAAACGCTTATCACAGTACCGGCTCACGAATGGCATGGTTTGTTGTAACTTCTGCAAGTGCTGGTGGTTTTGATATCACAATCACGTTGTGCGACGTGCACCGTCCTCGCAGCTCGCCGCCACCATGTTGAAGAAGGGCGATGGGCGGAGCCAAGTCGTGCTGGATGGCCGAGGCGGACGGCTGAGCCGGATGAATTCGCTCACCGAGTGAATTCGGCCTCGGCGTCCAACGTGGCCCGACAGGGCCTCTCCAACAGGGCCCGACAGGCCCAGTCGAACCATGTCGGGCTCAGTCGGACTAAGAACAAAGCAGTATTTAAGAAAAGGTTGTGCGAAGGGGCGGTCGCATGCGTGGTGCCTGAGCTTGGAGCAAGCCTCAGCTGCCGCTTGCCCTTCCCCACCTTTTCCCCAATGGCGCAGCTTGCATGACGGCTCCTGGCTGCCGCCGTCCTCCTCCTCGAGTGGGGGCCTCAGGACAGTGTTGTACGTGACGGCGTTCCAAGAAACGGCGTTCCAGGAACTAGTTCCTTTTTTGAAGAACGGAGGAACGCCACTGTTTCATTACGGGTCGGTCGAAGTGCAACGGCAACTCCTTAGGTTTATGAAGGAACGGCAGGAATGGCGCTCCTTCTGCCGACGTTACATTGCTAGGATTTGGCTGTTTTTGATTCCAAGGCTCGAGTAAAAAAATCTATAAGTCGCTACTGTGCTTCTCTTCCTTCAAGCTGGCCAATTTCCCGCGCCCTTCAGTGGAACGTGTTTCCTCGAAAGTCTAAGGCAGCAGTATAATCACGCGGTGGGCCGCAGCTTGTGCTGCTTTCAAGCAGGTTGAGCTTCCGCGGAATGCGACGGGTGAATAGCGCAGTCGCGCGAATGCTTTTCACCTTTCATGGTTTGTTTGGAGAGGCCAGGTTGCGCGTCTGGGCGATAGAATTCGTCCCTGCGGGGCGGGCCTGCAGGACCCTTCTGAAACCACCATATCTCTATATCGTCAAGGGGTATATACCGCAATAGTGCGAGCGACGCGCGAGTGCGTTGCTGTCTTGGGAGTTGCGCTAGCGGTGAGGTCATTCGAAGGGTCACCGGCTATCAATAGGGCTGGGCGCGCAGCAGTGTCTCGGGATGCTGGACTGCTCGAAATTACAGAGTATGCACGCAGTTCGTCACGGCGCGAACTGTCGCCGATCTAGCTGGAATGGCTCGACGGGAGTACCAGCAAAATGGCTCTTGTCTGTGCTAGTTGGTACATCTTCGGTGGGAATAAGCTTGAATAAAACGAACACAAAAGGAAGAGGGAGTAACACGACACACTGCTGACTATCAACTGGAATTTTACTGAAGGAACCACAGATATATACATATGAAAAAACACGAAAAATATAAAAAGCTTGCCACCCACGTTCGGGACTGCCCCTGCGCAGCCTACGTGAACAAAATCGCAGTTATCGGGCGGAAGAGAAGTAGAATCGGACGAGAGATAGTTGAAGCATTGGCGATAGACGAAGCTGGAGATAGCTGCGTCAGTGTGCCGTCTGTGGCGCTGTCACGTACCGAAAAAGAGTTTCTGCGCAGTAATCTTCGCTAATCATTTAACTGACTGACGTGAACAAGCTTTTAATATTTTTCGTGTTTTTTCGTATGTATATATCTGTGTTTCCTTCAGTAAAATTCCAGTTGATAGTCAGCAGTGTGTCGTGTTACTCCCTCTTCCTTTTGTGTTCGTTTTATTCAAGCTGATTCCCACCGAAGAGGGAGTACCAGGTCCCGTTGTATTGCGCGCGTAGTGTTGACAAAGGAAAGGAATTTCGTCATTGTTCGGCACAATTTCGTCGCGTACCGTATGGACAATACCTGAGAGAGGCTGCCCAAATGTGGACGGCCAGCGTTCAGAGTTTTATTAGTGTGTCACTTTCAACCTGAGCTTTCATTTTTTACATTGTAAATGGTTTTTAAGCACGTGATTAGGCTCAGCGTTATTTATTGTGCTTTTCCTAACGCGTATTTCTAACCACAGCAACTGATTTGTGTATCGCGTACATATATATGGCTATCTGTTTGTTTCCTTTATCTACTACTCTGATTGAGTTCGGTATACTTTGTAATTCTTGCGCATAGATTTGATGTGTGACTACGCTTTTGAGTTCTATTTTTTCTTCTTGTTATCGTATTCCGACTGAAACTTGTATTGCGAACCTTGTAGCCTTTACTTCTTTCTGCTGTGTTGTATTACTCACACATTTGTGCGGTATGATTAGCAAAGCTTCACTTTTATAACCCCATTACTCAATTCCCTGCGAAGGGCCTGTGAAGGATTTTAAATAAACTGCAACACTGAATAATCATTCATTAAACGCCTATGTATTGTTCCTTTTCACACAGTTACTTATGCAAGAACTTTAATGATGTTCCAGCAAGGGAGTAACTTTATATCTGCACATCTGAAGCGCACTAACCTAAATGCGCATTTGTAAAACTGAAGAGGAAGGTGCCATATGTGTTGTACCGGAAACTCAAAAATGACCCCGAAAAAAACGGTTCCCGAGAAAGTGGGCCTGGAAAAAATGTTCCCGGAAAAAAATGGTCCCAGTGACCATCTAGGAAAAAATTAACAGTCGCTTAGCTAGGCTATGCGAGGATAAACGTAGCGTGAGCTAAGGTTCAGCAATGCAATCCTATCGAATCCAGTCCAGTCCAGTCCAGTCCAGTCCAGTCCAGTCCGGTCCAGTTCAGTTCAGTCCAGTCCAGTCCACTCAGGTCACTGATCCTCGCGCATGCTCAGCACGGCTCTCCTGGAGCCATGCGAAACGGCTATCAAGTGGCTCCGGCGCAGCGTCAGACTTGGCTACTGCGCAACGGAGGCGCACAGCTGGGCACGCGCCGGCACCAGTGCGTCTTCCGCGGCTATGACATCACTCCTCTGTAATGCGCAGACCCAATTCTCTACACACCCATACTCCAACTAGATTGTATTTCTAATTCAATCAAATACAATACAATTTAATCCAATCCAGTCTAATCCATTCCACATTCAATCCAACCCAATCCAATCCTATGCTCCTCGCGCTTGCGCGAAACGGCCCTTCAGGGTCTGTACGCGAAACTACTGACCCTCTGCCAGTGTCGCTTACGCTACAAAAATTGTCCCATGCTGCATTGGGCGCGTTTCCCTTCAAGTTAGTCAGATCTGAACTTTTTTGCGGTTTTGATTTCGTTCTTTTGCATTTTAGCTAGAGGGTTTAGAAAGAAATGGAATGCTTTGATATTGCTATAACGGGCATAAATTGGCGCCCCTGGAGGCTAAAATCTAACAAAGAAATTTGGTAGACCGACAGATGGACAAACCTTACGGTTTTCATTTTTTTAATTATTATTCCTCAAATACCACAGGGCGGTGTATTACATGAGGGGTGGGAATTTATGCAGGGTTTCTTCGAACGTGCGTTTTGAAAAGTATGGGGCTGTATTGGTGCACGACGTGGGGCAGTAGGTCATATCAATCCTTCGCTGTCTGAACATTAATTTCATTTTATTTTAGTTTATTTATTCTTTTTTAAGGGCCCGTAGGCGCACATAGGGGGAGGAGGGGGGCGTACATCAAGGTTGCAACATCTTCAGAAAAAGGTAACAAGGAATAACAAAAAAGGAAGTTAAATAAGAGGAATCGACACTCAAGTGACGTCTTACATCAGGGTTTCAACAACTTCATAAAAAGTAACAATAATCCCAAGTGTTAACAAGGGACAACAAAAAAGCAAATAAAAAGGAAGGGAATTAACACTCAAGTGACAAGGCGGACGTCCAGGATGTAACATCTAAAAAAGTTACAATGATCACAAATTTTAACAAGAAGCAACACGAAAAGTAAAAAAGAAGGAATGAACACTGTAGTGACAACAGCAAGACTAAGAATAAATTAAGGTGAAAAGTTGTGCGGGCATGCGCAGGGTAAACTGGGCTTTGATGATTAGTGCGGGAAGATATGCGATGCGCCGGCATTATAGCAGATGCGTCGGACAGTGTGTGAAAAAATTATGAAAGAGAACTAACTAGCGACTTTGCGTCGCAGTTCAAGGTTGGGAACATGGGCTTTGATCTTTAGATTAGTAACGCTTCATTGGAGCGAGTAATCTGAATATATATTCCTAGATGCTCTATTTTGAACAGATTCTAATGTTTTGGATAGATTACATTGTTGTGGATCCCAGACGGCGCAAACGTATTCAAGTTTCGGACGGACTAGTGTTTGATAGGCTAAAAGTTCAACAGAAGAAGGAGCGATTCGTAAATTTCTTCTGAGGTATCAAAGAACTTTGTTTCCTTCGTTATAAATGTATGTTATGTGTGACGACCAAGACCTGGCGTAATGTTTATACCTCAATATTTCGAGGAATTCACGGGGGATATTTCGGAACCAGAAAAAAAGTATGGTGGAGCCGGTTGGGGCTTCCTGCGATGAAGAGGAACGACGGATGTATTCCTAATGTTCGGAGTCATGAGCCAATTTTTAAGTGCAATGCACTTCTTAAGCGACCCTGAACCTGCGTCCACCGGCGATGTCCGCGCACGTGGAGATGTGCGCGCGCAGCCTGGCCGCTGACATAGCACATACCTACGTAGGGGATTGGCCAGGAATCTCCTCGTCTTCCTTGGCAACGGGGGGAGATGGGCGCGCGCTGCCTGGCCGCTGACATGGCACATACCCACGTGGGGGATTGGCCAAGAATCGGGCGTGAGAAGGGCTAATGCACCTGCTTAAAGGAGTACTGACACGAAATTTCAAAGCTGAGATCCGCTCTAGCAATCAAGTACAACGACAACACAAATTGGTGTCTGTGAATAAATGCATCTTTCTTTCTTTGTAGTTGTGTGTGTGTGTGTGATCTCTTTTTTGCGAACATTACCGAACCGCGCAAATTCAACTCGTGCATTCGCACTTTCACATTCTTCCCCTCGGGGAAATGCGGGGAATTTTTGCACCAGGTTTCAATAGTAATCTGATTACACCATTTTGAAGGATTTGGGAGTCGCTAGAGCAGTTAATAGGACGATGAATCACACAATCGTCAGTGAATAGACGGATTTGGGACGATATGGATGGATGGAATGAAGAGTGGGTGACGTGTGTACAGTTTATATAATTCCAATGCAATCCAATCCGATGCAATTCAATTTAATCCAATCCAATTCAATTATTGTTGCACCCAAGATAGAAGAGCACCAAAATCGCGGTTAGATGAGTCTGGTGTTTGTCCGGTGCTCTCTGAAAAAATCGGCTAGGATCGTTTCTTTCGATTCTATTTATCTGCAGATAATCTGCTGTCAGCGGTGTTCCCAGTCGTACAATATACGGAGTTTGGTTTGTTTTAAATTTCTCTCTTTATTTTGCCTCATGATTATTCGACACCATATTTTATTGTAAAAAATGAAATGTAACGGTAATGTAACGACACGTTTCATTTTTTTTGTAGTGGAACTGGAACGGGTTCCTTTCGCAATAAAGGAACTTGTAAGAAGAACTCGCTTCAAAATTGAGAAGGAACGAGGAACGAGCTTTCGTTCCTGTTTTAGAGGAACGTATACAACGCTGCCTCAGGGCCACCCCGGGGCGGTCATCCTCACGTTCTTAAGGCCACCCTGCTGCGGCTGCACGCAGCCGACTAGCCTACCAACAGCAGCGGCTACATAGAGCGCTATGTTGCAGCAAACCTACACCCTGTGGCCTTCCGACGCGGTGACCGGCGATTCCACTGGCTGCCGGGCCCCAGTGGCATCCGGGGCAATGAGGACGCGACGCCCTAGCCAGGAACACCTACCAGGAGAGAGACACAGTTTTTCGGGACGCCACCGCCTTCGGCGAGGCCCACAACGCCCTGGCCCACACTGTGCAGTTGATGTCCCCAGACCCTCGGGTTGCGAGGGACCTGGCTCCGCGGCCGCTTCGAAAACGCATCAGCAGGGACGCCCGCTGCCTGCTGCTCCGCATGTGGCTCGACTGCTGCACTCTGGCGGAGTGCCTACACCGACAACGGGACACCCCTACATATGCGTACTGTTGGGAAGCAGAGATGATTGAGCACCTACTCTGTTTTTGCCCCCACCATGCCCCGCTGCGAGTAGCTCTCCACTGAGCTCTCCAGCGTGAAGGCCTTTCCAGCGCCAGCATGGAGAAGCTTCTGTAACTAAAGGGGCCTGAGGCAACCCAACGCGAAGTCTTCGCCTGTCTGCTCCGTTACAAGGAGATGACCGGCCTCACACAGCGGCTGCATCCCTGGCTGCAGTTACTGACTGTGTGACCGGACTGACAGCCCCATCTCTCATTCTTTATTCTCTCTTTATATCTTTATCTGCCTGTCTCTCTACTTTATCATTTCACTCCCGCTGAACTTCCCTTCCCCCGCACTGGGTTGTGTACAAGTCAGCTTCCTGACTAAATCAAAAATATCACCAGTTTCTTTCCTTTTATTCTCTCACAAAACACAACCACCACCATCAATATAGAGTTAGTGTGAAACCCTACGTATTTCTCCATGGGTTTTATTCTTCCGGCAGTGCAGCCGGAAGCCTAAAAGTGATGGGAGAAGAAATAGAAGACTATGGGAACGTTACCAGTGATGAAGCACGATGGGTTCGAAAGAGCATGGTTTGGAAGGCAGCCTGCAATGACGCGCAGCCGTGGTCAGCGGAGGCCGTCGTCAGGATGCCGCGAAACCCAGAGAGGCGGCAGAAACAGGCCTGCGATGAGTTGGTCGTCGACCGTGCTTTAAACCGACCGCTTTGACTGTGAAATGGGGTGTTCCCATGTCTCCTAGCATCTCATCGGCCGCGCATTCAATCTTCTGTCTGAGGTGGTCCACCCCGTGACAGGTGCCAAGAAGCCACCGACACCCACGAATTTTCAACGCCTCAGCATCTACTGCGCTAAACTACCTCAAACGTTTCATGCGTTATAGGAATGTGTTTATTCTGAACTGAGAACTAATAATACTTATTTCCCGACCTTGCCGGACATTGTGTCGCTAGGATAGAATTTATGATAGCAGTCGGTTTGTCATTATAATTAGCTTTTCCCATTTTGATAAATATTTGTCACGGTTTATACCTGCACCTCAAGCGCATGCCTCCTTTTTGAAACGCGAGTTGAAACGCGAGCCTAGAAAAAAAGGGGTGAATATGAAGCAATTATGAAGTGTCAATATGGGTTTCCAAATCACGTTATAGAACATACTTCTTCATACAAATTTGTTGGAGTTGTTTGCTACGAAAGCCTACGTTGGACACGGCAGGTACATACGGTGCATGCAAACGTGTCAAGATCCATCAGATTGTCATGTACAATCACACAAGTGGTTCATAAAGCCTTATTCCGTAAACTATGTCCGTACTGGTGCAATGTCACTAGCACTCCTGCTTGTAAGCGGAACCGCCACAACAACGAGCACGAAACGGATGATAGTATTACAATAACTCTCCGTGCGGTGAACTGAAAACTTAACTCGTAAGCAACCCAACCTGCCTTCTCCAAGCTTCAGTTGTTTAAAATTAGGCAGCCGTTGTAATTTAGGCTATCAGTACGCATTTGTAAACAAATCAAACTTGACGAATCCGACTTTTACACTCAATATCATCCCCTCAACATGTATATAGCATAAAATTAGACGAAAGGCCAAGGGCCGAGATTTCCCAACGATGCGATGCTGCTTCTATTTACACAATGGCGATGAGACGATGAGGAAGCAGCTCCAGGGAGAGCTGTTCCTGCTTGATGACAGGCACCGATTATAATAACCTCATCGGTGCAGCAATGATGACACCTATAAAGATTCCACACCTTCTCCGGCCACAAAGAAACTCTTTTCAGTCCGTGTCCGTTGCGTACATACGTTGATTTTAGTTCGATCCAGTGTGGCAGTCAGCCAGCGAAACAGTCAGTGCGGTCGTCTTCTGAGCACGCGTTGCGTCTTTTGATGCAGTCTACGTAGCCTTGTCGAAATTCGAAGCCTGTCTTCAACGGTCTTGTACCCTGATATAAGTTGTTCACGTGTTTTTTTTTCTGCGATCTCAAAATCGTGTCTTGGAGGCTTTCGCTTCATTCTTAAGTTGTGAACACCAGTCATTCGATTGTCGTTGTCAGTTGCCTTGTTCTTCAGATGGTATCGGCAGCGTATCCTTTTCTTCCTTACATATTTTCTTCCTCACAGCCATCTTCCTTATATATCTTACAAAAACACTCCCTCGGTGCCGAAGTAATGCTATCGCGTCATACATCTTAACACCCAAGCGAAGATATCATCTGCAACTTTTTAAAGTTCGAGCTAAAGTTATCAATTTTATTCCAACAAAGCAGACTCTTTCATGTGTGTGTGTGTGTGTGCGTGTGTGTGTGTGTGCGTGTTTGCGTGTGTGTGTGTGTGCACGCGTGCGTGCGTGCGTGCGTACGTGCGTGCGTGCGTGAGTGTGTGCGCGTGCGCGCGAGTGTGCGCGTCTGCGCGCACGCGTGTGTTTCATAATAAAGAAGTTCCGTCATGTCACGACGCTAGAAAATCAATACTTTAACGAATGACACTAGCGTCTTCTCGCATGTGCGTGTCCGTGTTGCGTTTGTGTTTGCGTGTGTGTGTATGTGTGTGTGTGAGTGTCTGTGTGTGTGTGTCTTTTTCTATGTGTGCGCGTGTGCGCGCGTGCGTGTGTGTGTGCGTGTGCGTGTGTGTGTGCGTGTGCATGTGCATGTGTGTGCGTGTGTGTTTGCGTGTGCGTGTGCATGTGCCTGTGTGTGTGCACACGCGTGTGCACGCGTGTGCGTGCGTGTATGACTGTGTGTGCGTGGTCCTGTGCGCGTGCGCGTGTGCGTGCGTGTGCGTTTGCGTGCGTGGGTGCGTGGGTGCGTGGGTGCGTGCGTGTGTGCGTGTGTGTGTGTGCGTAGGTGTTTGTGTTTATGTGTGTGCGTGCGTGCGTGCATGCGCTTGCGTGTGTGCGCGTGTGTGCGCGTTTGCGCGTGTCTGCGTGTGCGCGCGTGTGTGTGCGCGTGAGCGCGCGTCTGTCCGTGTGTGCGTGTGCGTGTGTGTGTGCGCGTGTGCCTGTGTGTGCGTGTGTGCCTGCGTGTGCGCGCATGAATGCGTGTGTGGGTGTGTCTGCGCGTGCATGTGCGTGTGTGTTCATGTGTGCGTGTGCGCGTGTGTTTGTGTGTGCGTGTGCTTGTGTGCGTGTGTTTGCGCGCGTGTGTGGGCGTGTGTGCGTGTGAGCGTGTGTGTGTGTGTGTGCGTGTGCGTGTGCGTGTGCGTGTGAGTGTGTGTGTGAGAGAGAGCGTGCGTGCGTGCCTGTGTCTGCGTCCGCGTGCGCATGGCTGCGTGCGTAAGCTTGCGTGCGTGCCTTTGCGTGTGTGAGTGTGTACGCGTGTGTGTGTGGTTGTGCGCGCGTGTGTCCGTGTGTGCGTGTGCATGTGCATGTGTGTGCGTGTGAGTGTGTACGCGTGTGTGTGCGCGTGTGCGTGCGTGTGCACGCGTGTGTGTGCGTGTGCGTGTGCGTGTGTGTGTGTGTGCGTTGGCGTGCGCGTGCGCGTGCCCGTGTGCGTGTGCGTGCGCGTGTGTGTGCGTGTTCGTGTGCCTGTGCGTGTGCATGCGTGCGTGCGTTTGCGCGTGTTTTAATAAACATAATCAGTCATGCCACGACGCTAGAGAATCAATACTTTTAAACACTGACACGGTCGTCTTCTCGTTCAAACTGGCCAACACCCGCAGCACAACTTTTCGCGCCCACATCTTGACCACACAATTGTAGATGCCACTGAGTTTCTTCTGCCACGCTGAATAAAAACCGTTACAGAAACACTAGTTCTAGTCAGTGGTTATCAGTGCCTATTGCGCTTAAGTGGTAAACGCTCTAATGACGTTGCGAAATGCTTCCTCGACTTCGAAATAACGCTATCGCGTCACGCACCTTAACACCTTAGCGTAGATGTCATCTGCTACTTTTTTAAGTTCCCACTAAGGTTGTTGTCGATTTTAATTCCACACAGCGGCCTCCTTCATGGAACAAATGTTTATTTTGTCTTCATGGCCCCTCTAAAAGATCATGTCTTCCGTCACGATGCCCGGACTAAGCGTTGACGTCGTTCTGTTTCTGAAAGCCGGCTCGGAAAACAGCATATCTTCGTTCCTAGTGAGTTACTCTACGTGCTGCTGCGGCATACCCATAAGAACTGCCGCTGACGTTCGGTAATGGCCAGGAATGGCGGCCGCTGCGCGTGAAGCAAATGCTCGATCAGATGTCCTGGCAGGAAGCGCTGAGCATGTCGAATACCCGCTCGTTGTCCCGCACTAGTAGCACGGGAACCACGCTTGCTGCGTGTCTATTGTGTGCTTGCAAATACGTACTTCGTCAGGTAGTCTAAAGCTGTAGTGAAGAAGATCAGAAAGTGCAATACCGTCTGCTAAACTGCGGTTAGGTTCCGGGCACGTGGGGGGCTGTGATGTGTCCAACATTTTTTCACCGACCATAACGTGCCTTTAAACGTAGAACTGCAGTCGCCACAGGAGTCTGTTGACGTGAACGCGGACGCCATTGTACCAGCCGCCGGTGAAGAATTGCAGCTAGAGAGGTTGCGATCTACACCTATAAAAATGGCAGCATCTTCACTCTGCGTATGATGGTGATGGTGCAGAGTACGCGGAGTCTAAATGACATCCAAGTTGAGCCCCGACTGACATCCGATGTCGCCCGGCCATAATTCCATTGGAGCCGCCAGTTGCACCTTGATTATTCCCTAAATGAAACTGAAACTTTTGGGTCAAATTGAATTTCGCTTGATTTTCGCTTGATGGTGGTGTGCGGACAGATGGGCGCGTACGGACATTGGGAAGTACTAAGGTTCTTCGCACCGTTACAGGCGAGGGAGTAAGACATTGGACTGTTGGGTAATAACTCGCAGTCGTAGCCCAATGCGTAAGACGACTGACGCTAACCCTGTCTGGTCTACCAGACACAGGCTCGAACCGTGCCAGCACCTGTGTAATTTTTTGCGATTTTAAATGCTATGCCCCTGACGCGGGCGGACATTGTGCGGTCCTAAGGTAATCCGCACATAAAACGTGATTGTTAGTATTTGACGCTATTAAATCTTTGCGCGCACGCGCGCTTCGCGAGTGATTGTAGGGTTCCTCAATTCGCACGCCTGCGGTGGCAGCGCTGGCGTCGAGGTAGCCCAAGGCCCCAGCATAGCAGCGCCATCTCTCTTTCGTACTTGCAAAGGTCCCTGCTATCGATCGCGTGTCGCGTGCATCCGACCACAGATGGCGTAGTCTGTTCAGCAGCACGAACTGGGGAAAGCCTGCAGCTGTAGCACTCGTCGCAGTAAGTCACAAGTGAGGACATCTGTTAGTCACAGGTGCAAACTTGTGCTGCTCAGGAGCTATGAGCTTGGGACAACAGATGGCCCTGCCTGTACAGTGTCAGGAAGGTTTTCAAGCCCACCACCAGGGTATTGTATTGCTTGCCTGCAATCAGACACTTCTGGGATCATCTCTCGCTAACTGGTGCAACGACTGGTGCCTTAGCCGTCGGTTCTCATGGCCGATTTCCGACTGGGCGTTTCCAAGTATGCACCTCCCGTATGTGGCTCGACACAACTAAGTTCAATCCAGTTCCATTTATAGCACCTGGCACGCGAATCCGAGTTATATATTCTCGTCGGCCCTCACTCCAGCTGCTTTGTACAGCCAAATTGAAGAAATATCAAGCATAGTCATAAAACGTATCACAAAGTCTAGGCTTTGCGATAGTGTGAACGTGTATATATGTTTATAGTATTCCGAAATTGCGTGCCATTTTTTATTTACCTTTTGTTTTCTGTCACTTGTTGCCTTCTCAATATCGCACATACACTTCACTGCATTGTAATCATCTCCACCCGGCGTAGCAAGAACTGTCGCTAGCAAAGATAATCTCTTCAACCCACACAAAGAGTTCTCTCTCTCCCTCTCTGGTGTGAATACAAAAACTCGCTACTCAACTCATTGACACTTTCATCTTTGGGTAAACAGAATGCACATTATATCCCGACTCTAATGCAAACAAAAACGATGCGTCTTATTTGTATTTTGGGGCTCTCTGTAGGCACTCCTTCTTTTTTTCGTGATTCACACAGTTCCCAATCGCAGCACAACTGCTGCGATTTTAAAACATCAAAGCCGCGAAAAAATTGGAAAGCTTTGTAGGATAGGTGTGTGTTTTTAGAATTCCCTTTTAAAACATTTCATAGTAGGAATAAAATTGAAACTGACAGCAAAATCACTGACTTCGAAATAGAATTTCTTAACACAGCACATTAAGATTTTAGGAATCACACTTCACGCGCGCAAGCTATGAGTCTTAACGATATCGGCCGAGATAGGGTAACAGCGCTTTAGACAGCCGGCATCAAACCCACCTTGTTCGGCTCAGCCCCGCAACGCCATAGCCATTGAGCCCCCTCGGAAAACACATTTGATATAATTGAGTACTTTTCTCACCTAGTAGGTGCAGTCAAGTCAGGCAGAAGTATCCAAGCACCGAAATTCAAGGCAAGTGACCTTACGGGCCTTCGTTTTTGTTAAGCGGCAAATTAACTGTTCAAATTGCGAGACGACCCCCAACAAGCTTAGCCTCCCCAGAAATAGTTGAACGCGCGGCTAGCAGTCGCCCATATGCTTTTTAAATTCATATTATAAACCAAACGTTTCTTTGAGCATTGAGCCCGCGTATTTCCTTTGAGTGGGAAAGCCTTCTAATATTTATTGACAACGTCTTTACAACTGCACTGTGCCTGCGTCTCTCTTTTTTACTTTCTTCTTCTGTGGCCCGAATTACTTCCATCGGGTTCTTTTTTGCTGTACGGTGTGTGCGTTTCTTTCTTGGCTTCTATTTATTCTCCTTAACGACTTAATGCCCAGTGTTGCCCAGAAGCAATAACCCAAGCAACATTTTATTCCTTCCGCGCTACAATATTTTATGAACTGTTATAGCCATCTGCTGAAAGACAGGATTACCCGCCATACCAACTTGGGACCCATACACTTGACTACTTACTGATACGCTGGAAGCGGTCCAAAACCATGCAGTACCGTAATATTTCTGCCAATTGTAACCACCTAGCTTGCGTTACCGCCATTAAAAAAGCTTTATCACTATATCGGCTAGTTTTGTGCCATCGGGTAGCGCGTCTTTGAGAATTCTTTAAAATTTATAACCACAACGCACCCCTACAAAATACAGCAATAAGTCCTCCAACTTACATTTCACGACGCATTGATCATTCGCGGAACGTTCTCATTCAGCATTTTCACACTGCCGCGTATTCCGTTTCCTTTATTTCCAACACCGCATCAGAGTGCAACCATCTACAAGGATCATTGGCGCATATAAACAACTTTGATTGGTTTAAACAACGTTTGAGTAATGTGTACTCTAAGTGATGCGTTATTTTTTATTGTTTTCTTTCTGAATGCTGTTCAATCAAAGCCCATGTGAACTTCATCTTTTTCATAGGCCATCTTTTCACTGTAACATTACCACATGCAATTTCTTCTCGTAGTTCGAGGGTGTGTGCCTTTTATACGCGTATGAGCTCACCAAAATATATCATGAATCTTGTTTTTTTTTATTTTCGTTGTGCAATCATTGCATGTGCTTTTAAGTGTGTTAACGTTTTTTGCATTAAACTCAAATGTACCTCTCCCCTTAATAATGCCCCCGGTGTCACGAGGATAACCTGAATAAATAAATTAATGGAAAAATAAAAAGGAGAGGACAGCACGTATTTTGGAGCATTTGATAACCAGACTCTTTACGCCTGTCGACTGGTGGTTCCGGCTGGTCTTAAAGGGACACTGAAGTGATTTGTAAACATTGCGGGATTACTAGCGCAAATTGTAGTTCGGAGTCCGTAGGCATTGTTTCGACCACTCTGGCCGCGTTTACGCGAATTTATTTAGTAGAAAAATCAATTCGAAAATGCTGTCCTCCTCTCTTTACGCTCGCCCATTTTCTGTGGCATTTTCGTGTGACGTCAGCAGGAGATGAGCTGGAAAATGGCTGCGCTACTGCACGGTTCGCCGACCAGCCGACCTACCGATCGAGTCAGTCGGCCCAGCGTTTCGTCCGCCGGCCGCCGACGGGTCGTCGCTATTCGCTGGCTCAATTGAAACTAAGCCACAACACCTTTGTGAATGAAAGAATGTGCCTTTCCTTACTTTGTTAGTTTGTACACTGTGTCAAACTCAGAGTCCGGGTCGCTCCACACAAGCGCTGCACAAGTGCACATGCGACGCTTCACTGACTTTACGCTAGTAGGAAAATCTAAGGCCAATTGAAGGCGGGAGAAGAGTCAGCGAAGTCAATATAGGTACTAAGAAAATAAAATCACCTGAAACTTTTACCGTACAGCGCAAAACTAGGGAGCAGGAAGCACTTTTTGCGCTGGGTAAACAAGCACAGCGGTCAGCAGCACGACCGCACATCTGCGAACGCTTTTCCGTCAAAGAAATGCAATTGCTAGACGTGAGACATTGTGGAAGTTTGGGGGACACTTACGGCAGGAGTGATATACAACAAATAGCAAAGTACTTAAAATGCCTAAAATAAATAAAAGTGTAAACTGGTCATACATTATAAACCTTATATATTCAAACCAGCCAGCGCCGGCTCGTGGCCTAGCGGTCTGAGGCGCTGGAATTTGTTTTGAAAGTCGCAAGTTCGAATCCCCGAGGGTACATGCGTTTTTTTTTTGTAAGTTGATTTTTTCGTATGCGGCCGATGCTTTCTGAACTGAGTTCACCATTTTTGGGCCGTAACGTTCACTGCTCCACGAGCGAGATCGCAGAACGCGCGCATACTCACAATGACGCGCTAGCGAGTTCTCGTTGGCGTGCTGTTGCCACAAGCACCGACTGCTTGCGGGCAGTGGGCCCAGGCCTGAATCAGCATACCCTTGGCCTGGTGCGAACTAGCTTTTTACGAACAGACATGAGTGAGGCAAGCTCCGAATATGCGGGAAAAGCGCCTGGCATTTGAGATTCTGCGGTGACGCGGAGGGCGTTCATCCACTGCGTAGGCCTCGTCTAGTGATTTCTACGATTCCAAGCCGCCCTGGGAGGTTTATCTTAGACATTTGACAGCCGGCAACATGGCAGAAGCGCGGTACGGCGATAATTGAGAAATCGAGAATGCCCGTCCAACAACGCCATCAGATGTCACGCATGTTGTTTTACAGAACCGAAACCGAAACTTTTGATTGCTAACCTTGGGCGTCGTCCAATCACGGTGCCGCCCCCTCCTGACGTCACAGCGTTTAGTTGGTGCGGCCGCCGCAAACCGCGCATAGTAGTTTTTCTTCTTTCGCGCTTTGTAAAATAATTATCGATTTGTGAACCGGATAAACGTTGAATAGTGTGTTAATTTGAGCCAGTCTACACAGTGCAAGCAAAAACGGGAGCTTGACAAATTCACTTCAGTGTCCCTTTAAGAGGTAAGACAATGGGCACCATTTATGAAGACTACAACAACTGGGACAGCAACACAACTCTAACAAGTGCGATACCCACGTCTGTCTGTTTCCGAGCCCAGCTGTTAGCAGCCCTTTTTCCGTAACAAAATAAAACGTCTGCGCCAGCCTCGAAACATCAAGTCGCGTTAACAGAAATTTGGCAGTATCATACAGGACACAATAAACTTATAAATACGCTTTGAAATTTCGGACACTTGCCGCAGGCGAAAAAGGGATAAATAATAATGAATACAAAGAGACTAAGTGTCTGTGCAAGGTTTAGATGCGAAATAATCAGACACAAGGCACAGGTTACATTGCATGACACAGGTGCGATATGGTCCGGCGGAACGTTCCAAAGTCGTATAGCACGTGGACGAGTAGATGAGTTCAAAGCATGTGTGGCACCGTAAATGCGTGAAAAGCTGTAGTGTTTGTACAGTGGACGTGACATGATAGACAGGCGTTGAAGATTAAACGTTGGTGTTGCCGAGGCGTAAATATACTTGTGGAAGAGGCATATGACTGCGACAGAGCGACGTGTGTGCAATGGCTCGAGACAGCATTGGCGGTTAATTTGTGTGATGCTAGAATGTCGGTTATATTTTCGAGTTATGAAGCGAGCAGCTCGATCTTGGATGGATTCAATCATGTCAAATAAATATTTTTGATATGGTAAACCAAATGGATGAAGCAAATACAGCTGTGGGAGAACGAAAGTTTGAAATGCTAGTTGGCGAACAATCGATGCCGCATGGTGTAAATTGCGTCGTCCGTAGCCAAGTGATCGAGATGCTTTTGCAAGTGGTAGAGATGTGGTCAGATCAAGACAAATCGGGAGTTAGAAGGATACCTAGATATTTGTATGTCGACATCCGCATTAATGGGTTATCTTTTAACGTGTAGGGGTAGTCGGAGTTAAGTTTAAGAGTAAACATAATTAGTTTACATTTGTTTGGGTAATGTCATTAAACATGTTTCACACCAGCTCGAAAGAAGATTGAGATCGTTTTGTGGGGCAAGATGGTCATCACTGGAAGTTATTTCACGGGAGATTATGCAGTCATCAGCAAACAACCGCACACTAGATGTTAATTTTTTTCCCAAGTCATTGATGAATATTACAATAGTGAAGGGCCTAGGACGCTGCCTTACGGCATACCAGAAGTCACGTCAAAAAGGGAGAAAAAACGTTGTTGACAAATGTAAACTGGTGACGAAGCGTGATGAAGTTTCGAAGCCATGATAATGTTAACAAATCTACGTAATGAGTTGATAGCTTTGATATTAAACGTGAATGGACGACCCGATTAAATGCTTTCAAGAAGTCAAGAAATACGCAGTGAGTTTCAATGTTATTGTTCATGTTAGAATGCAGATCAGTGGCGAAATCGAACAACTGCGTGTCGCACGACAACCCTTTTCTGAAGCCATGTTGGTTAGTAAAAGAAAACCTATTATATTCCAGATGTCTGAACACGTGCGATGCAATGATACGTTCTAGCATTTTGGCACAAACAGAAGTTAAGAAAATGGGGTGATGCTTGTTGCAGCAGTCTATGTCACCGGGTTTGTGAACGAGTACTATTTTACCTCTTTTACAATCAGATGGTTACTGCCCTGATAATAAAGACTGACAGAAAATGTGGTATAAGATTTCGTTTGTGATTCCAATCGTTCCTTTTAGTACTTTCGAGTTGATGTTGTCGATGACTCCGCATGTTTACATTTTATGGTTCTCTGTGAGACGTGCAATACCAGTGATGGTTATTTTTTGGGTTGCATATAGGCCCAATCATATTCAGGAACAACAGGGATATCAGAAAGACTTTACGTGGCAAATACAGAACTAAAAAACCTGTTAAATACGGAGGTTGCACTCTGCATCTGCAACCAAAGCAAGGTCGTTATTTTTAAACAGGATTTGTTAGTATCGCTGGTAGGGCATATTTCTTTCCAAAACTTTTTCGGGTTTGAACTGAGCAAAGATGGAAGGTCATGTGAAAAGTATTTACTTTTGGCAGCAGCTATTGCTTCAGAGTATGTTTGTAGATAGGTTTTATATTCCTGTCATGTCTTCTGTGTACCGTAGAGCTTTGCCCGTTTGTACAGAAGCTTTTTTCTATTACCCTGTTGTCTAAGAGGCTTTGTGAACCATACGTTTGAGTTGTCGTTTTTGATAGTAATTAACGGTACTTATTTGTATACCAGTTCTGGTATTTTATTTTTGAAACTTATCCAGTTTTAATATTGCGGAGAGGAAAGGACAGTAGAAAGGTACGCTCAAAAATGTTTCTCACTCAACATTAATAAGGTCAAAATTAGCTGGATAATAATCTCGAATTTGTTTAGTGCAGTGACCTGTAAGAGGTAACGGCACTTTAATGGTAACTTGGAGTAGGTTATGGCCATGAAGACCATTTAGGCTAGATATCAAGGTAAAGGTTTCAGGGGTCGCCGTAAAAATTAAATCTAATAAGTTTGGTCCACGAGTAGGTTGTTCGACTATTTGGGAGAAGTTGAACTATAAAGAACGGTTGATGAATAATAGGAAAGTTTGGACATAGGATGGGAGTGTTGCCCAGTTAATGTCCGGAAAATTAAAATCGCCGAGATCGGCTTTGGCTTCGGGGATGCAGCTTGTAAGCTTATCTACGAAGGAATGATTACAGTCGGGTGGGCGATAGCAAACTCCCATCAGTATCGTGCCAGAACGTGTGAAACATGTGGCCCAAACTAGCTCTAGCGGCGTGTCAAAATGAACAGCATTGGTTGCAAGACTGTTCCTTATAGCCAGCAAAACACCGCCTCCATTTCGGTTAGCGCAGTCTTTGCGATATATGCTGTGCGTATTTTTATCAATCAGAATTGCTGAGTCAAGGACGTCCGGGCAAAGCCAAGTTTCAGTGAGGGCGAGAATGTCGGTGCAACTCTCCTCTTAGAAGGATTTGACATGGTGCCGTTTTGGCAGTAAGCTACGGATGTTGGTGTATGCAGGTGATATCAACGGTGCGTTGATACAAGGCGTCATTTTCGCCTGCGTGTGGTGTGACGAGACTGGGTCTAGCTATGCCGGAGGTGAAGTGAGATTTGGCGTGATGGGTGCAAAGAGGGGGGTAAACACTGTACTGACAGATGGTGTAGCGGAAGAAACAGTTGAGGTGACAACAGAATCTGTGGCCCTATCGTAAATGTATGTTTCGTTATCAACACACAGCCTGTCGACCGACAGTTTCTATGATTTTGTTTGTGACTTGGTGAATTTAAGCGATTTTTTTCTTGCTTGTCTAGCTGGCACAGAAAAGTCTTCGCTTATAGCGAAGGTTGTCCCCTTCAATTTACGAGCTGATGAAAGAATGCTTTTTTTATCTTTAAAAATGACAATTTAGCAATTATAGGCTTATTCTTGTCCCCGTTGAACCGACATATTCAGTGCACGCGCTCATACTGCGCTGCCGTGGAAGCAATATTAAGTTTTTCTGCACAAAACTCGAGTATTTTCTTTTCGGACGCAGTCCAATCTTCTTTTTCTTCATTTTTAATTCCGTAAAACAGCAAGTTTAAGCGCCGCAGCCTATTTTCGGGGTTCTTACGCCTTGAGGTAATTTTTTGTAGTTGGTAGGCAATATCAATAGCAGTTCTCGTTTGTTGTATCACAGAAGTACCCAAAGAAGAGGAGTTAGATTCCAGATTAGCAACTTTTCCAGAAGTTCTATTTATGTCGCTTCTAATTGTCTACTGGGTGTCCTTGAGCGTCTTAACGTTCGCCAAAATTCAAACAAGTCCTGTTTCAAGCATACAATAGGCTGCCAAGGCGCAATCAAACGCTTCTGCTTCAGCCTTGCACATTGGGCCAGGGTTTGCTTCAACATCGCCGCACAGTAACAGCAAAATTTTTAACAAGCAACCGGCACTGCGAGGTGACACTGACATTAGCGTTTTCTTAGCAACGATCACTTCGTATGGGCACGACACCACTAAAGGACAATAATTGCTACTCCGAACGCCACGAGCACCGATTTTTGTAACTGACCTGTAAGTAGTCTTTTTGAGCATTCTATTCCAGTAGCGGTGGCGTGCCTAACGTGAGCGCTTGCTGGCTAGTGTTTATATCCAGCGCCGACCGTGAAAGTGGTGGTAGTGCACGAGCCGCGTTGCCAGACGAACGAGGGAGAAGCCTCCAACGCTGGCGGAAGCGGCTGCGGTATATGCCAGGGCTCGAAGGGATCCATTGTCACAGGCAGCCAGAAGACGGCTCGCCGAGACGTGCCGCCAGCAGCAGAGTAGCCTGTAAGTACAGACTTTTTGAGCATTTCATTCCGGTAGCGGTGGTTTTAGCAACCCATATAGTAGTTCGCTTCAAGTCTTTATAATAAAATGCCGGAGGATACGGATACCTCCGCCGCACTATAGAGACCGGGCAGCTGGAGGGGTGGCGCCACCACTCGGCGCTCCCCTCGTCACTGGAATGAGCGCTGGTGCATGGAACTACACAGCATCCCGTTGTTTTTGTCGTGTTTGCTTCGATGCTTTGAATGTTTTGGTGGTGTTGTGAGCGTATATGTGCGGTGAAACAAAGTCTAGACAGATGTGTTGGGTTCTTAGATGCAGTAATGACCACGTAAACTTGTCGGACGCTTCTAAACTTGGGTATCGGTTGCAATGGCATGAGCGCTTTTTGCAGCAATCTGCGCTTGGCTACACCCGTTCTGAGTACGAATAAAACTATTATTAGTAGTAGTATTTCCTTCTTGAATGTACTAATGGCTACTCAAACTTATTGGATGCTTGTAAGGTTGGGAATGGGCTACATTGACATGAGCGCTTTTTGAAGCGCTCTGCGCCTAGCTCCTCGCGATCTGAGTAGGAATAAAACTATTAGCAATATTATTATTCATTTCTACCACTTTAAATTATCTTCACTGGTTTCAATGACTACGGTTTCCACGCCAGCCTTAGCGCTGGGATACCTCGATACGTGTGCTTTAAATAGAAAGGTACCTGCATTCGAGATGGATTACCGTGTAGCCGTAGAAATGTTGCGGTAGTTTACACTTTCTGTAACCGTGAGCTTTGTGCCTTCGGTTTTGGTGAGCGACACTGTGACAGCATAGGAGCCTGAAAGCCGAAGTGTAAATCCCACATTTGTGGTGGTCATTTTATCAAGAGCCAAAGTAATGCACCAACTCAACAGCCCAAGCTACAAACCATCCACCATCCCTCCTGCGCTTCCCGTTTTACCACCTGCGTAGAATAAAGGCTGGCACCGATAGTTAAATAGTGTGGCAGCGTTAACGTCAGCCGGTGTTTTTTAATGCTTAAGTATTCTTTACAGAGTACCTAAAAAATCGTGTAATGCCTGGTGAATACACCAAAAACGCGCGATTAGTTGCCTCAAATATGGGTGCATCAGCCCGAGTCCTCCAGCACAGACACGTTTCCGACACGCTGGACAAAGTTTAAATTTGGAGAGCGGGGCATGGAAGTTCAAAATTAAACAGCAGAATCATCCAGCCCTCCGTCTAATGATTATGATGGTTGAACGCAAAGCTTTCTTCCTGCGAAATCCAATGGGAAAATGGTCAAAGTCAAAGACGCTGCGATCAAAAGACGAAACTGCGTGCTGATCAAATTCGACGCTCAACTAGTCAAAGTTTAAATCTAGAAAGCAACCAAGGAAACCCATACGATAGAGCTTTGCAATAAACCCTCGTCGTAGTTAGACGAAGGAGTGCATGATTTTTCAAGCGTAGGTGGCAGCTTGTAAACCGACCGCAGCATTCAGTTGTGAAGCTGAGTACAGGTTTCGGGCACCCTCCTGTCTTGCGCCCTTCAGCCACGCAGGAATTGGTTTTTGAAAAACCATTTACGAACTAGCCAGCAACCATTGCAATTCTTGTAAAGCAATGCTTCTCCACGACAAACAATGACGTTCTACTATCATGCGGTATTTATTCTACCAACGATTCCCGATGACTGTAGTAAGATCATTTCTGTGAAATTAAACACGTTTCAGCCGTAGGTAATGAACTTATGGAAGCGTCGTCCATCACAATTTCGGTTTTGAGGTAAATCTTAGAAGGCACCCCCCAACTTTGTTTTTCGCTTGTGCACGACGTCGACGCCGTTTCGTCATCAACTGCCCAAGGCCAGCGCCGCAGCATTCCTAGATCGGTTGCACACACCGGCTTTGTGGGAGCATTTAGCTGCAGTACACTCCTCGATACGCGAAACTGCATGCAGGTATCAAAAAATTGCATGAAGCAACGAACTTTCATTTCCAGCTTGACTTCCAGCTTGGTGCATTGAGCGTCGTCTGCTATTTGTAAATACTGAGTATGGGAGTAAATCACACACATGGCATGCCTCGTAAAGGTCACATCCACGCGCAAGATTTACCGATCTGAAAAATGCAGGCGGCTTTGCAAGCCGCACCGCAGAAAAACGACAGAAAGCCATGCACAGTTACGCAGCGCTGACCGCCACCGGCATTCCACTGACGAGCGGTTCGCCACGGGCGGCACTGTCCGCTGAAGCGACGGTGGTGCCGGTCCCTATAGATAATGTCGCATCTCAGCCATTAGCTGCACGACCTTGTAATAAAGCGAAGCTTTTACCTCGACTCCCCAAGTTTTGTCTCAAGCGTTGGTGTCAACTCAAAACTCCCGCGAACAAATACAAGAAGTCACTGCCGCCGCCAAGAAGCGAACCTGGAAGGAATGCAGAAATGGAGCGAGAGCTCTTTCTCGTAGCGACTGAGCTACGATCACAGGCGGAGACGAGGAATACAGACGGTGCATTGACCGAGCTCATCTGCAGGTTTACCCACTGCGGTCTCCCTGAATGCCATGTGATAGCTTGACGCGACCGGTCCCCCCGCTCTCCTCTCCGCCTAGGGCTAATATAGCGACTGTGTGGCGCGAGGTGCGTATACGCTAACAGTTAGTTAAAATTGAAGAAATCTCCCAAGAATGCATGTCATCTTACTTCTCCCCCGTCTTTGCCTCCGATCTTATCGCCTCCGTCGGCAGCAGCAGAGACGCGGGAGAACTGACATCGTCTAACACAGGGTTTGAGCTTCCTTTAAAAAAAAAACTGTTCCCACTCATGTGCTTCACCAATACAACTAATCCAACCACAATTCATGGATAATGCATTGATCTAACCCTCCAAAAAAATATTTATTTGAAGTAACAAGCAGTGCAGCTGAGTGCATCTCCCTTGTTTCTGGTTTCACTCTTTGTAGATCTACGTGTGTCACCTCAAGTGACGTCGCAAGGGTAAGCATCCCAGATGTCCTTTACTGCTAAGCATGATAATCCCGCTAATCGTAGACAACCAGGAAATCTTAGAAAAACTACGCTACGCATATCCTGGCATAGCCGAGCTAAGCAACTGCTAATTTTTTCAGCGACGACGGCTTATATTGAAACTTTAGAAGACTATAGCTTGAAAAAGGGCTAGGAATCCGAGGCTCGTGCGGCACTACACATACCGTCCCACGCCTGCTCATCGGTCATTTTATAGCAATCTAACGCTATTCGTGTATTCACCTTTGATCTCCACCTAAGTGTGGGCATGTAGCATTGGATCGCCGTTCATTCCTCCCAAACCAACGCTGTGTATTGCCTGAATTCAATTTCCAAATTTTGAATGGTAAGGCGGGAAATACTTTACAAATTTGATAGGACAATCGGAAATTTCGTACATCATTTCAAGTCAGAAAAGCGGAATGATTGATTGTGAATGGTAGGTAAGGGGTTTTCGGTATTCAGGCACCATAAAGACGCGGCAGAATGAGGACAGAACGTTGGCAGCATTAAGCTTAATTCCTTACAACCTTTCTGCAGTAAAGACCGATGGCGAACCTGGAGGCAATGATGGCTTTAAAAACCGCAAAACTAGGGATGAACCGTTCTTTCTACCGTACGGAAAATCACCTGTATCCTTTTGTGCCAGCTAACCCACTTTTTAACCATACTTTTATTTTTTTATATCCTACTTCCTTCTATTTCTACCACTACATTATTGCCCGCACAGACAATTCTTCATTTTACAAACAACACGTAAAACGTATTGGTTAGGAATCACAAGCCTGAATGTATTTTTACAGGGTATCCGGCAACCCTCAAGCGTCTGTGAACCAACGCTACTTCGGTGGGACACACCACAATAAAAACGTCAACAGCCGTGACATGCACTGCGCTCCAATAGGTGCAAGCAGCATTATCAATTAACACATCAAACTCTAATAAGACATCTTGATATTTATTGTTTCTACTTAACAGAAGTGACTTGAAGCGAAGAGACTGAAAAACAAAAACAGTTTAGACACAAGTCGGATGGCAAGTTCCACCTTCTCATGCATGAGCAACTGTAATTTTGTATAAATAAAGCATCTGCATTACTGTTTGCAAGAAATCCCACAGGGAATAAATTAGAGTTCGGTGTCACCGTTCAAATTAATATTTTTGAGTACGTGGCGCAACTTTTTGCTCACCACATTTTTTGCACTTTTAACAGGGATGTGTTTGATTAGCCACCACTGCTTTCTTTTACTTTATTATATTATAAGACAATTTTTCCCAGCGCACTTACAAAAAGCCGGCCAAAAAACGGCAATAATAGGGAAAGCGGCTTTTCTATATTTTCCATCTCGATTCTCCTGCCTTAACGGCTTGGGGAATCCTCCTTGTATTCCTCAGCTCAATTTCATACTTGTTCATTTTATGTAAACAACAAGCAATATTACAAGACCAAAGGAACGAAAAGCGTTAAACGAGCAAGCACCCCTGTCAAGGATATAACGCGGACGCTTAGTCTCAAAATCTGTCTCCGCCGCCTTACGCGGCGTTTTCCTTATAACTTGTTTTGATCAGTTTCGTAGAGAAACATGACAAGAACGTCACGCATCGACATGACAGCGTCCACCTCGGACAACCCGGGAGACGTGTGCGCCGGGTGTCCTCCTCTGATGGCGAGTACCCATCATCCTTGAAATCCTGAAACGGGTATCTGCCCCGGCGCTTGGTCGGGATACGATGAAGGCGACCCTGGCTGGCGAAAACAGACGATGCAAGAAAAGCGTGCCCTTGGGAATCGCTCACACGTTACTCCGTCGTCTGTGCCACCGTACACTCGGTGTTCACTTCCTGCTTCCCTTTGTTCGTTGTCTCCTTCAATTTTCCACGAAACAAGGGCACGTACAGAGGATATTTTGACTATTTTGTGTGATCTTCACAAAACTTTAATATTCCTATTTCATTTTTCTGCTTTTCTTTGCATGTTTTTAGCTTAATTCAGTGCCCTGTTGCCGGCAACATCGCTTGGCCGCATTTCATTTTATCGTTGTATTTGTGTGAGCTGTTGTAACCCAAACAAAGCGGTTAATATTAGGTCCATTCTCGATTTCGCCTGGTTTCGATGCCACCCTTAGGGTCACAATGTTTACAGCCCGAATAAAAACTCTGTAACCATTGCCCTTGCGATCTACAGCTGGGGCTTCAGCTTTCAATACTGGCACACTTACCAGATTTAGCAACAGAAAAAATAACAGCCCTCACGTTTGGAATGGATGTGCAAAGCAGTGGGTGCCACCCCGTCTGATGATCAGTGACTTCTGCATGGGTCTTTTGCAGTAGGCAAGTGCAGCGTAACGGCGTCTTTGTTTTAGGTGCCAACGTTAGCGCTAATTCCTAGTTTTGGCGCTCGGTAGGTTAACAGAATAACGAGGGAGGCATGGATAATTTTAAAACCTGATGCATGCATGCCGAAAGTCATTGTGAAGCAGGAGTGCTGTAAGCACACCAATGCCGTATGACGTGTTAGTAAATTAGACCCGCGTAACTATCACTGTGGAAATATCTGTGGTGAGAAAATGTTAGAAAGGTCATCATTGTGCTGTTGCAGCCCCTATAATTTGTCTGATGTCGTGCAATGCTTGCGCACCCTTAAATGCAGTGAGAATTTTAGTGTTATGCATAAACGAATGGCTGCTATAAATTTACCTATAGAATTGCTATATCAACAAAGCTACTGCAGGATTAACTCACTCCCTCTCTCTCTCTCTCTCTCTCTCTCTCTCTCTCTCTCTCTCTCTCTCTCTCTCTCTCTCTCTCTCTCTCACTCACTCAATCAGTCACTCACTCACTCGCTCACTCACTGACTCCCTCACTCACTCACTCAATCATAAAAGCGGCCATCGTAAGCAATTTACCACAACAGCTTTGGTGTTGCGAAAATTTGTCGTATATCGGAGGCAGGTTCCTCTAGGAAAGTCGAAAAGACGATGGTAAGCAAAATTCTTCCATGTGCGAGCACAAACCCAATAATAGGTCCGTCTATAGTAGGCCAAACTGCTACAGGTCTCTTACTGAGTCAGCTTGCAAGATGTGGGGTAATTGTCTAAGGAACTGGTCATCATCAGTATATTATTACGCAGGCCTAAAGAAGCATTAGACGTAGAAAAAGAGTGTGATCCTGCTGCAAAACACATCAGCCCATGCCATATGCTTACGCGCAGTATTGGCCATGTATTACTACAGGCTTCATGCGCCAGGCTTCTTATCGGCTCTTTGTGTCGTGTTTGTTAGCTTGCTTCACGTCTTTGTGCGCCAGAATGTTCACTTTGAAATGTTGCCTTCGGCGAGCTTCTCAAAAGAGCAACAGAAATGCCAGTTTTATACTTCAAGCTGGGCTTTCTTGGGGAATAAGAAATTCAACTATAGAAACGGGTATTGTCTAAGAACGAAGAAAAGGCAACATGGAAACGCTAGGGAAACAACTAAAAAAATATATTTACATATTTAGGACAAACATTGAAAACCAACTAGACCAACGGCTTCATGTCATAGTCGCAGAAACTTCGTACAAGCAGTGGATTCAAGTTTCTGGTTACGACTTGCGCCCTTTTTCTTTATTACATGGGAGAATATCCTCAAACGTGACACTACGAAGACTGCATAATCAAGCAAATAAAACAATACACTGAAAGTAGGAACTGCGCAAATACACCAAAATTCAGGCGAAGTCACAAAAGACTTCAAAAGAGGGAACCAGTCAGGTGGCTGGTCAAAAAAAATATAAACACGATGTACAAAAGCTACAAATAAAATTACTTTGTTGATGGCTCAGCCTACCTATCACATAAGCGACAGTGCCCCAGACTGTGCAAACCAATCAACAAAAACATTTCATAGGGTGGCCCACCAGGATAGCCGAATGGAAAAAATTGGATTGAGAAAGGCGTTATATCCATGCCTTTTCTCAGCGTTCGCTGCCATTTGCGTTCGATTAAGGGCAGACCACATATGGACGGTAAAAGATATGATTGATTGATTGTAGGGTTTAACGCGCCGACGCAACGCAGGCGATGAGGCGCGCCGTAGTGAAGGGCTCCGGATTAGTTTTGACCACCTGGGGATCTTAAACGTGCGCCGAAATCTCGTACACACGGGCATTTTTTCTTTTCGCCTCCATTAGAAAAGCGAGCGCCGCGGCCTGGAATCGAACCCCCGACCTCGTGCTCAGCAGCGCAACGCCTTAGCCACTGAGCCACCACGGCGGGCAAAAGATATGACTCAAAGGTCACCATGAATCAAGCGTACGATCAAATCATGCGAGGCATGGAGCGACCGCTACACAAAACTCCCTCGAAATGCTGAGTTTAGTGTGTATGGATGCTGTCTAAGGGTTTCCCCACCCGAAATTTCGCAGAATGTTGTCTTCGGTGCGAGACTTTTTATGCGCCATTGAAGGCTAGTTTTTCAACGGATCTTTTTTGCGTTGCCCTGACTTGGCTGAATAAAAGTTTTTTTTTGTAACGAGGCTTGTGTAGAATTCCATTTACTATGATGGTTATTAAGATAGGATGTTGGACACATAGCGGAAGTTCATATGAGCAAGAAAAGGTCGCAAGATGTATTTCTGGTGATCCCGAACACCACGTCGGTTACTAGTGGGAAATTACCCACCTACATCAATAATTATGTATTTACAGCCTAATTTGTTTTGGAATGCATTGGGAACGACCGCTTCCTCTTTGGTTTCAGCAAGATCGGTAATTCAGTACACAATATGACTGACTTCCCAACTAACTGCGTGTCTTTTCAAACTAATCTAAACAAGAACTGCAAACTTTGCCGTCTCACATTGAGTCGCCTTCAGGCGACTCAATGATACAGAATAATGATACAATAAAGATACAGAAGGAAGCATTTTTCAGTGCTTTGGTAGCTCCACCGCAAATTATGAACGGTGCTGTATCATATTCCAACTTAGCTTTCCTTTTCCCTTGAGTGAGGTGATAACAAATAAAAGATAACGCAAGAACTACTAAGAGGAAGTGAAGAATATAAAAACCAATTGCCGAAACGCACGGACCGTGAAGAACCCGTACTCCCTGCTGACAAAACAAGTCTATAGTATGGCTATTATAGATTTGTTTTACTGAGCTCCATTTAACGTGGAGTCCTCAGTATTCACGTGGATGAGGACGCATATGCATATTGAATAAAGTCAAGTGGGGGAGGCTCCTAACTGTGCAATCCACCAAACTTTGAGACACGGAATTACAGTCGAACACGGATATATCGAACACGGGTATATCGAATTATTGTCTATAACGAACTCATAAATTATCCCCTTGAAAATTCTGTGTAAAAGTATAGGAATTCGTACGTTTATATCGAACCGTATTTTTCCCGACATCGGGTATATCGAACGCCGCGGGAGCTGGTAGGTGCTCTTCGGCGGTCGCTGCACCCCCGAATGAGGTTGAGGAGGATGTGGAGGAATGCGCGGGCATGGCGAAGGTCGGGTACAGGAGGCGACTCCTCGATAGGCTTTTGATGAACCTCCGAGTGGGCACCGAGCTTAAGGTTGATCTGCTGGGGGCCATACATATGATGACAAGCGCTTGGAACGGCGTGAAGAAGGAGACCGTGGCCAACTGCTTCCGGAAGGCAGGCTTTGTGACGGCCGAATTTTCCGAAGCCTGCGAAGACGGCGACGACGACGACGAGTGCATGGGCGACACGTTTCGTGAGTTGTCGTCCCTTTTCCCGGCTGCTGTTCCAGCCGGAGTGTCTGCCGACGACTTCGTGAACGCTGACACCAATGTTCAGGCTGTTTCGAGCCTCGGTGACGAGGATGTTGTAGCTTCGGTCGCCGGAACCCAGGCCGATAGCTCGAGTGGTGAAGATCGTCCGGACGAGGAGGCGGCTACACGATCGTACTCCGCGGGTGAAGTGGCCGCTGCGTTCAGCTTGATTCGCCGTTGTTGCGGCGACATGGAAGGAACTGGGCTGTCGCACCTGGACGGCCTCGAGAAGATTGAGACCAGCGTCTTTAATTTCAATTCCAGGACGAAGAAGCAGGCCAAGATCAGCGATTTTTTTTTTTTCACGGAAATAAAGCGTCCTGTTGCGTCGTGAGTGCGGAATTAGTTGTCATTCTTGAATGCGCCCATCGGTAAGTGATCGTTCGCCATAGGTGAGGTCTCAGAGCCCATATTTTTTATATCGAATTTTTCATATATCGAACTATTTTGCGATCCCCTTGGAGTTCGATATATCCGTGTTCGACTGTATTAGCAGCACCGCTGTGGGTCGCGTTTGTGCTACCTCTCTAATGCGGCTCATGCTGGCAAGGAGTGTCCGTGGCTGTTCGCCCTTTTTATTTTTGTTTTCAAATAATATAGGTGGTAAAAAGGCAATTATGTATGTGCTGAAAAAAGCAGCTTGATGTAGTTACGGATGCAATTGGGTCCAGCAGCATAAACAGACCTTCATTCTTTACCTTTGTTCTCTGTAGCACTTGGTACCGCTTGAGCCGGATCTTTTGGTTTTGTTAAGGAGTTTCCGCATTTCTCTTGTACGCTGCGGTTTTCTCGATGTTTCTTTATTTCGATAAACGGGAATTCGACGGAAATATTTATAGGAAGAATGCTGCAAAGTTCATATGCGTACTCATGTTACGCCTTAACTATACCAACTAATCCTTTTACACTAAACAATTTTCACGTCAACGACCTGCGCCACCAGGGCTAGTAGTTTGCAAACGCTTGCCATACATAAACTTCTTGCTCATAATGTGTCGTGTTTTTATTTGTTATTTGTTTTCATTATGATTTTATTGATGTATTCCTATTCTCTTCTTTTTTTTTCACTACGTTTTGGGCCTGTATGGCGATACTGCAGGGAGTTGTTGTTAGTGAAGATATCACAAAACAGAAATTTTTAAATACAGAAATAATCAGTAAATTTGAGGACAGAAATACATACGAAATTAAAGAAAGAAAACTGAAACACATCACACAAAGCACCACAGTATTACACAATATTCAAAAGTATAGTCTCTAAGGTGGATAGAAATTATCGACAGCGGTTTCCAAAGCATGGGTATTAGCAAGAGTTTCAATGTAGGATGAGAGGTAACTCCAAGCAGAAATTATTTTGAACGAGCGTGAAAAAGGGCCTAGCAGAGAACGGGCGAAGCCACAAATTCACACAAAAAACTTCCGGTGATCCGTAAGGCATTCTTCCGGATTACAATAACAAAACAAAGCGGTCAAACGTTAGCTAAAACCCCGTGTCTAGACGGCCGCCAAGCTCAATTTTTAACGGAAATACTCACGGTGTGAGCAGAAGTTACTAACGCTTATTTTACTTCACACCAACTACAAAAGGCTATTTTACAACACATATTAGAATTGATTTATGGGGCTTATTTTCTCGACACATGAGTGTTTTTAAGCTCTAGAACTGTGCGGTTCCCAAAAATCTTAGATTATGTGATAGTTTCCAGGCTTGCAATTAAGTATATCACTTTACTTGCTGGAGTCAGAAAAAAATAAATTGAGGAAAAGCAAGCATCACTACCAAAAACTTGATTTCCTCTACGGGGAGCAATACGTTTGACTAAATAATGTACGCGGTATTTATCTTTACTCGTCTTACGTCTGGTGGGAAAAAGTCGAGACCTGAAACAATGCGCATTCTTTTGAGCAATAAAATTGTCGTGCTCTCACAGCACTGGACGCAAACGTTCATTGCCACTCCCTTAGCGGCTATATGAATTAAAGTCTTTCATCTCTTTACATAGCCCGAGGTAGCGGAAATGAACAGTGCTGCTTCAAGCACCAAAACACCCTCCGCCGCATTAAGCGATGTTTCCCTTGGGGAAGCAACAACGTCTTTCTCCGAGCAGCATTCTCTGGTCTATGAAGCAGGTAGATCATGCGTAAGAGAATTTCAATGCAGCTTGTTGCTGTCAACTATAAAAGGGTGCATCGTCCCGTAATTATCCGTCATGGCTGTTCGGCGTACTCTCCGAAAGACCGGCGCTACTCAGCCGAACACAACTGTCAGCATTTTCTATCTATAGCTTCCGTTCCTCCTCTTAGTGGCAAATACTACCACCCGGCATATTCTGCATCGAGCTACTAAATCATTTTATCACACGCACCATTATGGTTCCAACATGAGGAAAGAGAAAACCGCACGGAAGGTAAAGTCAGGCGGTCGTAGAACCACACAAGCGAACCTGAACGTTTGTTTTCTTTCAGTTTCAACGGAAATTTCTATGCACTTCTTGTACGAATTGTCGGTAGCTCTGTTACCTAGCACATTTCGTTTTACACCTGACAACTGAATTTTGATACCTGACAGATGTAGCGCGGCGAAATTACTGAGAAGACCATTTCTCGGACCGCTGCAGCCAATCATTTTTCGGATCTCTATTCTTCTATCTTTACAACATCAATAAATTTGCGTACGCTGGATTGCTTTTGCTCCATCGGATTTAGCGGAATGCAAATAGAACAACAAGCAAGCCGCAATTACGTTTCTTGGTATTAAACAAGAGCAAAAAAATGTGGCTGACATTCAGAAACTATCAAAATAAATGAGTTGGTTACATATACACGACCCTGACAGGCAACCACTCTAGAATTCTACATATCACCTAATTGCTTTACAATGGAGAACCTCTTTTGTAGATATTTTACTGCCTCTGGGGTGCTTGCCCTCGTGTATGGAACGTCGCATGGCAACTGCTTCGGCGAGCTTCCGTGCGGGAGTAAACAACGCGCGCTTGCCAAAGCTAGTTATCGACCGGCCCACTGCAACTGACCTTGCAAAGCCGATCCTTTGCTGAGGCATATACACCCGTTCTCTTTTGTGGTGTTGGAGCTACTGCCACGTGTGCGTCGAGGAACGGGGACATTGTCCCCTACTTTGGTAATGCCAAGCTGCTGGTTCCTTCTGTCTGACGAGATCACGGCATCGCCAGCAGCGTCCTTCAGTGCCGGGATCTGGAAAACTATACAAGCATTAAACGGACTCGGCACTATCTTTTTCGGGGCTAAGGGAAGTGTGCGACGTGTTGGACGGTTTCAGGGTTGCGTATGGGAAACCTTTGTTGAGTGCTAGGTTGTCGCCTTCTTCGCAGGGGTTATGACGTGCCTCAATTGCCACATTGGATCACGTGCGGCTACGGTGTACCCGGCACTAACAAATTCCTTTTTACTTCACCTATGTCTTAGTGCGTCTACATCGATGAAGACAATATTCTTGCGAAAGGGCTCCTTTGTTTACGCAGGATGAAACAAGAGCGCACAATGCAGTTCTTTGGTGATTGCTTGTAACAGGAAAGGCGAAATAATGACGGATTGGAAAAGTGGTACATTTGAATAAATCATGAATTCGAATATTCGAAAGTCACAATTTTTCAACCATTGCAATAACTTAAATCGATGAGATGTGAATATAAGGAGCAAAAATGGCGCATGGTGCTAAAAGCTTAGAGCAAGCCACTGTCTTAAACGCAACGTTTGTTTTTACTGGACGCTGTTGAACTTTTTTCTCGGAAAACATTCGCCGTTAACTAACGTGGTAGCAAGTGCAAGGTCCATTAAGTTGCACAGTAGTGAACAAAAAAAGCCGCTACAATTCACCCACACAGGCGTATACATATATATATATATATATATATATATATATATATATATATATATTTATATATATATATATATAGTAAGGAAATGAGGGGCTCGTTGAGGAAATACAGAAAGATAGGGCAGCAGTCTACAACGCCGAAGGAGGCATAGGGGTGTAGTTAGGCTCTTTTTCTTTTTCACTACGGTTAATGAAGTAAACATTTTTTTAATATACAGAAGAAAGAAAGAAAGAAAAACACGCGCCCAGAGTGGGGACCGAACCCACGCCTTTCGATTACATGTCGAATGCCTTACCAATTCGGCTATCTGGGCGACTGTGCTCTCCTTCACTTTCTGGGCTATTTATATTTACTAGAAGTGTATCTGACGCTTGAGGGTGGTAGCCAGCGCCACTCCGACTACACGGGGAGAAGGGGACCTTCTTTTCAACCCCCGGGGCGTGACTCGAGCGTCTACAGCCTGTCATGAGCGGGTAACTGGCGGGAAGCCCTCTTATGCTACCTAGGCATCAAGGCTGCCAGAACGGAGACCCTCGCTAGGCTTTCGCAGAATAATATAGTAAGGAAATGAGGGGCTCGTTGAGGAAATACAGAAAGATAGGGCAGCAGTCTACAACGCCGAAGGAGGCATAGGGGTGTAGTTAGGCTCTTTTTCTTTTTCACTACGGTTAATGAAGTAAACATTTTTTTAATATACAGAAGAAAGAAAGAAAGAAAAACACGCGCCCAGAGTGGGGACCGAACCCACGCCTTTCGATTACATGTCGAATGCCTTACCAATTCGGCTATCTGGGCGACTGTGCTCTCCTTCACTTTCTGGGCTATTTATATTTACTAGAAGTGTATCTGACGCTTGAGGGTGGTAGCCAGCGCCACTCCGACTACACGGGGAGAAGGGGACCTTCTTTTCAACCCCCGGGGCGTGACTCGAGCGTCTACAGCCTGTCATGAGCGGGTAACTGGCGGGAAGCCCTCTTATGCTACCTAGGCATCAAGGCTGCCAGAACGGAGACCCTCGCTAGGCTTTCGCAGAATAATATAGTAAGGAAATGAGGGGCTCGTTGAGGAAATACAGAAAGATAGGGCAGCAGTCTACAACGCCGAAGGAGGCATAGGGGTGTAGTTAGGCTCTTTTTCTTTTTCACTACGGTTAATGAAGTAAACATTTTTTTAATATACAGAAGAAAGAAAGAAAGAAAAACACGCGCCCAGAGTGGGGACCGAACCCACGCCTTTCGATTACATGTCGAATGCCTTACCAATTCGGCTATCTGGGCGACTGTGCTCTCCTTCACTTTCTGGGCTATTTATATTTACTAGAAGTGTATCTGACGCTTGAGGGTGGTAGCCAGCGCCACTCCGACTACACGGGGAGAAGGGGACCTTCTTTTCAACCCCCGGGGCGTGACTCGAGCGTCTACAGCCTGTCATGAGCGGGTAACTGGCGGGAAGCCCTCTTATGCTACCTAGGCATCAAGGCTGCCAGAACGGAGACCCTCGCTAGGCTTTCGCAGAATAATATAGTAAGGAAATGAGGGGCTCGTTGAGGAAATACAGAAAGATAGGGCAGCAGTCTACAACGCCGAAGGAGGCATAGGGGTGTAGTTAGGCTCTTTTTCTTTTTCACTACGGTTAATGAAGTAAACATTTTTTTAATATACAGAAGAAAGAAAGAAAGAAAAACACGCGCCCAGAGTGGGGACCGAACCCACGCCTTTCGATTACATGTCGAATGCCTTACCAATTCGGCTATCTGGGCGACTGTTCTCTCCTTCACTTTCTGGGCTATTTATATTTACTAGAAGTGTATCTGACGCTTGAGGGTGGTAGCCAGCGCCACTCCGACTACACGGGGAGAAGGGGACCTTCTTTTCAACCCCCGGGGCGTGACTCGAGCGTCTACAGCCTGTCATGAGCGGGTTGAAAAGAAGGCCCCGGGGGTTGAAAAGAAGGTCCCCTTCTCCCCGTGTAGTCGGAGTGGCGCTGGCTACCACCCTCAAGCGTCAGATACACTTCTAGTAAATATAAATAGCCCAGAAAGTGAAGGAGAGCACAGTCGCCCAGATAGCCGAATTGGTAAGGCATTCGACATGTAATCGAAAGGCGTGGGTTCGGTCCCCACTCTGGGCGCGTGTTTTTCTTTCTTTCTTTCTTCTGTATATTAAAAAAATGTTTACTTCATTAACCGTAGTGAAAAAGAAAAAGAGCCTAACTACACCCCTATGCCTCCTTCGGCGTTGTAGACTGCTGCCCTATCTTTCTGTATTTCCTCAACGAGCCCCTCATTTCCTTACTATATTATTCTGCGAAAGCCTAGCGAGGGTCTCCGTTCTGGCAGCCTTGATGCCTAGGTAGCATAAGAGGGCTTCCCGCCAGTTACCCGCTCATGACAGGCTGTAGACGCTCGAGTCACGCCCCGGGGGTTGAAAAGAAGGTCCCCTTCTCCCCGTGTAGTCGGAGTGGCGCTGGCTACCACCCTCAAGCGTCAGATACACTTCTAGTAAATATAAATAGCCCAGAAAGTGAAGGAGAGCACAGTCGCCCAGATAGCCGAATTGGTAAGGCATTCGACATGTAATCGAAAGGCGTGGGTTCGGTCCCCACTCTGGGCGCGTGTTTTTCTTTCTTTCTTTCTTCTGTATATTAAAAAAATGTTTACTTCATTAACCGTAGTGAAAAAGAAAAAGAGCCTAACTACACCCCTATGCCTCCTTCGGCGTTGTAGACTGCTGCCCTATCTTTCTGTATTTCCTCAACGAGCCCCTCATTTCCTTACTATATTATTCTGCGAAAGCCTAGCGAGGGTCTCCGTTCTGGCAGCCTTGATGCCTAGGTAGCATAAGAGGGCTTCCCGCCAGTTACCCGCTCATGACAGGCTGTAGACGCTCGAGTCACGCCCCGGGGGTTGAAAAGAAGGTCCCCTTCTCCCCGTGTAGTCGGAGTGGCGCTGGCTACCACCCTCAAGCGTCAGATACACTTCTAGTAAATATAAATAGCCCAGAAAGTGAAGGAGAGCACAGTCGCCCAGATAGCCGAATTGGTAAGGCATTCGACATGTAATCGAAAGGCGTGGGTTCGGTCCCCACTCTGGGCGCGTGTTTTTCTTTCTTTCTTTCTTCTGTATATTAAAAAAATGTTTACTTCATTAACCGTAGTGAAAAAGAAAAAGAGCCTAACTACACCCCTATGCCTCCTTCGGCGTTGTAGACTGCTGCCCTATCTTTCTGTATATATATATATATATATATATATATATATATATATATATATATATATATATATATATATATATATATATATACATACATATATTGACAGGGGGTTTATTGGTAGCGAAGCGCAGTCACAGCAGCGGGTAGTCCAGGCTATGTCGGGCAGACTAGTCTTCTGCTTCTGTCTCGCGGCCGCTGCTGGCGATGATTCGTGAACCAGCCGTGCGGGCGGGTTATCCAGTGGTTGCACCAATTTCTCATTACATCACCCCCCCCCCCCCCCCCCGGAGAAGAGAGGGCCATCTTGGCTGTTGCGTCATGGCGCCTAAGAAACGATCGGTTCGTGGTAAGGCTTCAAACGCTGCACGTGCACAGTTTCACGACCACGCCTTCGGAGGTCCGCAGAAGGGGTCATAGGCTCTACAACGTAATTGACTGGCGAAACCCGTTCAATGACGCGGTAAGGTCCGTGATATTTCGACAGGAGCTTGCTGGATAATCCCGGTGTAGTAGAGGGCACCCAAAGCCACACGAGGGAGCCAGGTAAATAGGTGGGGTCTGCGCAACGTCATCATGACGAGACTTTTGTCTCCACTGTTCTTCAGCAGTGAAACGTCGCGCCAGTTGCCGGCAGTCTTCCGCGCACTTCGTGGCAATACAAAGGGGCCTACACTCTGAAGGATCGGGTCGGTAGGACAGGATGGTGTCCAGAGTACACGAGGGCTCACGTCCGTACAGCAGAAAATATGGAGAGAAACCCGTTGTGGCTTGGGTTGCGGTATTATATGCGTAGGTGACATAGGGTAGTTCCAGGTCCCAGTTCTGGTGATCGTCGGCGACGTACTTGGCGAGCATATCCCCTAGCGTGCGATTGAAGCGTTCTGTCAGGCCGTTTGTTTGTGGGTGGAAGGCAGTAGTTGTGCGAATCACGACGCGACATGTATTGAGCAGTGCTTCAAAAACTTGGGACAAGAACACGCGTCCGCGATCACTGAGGAGCTCGCGAGGTGCTCCATGTCGCAAAATGAAGTGGCTGAGAATAAAAGAAGCGACGTCTCTTGCTGCAGCCGTTGGCAATGCAGCATTCTCGGCATAGTACGTCAGAGGGTCGATACCGACAATAATCTAGCGGTTGTCAGTGGGCGTACATGGCAGGGGTCTATAGAGGTCAATGCCAACACGGTGGAAGGGTTTCGGTGGACACGGTAACAGTTGTAAAGGACCGACTGAAGTAACGGGAGGAGACTTGCGGAGCTGGCACGTGGCACATGACTGGACGTACTTCCTGACGAAGTTGTACATGCCACGCCAGTAATAACGCAACCGGACCCGAAGGTACGTCTTGAGCAAACCCGCGTGAGTGCAGGTTGGATCGGCATGAAGAGAAGCACAAATGTCCGCACGGCCATGGCGCGGGATTACAAGTAGCCATTTACGTCTTTCATCGAGGTAGTTGCGGGGGTAAAGAAGACAGGATCCTTGGTGAGGGAACTGCCCAGAGAGGACAGAAATAATAGAAGAGATCCATGGATCCTTGCGTTGATCAGTGCACAAATTTTCTAAAGCGAGATCAGAAATAACGCTGTCCTCACTCAAAACACAGGCAACCTCAGGAGGAAGCGGCGATCGGGGCAGAGCGTCAGCGTATTGATGTTTACGGCCCGACCGATAAATGACGCGCATGTCGAACTCTTGAAGCGGCAGAGCCCATCGCCCAAGGCGCCCGCATGAATCTTTTAAAGTGGACAGACAGCAGAGCGCATGGTGGTCCGTGATGACGTCGAAAGGTCGTCCGTACAAATAGGGTCGAAACTTTCCCAGCGCCCATGCAATGGCCAGAAACTCCTTTTCCGTCACGGAGTAGCTGCATTCTGCCTTTGTCAACATGCGACTCGCATGCGCGACAACGTACACGCTAAACCCAGGTTTCCGTTGTGCCAGAACTGCGCCGAGGCCAACTCCACTGGCGTCAGTGTGGATCTCCGTGGGAGCACCTTATAGAAGTGCCGAAGAATAGGCGGTGAAGGGAGGAGGCGCCGCAAGGTCGTAAATGCGTCATCGCACGCTGGCGACCAGGCCGATAGATCACCGGCGCCGTCAGCGGCATGACATTGAATTCAAAGAGGCCATCCGGGGGGATAAATGCCTTCTGCTTCTTCTGTCTCGCGGCCGCTGTGGAGATGATTCGTGAACCAGCCGTTCGGGCGGGTTGGCCAGTGCCAGTGGTTGTACCAATTTGTCATTACTATAAATATATATATATATATATATATATATATATATATATATATATATTTATTTATATATATATATATATATTTATATATATATATATATATATATATATATATATATATATATATATATATATATATATATATATATAGGTTTGCACATATATATTGAGAGAGGAAAGCAGGGCAACCTAAGGCAGGGTGGCGTTTATTCCGGCGTTCTTTCCCAAGCAGGCAGCAGAACCAACGTACTCCGATGATGATTAGGATTGCGCGAGGCGAGGGATACGATGATGACACTAAACTGTCCGTGCGTGAGACGATGCTGATGATAGTGTGTTCGGACCCAATAGACAGAATGACCACTCAAGCAGTCAGTGCAAAGACAGCGCTCACACTAATTTCCCCGGTGGCTGAAGCCGTCAAAGGGAGGATGATCTGCGCCGAAAGGGCTTTAGGCGCGAAACATGAACAGTTTAGATGCCACGGCACCGTCGGTCAGCGACTCCACAAGTGGGAGCAACGACACAGTTTACGGGAGATTTTCGCTGCAGCACGGTATAGGGACCAATGAAGCGCGGCATAAACTTTTCACAGAGTCCTGGCACGCGGAGCGGCGTCGAAAGCAGTACCTCATCCCCAGGGTTGAATATAACTTCCCGGCGGTCTGCGTCATAGCGAGACTTGCGGTCAATTTGGCAGGACTCGGTGTTCAATCGTGCGAGGTTCCGGCAATGCGCTAGTCGAAAAACAAATTGGTCGGTGACGTTGGTTGTGGTATCCACGGGACAGGAAAAGAAAGATGCGTCTAGAATGGACGGAGGGTGGCGGCCGTAGACGAGAAAGGACGTTGAAAATCAAGTGGTGCTTTGAACGGCGGTATTATAGGCGTATGTGACAAAGGGAAGTATGACGTTCCAGTTCCTGTGGTCGGGGTTGATATAGAGAGAAATCATATCCGAAAGTGTACGATGGAACCGTTCTGTTAGCCGATTTCTCTGTGGATGGTAGCTCGACGTGGTTTTGTGGGCAGTACCGGCAGCTTGGAGAACTTCCTCAAGGACTTCTGACAGAAAGGTTCGGCCACGATCACTTAAAAGAGTACGAGGTGGTCCATGCCGTAAGAAGATGGCTTGCAGAAAGAAATCTGCGACCTCAGAAGCGCAGCCGGTACGTAGAGGGGCAGTTTCGGCATACCACGTCAAGTGATCGACAGCGGTAACAATCCATCGATGACCAGTCGAAGTAAAAGGCAATGGTCCATACAAATAGACGCCCACAACTTCAAATGGGGCAGGAGGACAAGGCAGCGACTGTAGCATACCAGCAGGGGCTGAGGTCGAGCGTTTAGGACGCTGGCATGAAGGGCAGGACGCAACATATACAGGGTGTCCCAGCTATCATGCACCAAGATTTTAAAGGGACACTGAAGTGAATTTGTCAAGCTCCCGTTTTTGCTTGCACAGCGTAGACTGGCTCAAATTAGCACACTTTTCATCGTTTTTACGATTGACAAATCGGTAATTATTTTACAAAGCGCGAAAGAAGAAAAACTACCATGCGCGGTTTGCGGCGGTCGCACCAACTAAGGCTGTGACGTTGGGAGGAGGGGCGCCGTGATTGGACGATGCCCAAGGTTAGCAATCAAACAAGTTTCGGTTTCGGTTCTGTAAAACATAACCAGTGGCGTTGTTGGATGGGCATTCTCAATATCTCAGTAATCATCGTACCGCGCTTCTGCCATGTTGTCGGCTGTAAAATGCACAAGATAAGCCTCCCAGGACGGCTTGTAGTCGTAGCATTCACTAGCCGAGACCTACGCAAAGCATGAACGTCCTCCGCGTACCCGCAGACGAGCAAATGTCGTGCGCTTTTCCCCCATATTTGGAGCTTGCCTCCCTCATGCCTGTAGCGTAAAAAGCGTGTTCGCACCAGGCCAAGGGTCTGTTCATTCTGGCATGTGCCCACTGCCTGCAAGCAGTCGGTGCTTATGGCAACAGCACGCCAACGAGAACTCGCTAGCGCGCCAGTGCCAGCCTGCGCGCGTTTTGTGAACTAGTTCGTGTAGCCATGAACGTTGCGGCCCGAAAAAAGGTGAACTCAATATAGAAAACATCGGCGGAAAACAAAAAAGTTAACTTACAAAAAAAAAGCACGTACCCGCGGGGATTTGAACTCGTGACTTGCAAAACACTTGCGATGACATACCGAGCACCTCGGACAACTAAGCCACGGAGCGGGATGCGAAGGCCTGGCTAATATAGGGTATATATTGTACAACCGGTTTACACTTTTATTTAGTTTTGGCATTTCAAGCAGCTTAGGTGACTATTTGTTGTACTGCGCTCGTGCAGTAAGCGTCGCCCGAGTTTCACAGTAGCTCACGTCTAGCAATTGCATTTCGTAGACGGAAAAGCGTTCGCAGATGCGTAGTCGTGCTGCTGACCACTGTGCTTGTTCGCCCAGCGCAAAAAAGGGCTTCCCGCGCCCTAGTTTTACGCTGTACGGTAAAAATATCAGTTGATTTTATTTCCTTAGTACCTATATTGACTTCGCTGACTCTTCTCCCGCCTTCAAGAGGCCTTATATTTTCCTACTGGCGTACCAGTCAGCGAAGCGTCGCATGTGCGTTTGTGCAGCGCTTGTGTGATTGACTTGGAGCTAGATACAGTGTACAAACAAACCAAGTAAAGAAAGGCACATTCTTCCATTCACAAACGTGTCCTGGCTTCGTTTCAACTAAGCGAACGAATTGCGACCAAGCAATTTTTTTAACCTCCTGGACTGCGACGACCCGCCGGCGGCCGGCGGACGAAACGCTGGGCCGACTGACTCTGTTGGCCGGGGAGCCGTGCAGTAGCGCCGCAGCCAATTGCCAGCTCATCCCCTCCTGACGTCACACGAAAACGCCACAGAAAATGGGCGAGCGTAAAGAGAGGAGGACAGCATTTTCGAATTAGTTTTTCTACTAAATAAAATCGCGTAAACGCGTCTAGAGTGGTCGAAACATGGCCTGGGGACTCCGGACTACAATTTGCGCGAAAAATCCCGCAATGTTTACATATCACTTCAGTGTCCCTTTAAAAAAGAGTAAAGGCGTAACTCGAAAGAAAGCAGGCGCATAATGTTTGCAGTACTGTGAAGAAGCGGACAGTATTTTTTTCCTTAATGAGACTTAATTAAGTAATTGTAAATAATTATCTAACTCGAGAAATACTGTTCTAATCACTACAGTGTCAATGAGGCATTTGTAGGTAACCACGAGGGGCATCTAACTGCGGTATTTTCAGCGATTAACTAATTGCGTACACATTTATTCTGACTGATAACGGAAACGCGCGAAATATGAAAAATACCACGTGATGGCGCCTCCGCGCGCACCGTAAAGCAACGCCCTCAAACAGGCTGCCCCTGAGTTAGCCAGAATGAAATAGACAAAAGAAAGAAAGAAGAAATCGCGACCGAGTTTGTTCCTTATCTGCACACGCGTCGCGCGAATCTTGCTGCTGCTGCTCCTACCATGCATGCTATTATCAAGGTGATGCGCTGTCTCTTCGGGCGGGTAACACGCGAAGCAGTTGCTTTCAATCAGCTTTGTTTGGGGACGCTGCTTTACAATGCGCGCGCAAGCGTCATCACGTGGTATTTTTCATATTTCGCGGGTTTCCTTTATCAGTCAGAATAAATGAGTACGCAATTAGTTCGTCGCTGAAAATAGCGCAGTTAGATGCCCCTCGTGATTACCTCCCAGTGCCTAATTGACACTTTAGTGATTACGACAGTATTTTTCAAGTTAGATAATTAATTACAAATAATTAATTAAGTCTCATTAACGAAAAATTACTCTCCGCTTCCTCACAGTACTGCAAACATTATGCACTAGGTTTTCTTCGAGTTACGCAATTTCTCTTTTTTAAAATCTTGGTGCATGATAGCTGGGACACCCTGTATAGCGACGCTTGAGGAAAGGCCTGGCCAAAAGAATCTGCTTTTGATGCGGTCGTAGGTCTTGCAGAAAGCAAGATGGCCAGCTGTGGCGTCATCGTGGAAAACTTCTAAGATGTGGGCTCGAAGACAGCGAGAGACGACTGGAACCCATTTGTATGCGGTAGGGTGATAATTGTGGCGGTAAAGGGCTCCACCATGGAGAAGGCGAAATTTACTTATTTAGCGACGCGTTCGGCTGTTCGGTGGGGATGTTGAACCGTCAAGAAGGTCCAGTAGTCGTCGGCACAACGGGTCGGCTCATTGGAGAGAAACAATGTTTGGTATGATATCTTGACCAGCGGTTTGCAAAGGGGCCATGGGCAATGCGAGCGAAGTAATAGAGGGCGATGAGTTACTTTGGGACGATGGCTGTGGGCAGTGGGCTGTCGGCTGTGGACAACGGGAAAGAGCGTCGGCATCGTTGTGCTTTCTCCCCGACTTGTAAGTCACAGTGAAGTCATATTCCTGTAGACGGAGTACCCAACGGCCAAGGGGCCCTGAGAGGTTTTTGAGGGAGGATAACCAACAGAGGGCGTGATGGTCTGTTACCAATGAGAAATGGCGGCCATACAAATGAGGACGAAATTTTTGCACGGCCCAACCAACGGCGAGGCACTCTTTCTCAGTTATGGTGTAGTTCTCAGCGGGAGTCAAAATGCGGCTTGCAAGTGCGGCAACTACTCGCTCCGGCGAGGAATCCGTACGCTGAAGAAGGACAGCACCAAGACCGTATCCACTGGCATCGGTGTGAAGAATAGTGGGTGCTGACTCATCGAAGTGGCAAAGCACTGGTCCCGAAGTTAAGGCTTGTTTCAGGGTTTGGAATGCTTTTTCGCAGTCTTGGGTCCAGACGAATGTAGTTCCGGATGTGAGTAATTTGTGATGGGGTGAGGCTATTGCTGCAAAATTTCGGATGAAGTGGCGAAAATAGGAAGTCAAGCCGAGGAAACTGCGTAGATCTGTTTGACAAAGAGGCCGGGAAAAATTGAGGACCGCATTGATTTGTCTGGATCCGGGCGTATATCTTCCTTGCTCACAAGGTGGCCTAAGGCTTTGATTCAGGTACTGGCAAAGCGACATTTCTTGGTGTTCCGCTGTAAACCAGCATTGCCAATTCAGGTGAGGACTTCATCCACACGTTGAAGGTGTTCAGCGAAAGAGGACAAAAAATGACGATATCATCTAGGTAGCATAGGCAAGTCTTCCACTTCAAGCCACGAAGTACAGTATCAATCATGCGCTCAAAGGTGTCGGCAGCGTTGCAAAGTCCAAACTGCATCTCGTTAAACTTATAGAGGCCGTCTGGTGTGGCGAAGGCTGTTGTTTCTTTATCGGCTTCGGCCATGGGGATCTGCCAATATCCTGACCGAAGATTGAGACTCGACAAGTATTCTGCGCCATGTAACGTGTCGAGAGCGTCGTCAATTCGGGGCATAGGATAGACGTCTTTCCGGGTTATTTTGTTAAGCGCTCGGTAGTCCGCGCAAAACCGCACTGAGCATCTTTCTCCCGGACCAGAACAACCGGCGAAGACCAGGGACTGCCCGAAGGGCGAACAATGTCCCGCTGAAGCATGTCATCCACATTTTCTTGAATGATTTTGCGTTCTGCGGATGAAACGCGATAGGGACGACGGCGGACAATACAAGAGCCATCATTTTCTATGCGATGAGTCGCTGCTGATGTTAATACAAGAGTGAGGGAATGGCTGTCAAACAACGCCAAAACAAGTGCTTGTTAAGAAGGGCGAGTAGTGATTTTTTATTTTCCTCACTTAGCTAAGCGCTGATGGTGGTTGTAAGGCTCGAAGACGTAATCGCTTACCCACCGGCATGCTGGGGTGATGCTATAGGGCAAAGCGCAAGACGGCCAACTTCCTCGTTTAGAATAGAAGCAAACGTCGTGCATTTGGGAAGCAGAATCGGCTTAAAGGCAATGTTTAGTGCGGCGATGAAAGCTGATCCCTGTGAAAAGCGAACGACGCAGGGCGGTATTATAACCCCTTTGTAAGCGAAGTTCCCAGCTGGTATGGCAACCAAATCTCCATCGGCGATACTGTGACACGTTCGGAAAACACCGTTTCTTGGCCGGGACACAAGACACAATCTTCGACAGAGACCACCCGCGGTACGAGAGCACCTGACGCACAGGCCATTTATGTCTCGGTGAGGTGAATTGCACGCTGGCGGTAGCAAATTACCGCAGACGACGCTGATAAAAAGTCCCAGCCCAAAATATTTTCATGAGAACACAGAGCCAGCACCGCACACTGAATGTAATGTAGGAGCCCGTCTATGCTGACCCGCACTGTACAATATCCAGAAGGCCGAATCGCATCACCATAACCCCACACAAGGATGGCCCGGCGTAAGGAGTTCTCATCTTCCTCAGACGTGAACATAACTGTGCACTAATAACTGACACACTGGCCCCAGTATCAACAAGCGCCTGAACACGCAAACCTTCCACTTCCACCGATACTAAGTTCCACGGACGTTCAGGAGGAGTTCTGGTGTCTTCGAGCAACGCAATTTCCCCTACAAAAACTGCACGCACTAGTTTTCCGAAGGGTGGTTATTGGGAAGTGAGGCAGAACGAAGAGGGGACACCGAGCGGCGGTAGGGCGAAGGCGATCTGCGTCGTGTTGGAGTATCACGCTGAGAAAACTCAGGAGAATCGCGATGCGGGGAAGAACGGCGAATAGGAGGGACGTATGTGCTTCTACTAGTGCCATAAGCATAGCGGGCGTTATCCCGCTCATCAGGAGCGCACCCTCGGCGTTCATCCTGCTGGCGTCTTCAGCAAAAGCAGGAAATGGGGCCCCGAATTCCACAGTAGTAGCAAACCGGGTGGTCCCGAAGGAAAAGCTGGCGGTCGGGGCGCACGTGCGCGTAGTAGGCCTTGGCACCCCGAGAGGGGACAATGGCCGTCAAATGTCCCGGAGCAGTCGACAACGGAGGCGATTCCACGAACAAGGGGTGTTTTGAAGCGGCCTCAGCGTATGTCGTCACGCAAGAGGCAGGAGGAGGCGAATTGGCCGGTGGATACGGCGTCATGGATGCCAGTTCTTCCTTGATTAGATCCCGTAGCGGAGATGGCCTAGGGTGGCAGGGATCGTGTGGGAGACACGATGAGTTACGGTTGCCTAGCTCCTCACGAATGATTGCGCGTATCAGAGTACGCTGATCTGTGTTTCCATCCAGACGAGCCGGCTCTGGCTGAAGGCCAACAGACTGCAACTGATCGAGGCGTTGGCAGGTCTCCCGCACATCGCTGACTGTCAGGGGATTCTGGATAGCGAGGGCGTTAAATGCAAATGAAGCAATGCCCTTCAAGATGTGCCGCACCTTATCGGCCTCTGGCATGTTGTCGTCCACCCTGCGGCAGAGGGCGAGGACGTCCTCGATGTAAGCCGCATATGTTTCGTCGCGACGTTGGACGCGAGAACCAAGATTTTTCTTGGCGCCATCGACGCGAGCTGACGGGGTGCCGAATGCTTTGCGCAGACGCCCAGTAGAATCGGTCCAGTTCTCGATGGTTGCCTCGTTGTTGAAGTACCATGTCTTTGCGACCAGGTATAGGTGGAATGGAACATCGCGCAGTTTAAAAGCATCATCCCACCGGTTCAATTGGCTGAAGCAATTATACTGGTCCAGCCAATCTTCGACGTCTTCACCCCGAAGACCAGTGAAGGAGGGAGGGTCGCGCTGGTGGCCTCTGATCACCCACGCCGACTGTGGTGGAGCGCTGCGTTCGGACGCGCTTTCTCGTTGCATCGTTGGCTCGCGTAGCGGGAGACGTCAACCAAAACGGAGCTCCAGGGGTGTAGTTGGGAGCGGCAGAGGACGGGGCCGACAAGCAACTCCACCACTTGAGAGAGGAAAGCAGGGCAGCAGACCTACGGCAAGGCGCCGTTTATTCCGGTGGTCTTTCCCAAGCAGGCAGCAGAACCAACGCACTCCGATGATGATTAGGATTGCGCGAGGTCAGGGATACGATGATGACACTAAACTGTGCGTGGGTGAGACGATGCTGATGATAGTGTGTTCGGACACAATAGACAAATTGACCACTCAAGCAATCAGTGCAAAGACAGCACTCACAATATCTAGGTTTGGAAATATATATATGGTTAGGAAATGACTGGCTCGTTGAGGAAAATACAGAAAGATTGGTCGGCAGTCTTCAACGCTTAAGGAGGCATAGGGGAATGACTAGGCTATTTTTTACGATAGTTAGTGAGGTTAACATTTTTAAAGTTACGTAACAAGGAAAGAAAGAAAGAAAAACACGCGCCCAGAGTGGGGACAGAACCTACGCCACCCAAAGCAATAGGGAGGTTGTGTTGGGTCATAGAAACAGATGAAGAATTTTTGGAGTCAGAAAGAAAGTTGTGAAAAAATGCCCGCGGGGTGAGAACCGAACTCACGACCTCCAGAATACCTGTCTGGTGCGATAACCACTACGTTACCGGCGGGGCTGTTCCCCCACCACTTATTGGGCACTTATGTTAGGTATTTTTTGTTTCCTGTACTTGGGGGTGGTAACTAGCGCCACTTGGACTACTCGGGGTGGAGGAGACCTTCTTTTTGACCCCCGGGACGTGACTCGAGTGCCTACGACATGTCGAGAGTGGTCGACCAGCGTTGAACCCTCTTAAGCTACCTTTGGCACCAAGACTGCCTGAACAGAGGCCCTCGCTATGCATGTAGCGAATCAGAAATGGGAAATGAGGGGCTCGGTGAATTAAAGGGGCCCTGAAAAGCGTTTTGAGCACACTAATTGAAGTAGCGCAATCGTTAGATTGGGTCGTCAAGGTCATCTGGGCCAAGTATTACTCTTTTACGCGCAGCGGAAAGCTCACACTTTTGTTGCAAAGTTTGTCGCTTTTTCTCACCCTTTCCTTCGTGTTTTTGGACGCCGCCATCTTCACATGTCTACATCATTGATTCCCAGATGTTCGTCATGAGCTAGACATTCTTCTATTGGGCGGCTTTTTCGCTTACTTCCGGCAAAGAGATGAGTCGTCTGCTCAGCGTCGGCTTGCCGGCTGATCTGCCAGCGGAGTGTCGGAGTGCTTGGACATTTTACGACAAACGAAACAAGTGTAAACAAACACTTAACCGTTCGTATTGAATGCAACACGGCCATAACACGACATGGATATTCTCTTACCTGAGTACGTTCCGTAAAGAAAGCGTTGAAGCCCCGTGGCACTTCTTTCGTGCTATCGCAGAGAACGCCCTGAGCCGAATGCCCGGGTTTGACGGATACGTTTTATTCCACTTCAAAACAATCCAGAGATGCGTTTCGAACGAACACAACGTCACAACATGCGTTGCAAGTCTGAACCGCGATTGACAGGCGATAGGTTGCCTACTCCTGCCCGTCGTAAATTCGGCACTCACCTCGCGCGTGGTTTGCGGGGACGAACAGCAAGTCACTTAACTCTGGCGCGCAAGCCGAGATGGCTTTTAGCCACGCACACTGCACATACCCCATGCGAGGTTGAGTCGTACGTCGCTCGAGAAAGATAATCCAGACCATAGGAAGCACTATCCACCCGCAGAAGCACAACGTCGCATTTCATCGCGAAACAAAGGCGTCCACAACACACACACCATCGCCTCCTGTAATGCCAAACGCATCTCACACTTCCCAATGGGAGTGAGTGGTACGCCTGCAGTGCCCACATGTCGCGAGGTGGGGCCCCGAGCTGAACCGGGATCACGCAACCGTAACTGACTTCTGGGGAGGTTTGTTCCTTGTTGCCAAGGCAACCGATGTTAGAGATTGTCAAAGAAATGGCACTCGCTCCAGCACTAGAAAGCTCAGAGCCGCGCCGGAGCATGTTTTGCCAACGTTGCCACTCTCCACCACGCGTCGCCCCAAGCTGAACTGGTCACATGATTGAAGCGTTTTGTGCACGGGTTCTGTATCGGTTTAAAATGTCTTTTTCACATTCCGCCGGCAGGAATTACCACCACCAGAAAATATGACCCGGCACCAGCGCGGCCACATCTGATACGGCGCTTTTTGGATAAACAGTGCGCGCTGCATGAAAGGGACCGAGCGCACGATCCATCCCGAGCGGCTGCGAGTTCGCCGCCGATTAAAAGTCACGTGCTGCCCTGCAGCAATGCACACCGCGAAAGGGCAAAGCCAGGCCGCCGCACAAATGCGGCCAGATTTTTCGTTCGCTTTTCCAGCCTTGAGCGGAGTGCGGGATTCATGGTGTCAACAAAGCTTGCCCGTAGCAGACGGCAGTATGCGGAGCGCCATAGCGGAAGTACGTCACCGCTGAAGCGCGCAGCATCATGGGAGGGAAGGCCAGCGCGCCGTCAACAGCGAAAGGAGGAGGAAACGCGGCGCGACGATAATGCGCGGTTTTTGATATACGATTTCTCAGCTAATACTCATCGCTTTAACGAAATTCTTGCCGGAGGAGATTGCTAATACATTGTGTTATTTGGTTACATGTACATCCATGCATCGGCGGAAGGTATTTCAGGACCCCTTTAAGACAGAAAATAAGGATTGGCAGTCAAGAAAACTTCGGAAAGCAAAGGGGAGGTTGTGTTGGGTCATAGAAACAGATGAAGAATTTTTTGAGTCAGAAAGAAAGTGGTAAAAAAATTATATATTTATATATATAACCACCTTTTACGTGGCGAGCCGCTGTGATAGCGAAAGACGCTCCGCTCTCTCGCGGTTGTCGAGCAGCAGCGCTAGGTGACCGGCCTGTAAACCTCCCTAAACACAACCCCCCGCTGAAGTCGAGAGGAAATCCGCCGGAGCAATAGCCCAGTTGGTGGTGCACCACACGACGTATGTGGAGGTCGTGGGTTCGATTCCCACTTCCGAAAACGGCGGATCATTTCTCAACTTTGATTTTTTTTATTCCTGCATCATACAAGCTGATATTATGCATAGGATGATGACTCTACCAAAGATTTCCAGTTACGCCTATCGAGTGCCAGCAGAGTCCATATTTTTCCCTCATATTTTCACTGCTCATCTTGTCAACGAGTTCTCGGCCGACCCCTCTAGCATTTGCGGTGTATTTGTAGCCACCCTGTCAAACGGATGGTCCACCGGTTGTCCCTCATTCGCATTACATAACCAGCCCATGCCCATTTCTTTCGCCTAATTTGAAGTAAAATGTACTTCACCTTGGTCAGTTCCCTAATCCATGCAGCTGTTTTCCTGTTCCTCAGCGTGACCCAAAGCATTTGGCGTTCCGTGACCCGTTGTGCCGATCTAAGTTTCTTTTTAGGTCCTCTGGTGCGACCCCAAGTTTCAGCCCTGTAAGGCATTACTGAAGGAACAAATTGATTAAATGCAAGCTTTTGGAATGACAGAATATGCTTACCAGTCAGGATATCTAACTTAAGTTCGTAGAAAACGCAGCGCGCCCGATGCTTATTCTGCGGGTACTTTCCCGTTCACGGATTGGATCAGCAGCTATGACTTCCCCAAGGCATACGTATTTAGAGACTGTTTCCTAGACTTCATGGCCTAGCTGGAAGTGCTGTACCTTGGCGTGCTAATTCCAGGTTACCTTGGATTTTCTACACGAAGGTGTTTTATTACAGGGTACACAAACCTCACCGGCCTCATATTCGTCACAGAAGTGAAGTCATCTAAAAAGGTTTCATTGGCGCGGGTGCGCTAGGATTCGAGCCCATCATCAGCCTGGCCGCAATGGGAGGCGTGAAACGCTCTGCCAAGTAAGCAATGAAGGCGTGTCCGAATACCTGTACGAACGCGCCTCATCTCCTTTCCTCGAAGTTCTCCATTCAGATGGTGCTGCCGTCTAGGACAAGGGAAGCGAAGTAGTGCGTCATAACGCTAATGAGCGCCGATAGCCGGGGCCTCAATAGGGCAGCGTATAGCAGCGGAAGCTGCTGTGTTTATTTGCCTTCCGCCCATGTTGCACGCCACTCAACTGGTAGAACGCTGCCGCCGGTTCCACAAGCGGAAGACCTCGCAACGCAAGCGGCGCACGTAGCAACACCTTATCAGACCTTCCTTTATTTTATAAAAAAAGCGTTTTCGCTTATGTGCTGCACCAATACAACTAATCCAACCACTGTTCATGAACCATCCGTTGATTTAACCTTAGCAAAGAATGACTCTTTCAAGTAATAAAAGGTGTGGTTGAGTGCATTTCACTTGTCTCTGGTTTCACTCTTTGTAGAGCCGCGTGTGTGAATTGAAGTGATTTCACATTGGTAATCGTTGTGGGTGTCGTTTGCAGCTTCACTTTCCAACCACCTTCACAGGGTAAATTGGCGTGCATTTTTTTACTATCACCTTTATGACTTTTCCAAGTCCATTTTCTGTTGTGTCTTTTTCGGAAAAACGTATTCATAACTCGCAGACTATTCCTCTCGGCCACGGTTGTTTCTAGAACCTAGGCTAATCAACCGATTGAGTTGCGAAGAAGATGTAATAGGTAGGCATTTCCCAAACTTTACCTTCTTTTAGTGAAACGGTTTGCGGTCACTGTATTAAGTAATTTTAATCAAACAGTTAGGGAAATTATTGAAGCGTGAAAACGTTTCTAACAAAAACTCTATACCAGCCAGTTGGATGCTTGAACACTGTATACGAAATGTCACTATTAGGGCTGTTGTGTTAAGGAAGTCCATACAATTTACATGTATCTTATGGCCGCTCAAGGTAAAACCGTGAGATGCTGTCCTTAAATCTGTAGGGTCTATACATGCGCTGTTCCCAAAAAATCAACCCCTCGTGGAAGACGCTCGCCCTTTTGTCACCTTTGTCACCGTTCGTATCTCGCAAAGCTCCAGGATAAATAAATTTCAAATTACGCTGGCACGCAGTGACTCGTTAGTTCCTTTTCCAGCGAAATTTCTGCAGAAACCAAGATACCACAGTGTCATCGAGCCACAGTAAGTGACCGTTTAGGGAAGCACGCCCACACCACTCTTTCTCATTCAAAGGCGCAAGCGCTTAGTGGAAGGTTTTACTTTTCTTCATTCGTATCTTTGCAGGAATTCATAGCACCCTACACGAAGTGGTCAATGTACAATACACTTAACCACACTGCAATGGCATTTGCTTTTTAAGTTCAAGCTCTTTGCCTTGTAAAGTAGAATTTTCCAGCTAGCAGCCTAAGGGATCGTAAACAAGCTAAAAATGTTAAATGTCAGCCATCATGAGGTTATAAAAACAACCGACACCTAATTTCGAACGAAATAGTGTGCCAAGGCAGCCTGTTGTAATTTTTTATCCTTCCCTGTCCTTACTATAGAGATATCTTTCTGTATGTGGTGGATTAACAGAAACCTACGTCAATTGAAAAGGAACATTTGCGGCGGAGTTCGCGACCTCAATTTCGCTCATTTGTTCCAAACACGCCGCACTGACTGCCCTTATCTTAGTTTTCCCCGCGTTGCCGTTTTGTTTTGTATTGATGGCTGGTTCCAAATACGTTACAAAAAGCAAACGCACTTGAAAAATGACGTTGCTTGCTTTCCTTAGCGCGTTAATATGTTTGACAGCTTTTTAAGGGTTATATATTTATAGCGCAAAGCGTTGTGGTGTGTGTAAACATGACCTACTTGGTGTTGTTTAAGTAAATAAACTTAGCCCAAGAGGCGGTCATGTTTTTGGAGCAGACACGTGCGTACACATTGTTCGAAGAAGAAAAAGGAGCAGGACAAGTGAAACTCTTCACCGAGGTCTGTTGATGTAGCAGATTACGTTCAGCCTTGAAACCCCCAGTGAAAGCCTTTGAATTCATATACGTACCTTCTAAAACTCCACAGAATTGTCGCCATCGCTACAACAAAATATATAACGTCTGGGTGAAAAAACGTACTTGCCTTTGTCACATCGGCGTCACGGGAGCTGTTCTTGGAGGAGCATATTTTGTAGTCTCGAAGCTTTCGTAGAACTTGTACCCTTGCACTGTGGACAGATCAGAAACAGTGTTTCAGGAGCACTTATTCGGTATAAGATTCTATTAAAAGCAGCTCTCTGAGATGGTACACTTTGGTGCGGAAGGTCTTATCAACTCCAGACGCTTATAAATTTGACATTTTTTCACTGGTCTCCGGGGGTAATGTCAAGCGGTGGAAACATGCATGCTTCAGATACTCTAAATAACGTCGATATAAGAAGAATCCCAATGTTGCAAGTTAACTACTAGATCTCTTGATAAAACGTGCAACATCTTAGGTAGTTTTTAGACGAAATAAAGAGAAGGGTGTCTCGTTCACCCAACTGAGCTCGTAGCCTTAAATTTGGGGCTCATGAAATTTCCCCGGAACATACATAGATTGGGATCAGAGTACTCAGTACACTTTGTGAGCGTTTTAAACTTTGCGGACTCTCCATAGGCGTATTGCCAGAGAAAAATATGTGTAGAGGAAGGAGAAACAGTTTATTTTCCGTTGAAGAGACGTCCAATTCTTAAAATATACAAACGTACGTACATCTGTATACGTACGCCCGTACGTATTTACGCACGTCTGCATGTATGTATGTATGTATGTATGTATGTATGTATGTATGTATGTATGTATGTATGTATGTATGTATGTATGTATGTATGTATGTATGTATGTATGTATGTATGTATGTATGGGTCCGCGCAGAAGTAAATGGAGCACGGGAGCAGTCGCCGAACTGCATAGCTGCACCGCCTGTGGACGCCGACGGGAACCAAGCAGTGCCAGTCTAAGAGTGTGTTCGTACTGCCCCCGCCGCCCTATCTGACATGTGTAATCGCCGGTCTGCTGGCGTGTCATACTGGGCATGACGGTCTTCAAAAGACCGCGCTGGGCTATACAGGGGCGCTGGCTGCATTGCCGCTCGCTGGCTTCAGTGGCGACCGAGTGCGCCGCTGCTAAACTAGATGAAGCTACTCGGGCTCGGAAATGTGCCTTGTTACGCGTTCTAAAGACAGGCATAAAATTGTAGGGCGCTGTGGTTTTCAATAGCTTGTGTTTGCGTTATAATTAATTTTTATCCGACAACGATATTGCCCTGGACAATATAGAAAGCACCTTCACAGAAATTTTTGTTATTCGAAAAAAAAATTCCCGCTTCGAACACTGTTTTTTTTTTTATTTCTCCCACGTTACAGCTGCCACTCAGCTTAGGTCTGTTTTGAAAAAACAAAAATTCAAAACGCCGATCCTGTGGAAATTTTGTAGATTAAAGAATGCTGTAAATAATAGATACAATCGTTGAATTCTATTACAGCGGGCCTCATAGGGCCGCCTACTTTATCGTCGCACTAAAGGGACATTGTTACTTTTAACGAGCACCTTCTACTAGTAAAGAAAATATTGCAGCTTGCTTTGAAATAAATCCTTTGGCGCGGTTATGTCGATGGTAATTTGCCACAGCTTCGACACACGCCGTTAAAAAAATTCAGTGCCATTCCACTATGCGAAAGATGGCCAGCAGAGCTGTGGTGCGCGACGTTAGATTCGTTCCAGCGGCTCATTGTCATATAATATAGCTCCGGTAAAGCATATAGATCCAGTAAAACACAGGTGACCGCCGTTTTCTGCATTCATACTCCCTGCGTGGATGGACATGCATTGGCAGCAGACAGTAATGTGGTATCGTTTACATTCTCACTGTAACTCAATACCATAAAATTTTGAGCCGTTTTCTGTAATCATACAACCCCTACGCGGCGTACAAAGCAGCACGAAAACTTACCAGCCGTGCTGGGATCGCTCCGCCTTCTCACCACGGTTCTCGGTCCGTCCGCGATCGACTGTTCTCGTAAAAAGAAGTCACGGTGCATCCCCGTCTTTCCAGCCGCCGCTATCTCCCTTGGCCATACATCCATCAACAACGATCAGAAGCGCCTATGGAGACCCCTTCAGACTAATTCCGGCGTCAGTCATTCCCTCCTCCACAAAATTCATCCCTCTGAGCTGTCCACTCTGTGACAACTGTGACCCTTTCACTCACACCATGTCGTCTCTCCTCTGAATCCATTCCCCTCACAACGTCTGCAGTACTGAGCAGTGGGGGTCGCGATGGGCCACTCGCAACCGGGGTGCAGCTACTTATGGTTGACCGACCCCCACCGTCACCGCCAGCCTTCGGCCGGCGGCCACAACGTGTTTCTCAGCCAACTTTATCAGAAAATAAAGGACCTTTAGGGAAATTTAGGCTGGCTTCTATCAATCATGAAGGCCGTTGGACCACTTTTACGTTTTTATAATTTTTTTCCTCACTTGGATTCCTTTTTTTGTGTTTCTTGGGGGCGGGGGGGGGGGGGGCGAAAAACTTGCTCCTGAAGGAGCGTGACGCGATACCACATCCAACTGTCGTAAGGCCAGCCATAGAAAAGCTCCGCTGTTAAACGCTCCTTGCCTGACTCTGTAGCAGAAAGTTAGTTCTTTCCATTAGGCCTTAAATTTCTGAAAGCGCCTGAATATAAATGAAAAACTTCCCATGTCGTGACCGTTCTGGATAACTTTGGTTTGTATATTTACGTTCGGCTACATGATAAATCTTCCCAATGCGTTCCCGTAACTAATTTGAGGGGCTTCGTTTTCATAATTTATTATCTGCAGTTTTATAGGTGTTCGGCATTTATATGTATATTTTTGTTTTTAACATTTTTGATCAATATTTTTGCATACCCCCACGAGTTCGCGACATCAAAGTGGAGATTATAAAGACCGCTCCTATCTCTTCATATTCTCCTGCCCTCTCTTTTATCCCATGAACCCCTATCTTCAAGTGAAGGGTAGCAAACCGGCCTCTATACCTGGTTAACCCCCGGCCCTTCCGTCCTTTCTCCTCTCTTCCACGACGGCACCTATAAGCAGAGGTCAGCTTTTGTAAGAACCCTTGCTTGTCACCATCCGCCTTCCTTGCGAATGGCAATCTTTACCGCCTGTATCAGTCCCTTTCATCTCTAGGACATCGTCTTCCGTGGGTGGTGCTTCATCGGTTCAGCATGGGGTTTTACAAATGAACTATGACCCAATCCTTTGAGTTTACGGGACTTGGGCGCGCACTTTGAAGCCGGTTTTGGGTGATAGCTTCATATACCTTGGCTGCAAATGTAAAGGAGGGCATAGTGCAGCTCCTTTATGCACTTGTGGCGCTGTTTTAGCTCCTTGCTCCTCCCACAGTCTGTTGGAAGCACGCAATGTGCAAGCGTTCTCTGCCCCCTTGGAGGCCCCTTTAAGATGTTTGCCCATTCGAATGGGTGCGGATGTGAATGACTGCGCACTGCCTTTCCATGTCCCCGGAACGTGCAACTTTCTTGTGCAGCCCACAGTCGAAGCGTTACTCGTCGGAGCTCACGCAGTGCTACCTTCGTCATGCAGTCAATAGACTTCCATTGAGGACAAAATTTCCGTCCACGAATATTAGACTAGCCGTCTGTAGACCATTACCCGCCTTCTTTCTCTCCAAACGGCAGCAGAATTTAATCTGTTTCACAGCGAAGTGGGATATTCCTCGGTTTCCCCATTTCGGAAAGGCGGAAAAGTCGGTGCAGGATGGAAATTTTCACGAAGGGAGTTTGGTTTATCAAAACTATACAAAAACAAAGTATATGACAATCGACTGCTCAGACGATTCTATCTTAGATTGATAATGTGCCCCATGTCCTTAGCAGCGGTCGGTTTTCCCTGAATGAGTGGGTACTCATAACGAGGGACTGCCTTGGCCCCTTCATTAGGCTTCCACGCCTTTTCAACTCGCCCGCATGCTACCACGTCATTGACAATAAGCTCATCCCTCACGTCCTGAACGGGCACTTCAAAGAGGGGTGCTACATCTTACAACAAGATCCAAGCTTCTTCCGGGCTTTCAAAGCCGTTCAGCGGCTACTCGAAGAGCGCGGTGTGCGGCTGTTCGAGTGCCCTCCGAATGGGGCCGATTTGCACGCCATAGAGAGTATTTGGGGGGAAATTAAATATAGCGTTGCTCATCTGTACCCCACCACGGCGACCGCCAACTATTTCTGGCTGGTTGTAAACGCGGAGTGGGAAGCTCTCCTCCAGAAGCCAGGGCAAGCCGAGGGTACGCCTGACTGCCCCGCAGGATTGAAGACGCCATCGTGGTGGAAGGCGCCTTCGTTTTGCTATAGAACGTGTGAATAGAACATAACTTCTTCTTTGTTCCTTGTTACTTTCATGTGAAATATTCATGTGAGAAAATTTCACGTAATTTTTTTTTCAACCTATGCAAAATATTTTCTTGTATTGAAGACATAAATGAATCGGACAGTCAGGAACCAGACGTTGCCCATTTATGGTCACGCACCCTCCAGAATACGAACCTAATTGCAACTACTTTGGTGGGGCTAGAGGGTGAGACAAGGGGTTTTTAACAGCGGAGTTGTTATATGGCTGCGCTTTACTACCGTTGGGTGTGGTATCGCGTAACGCCAGTCCTGGAGCAGGTTATTCTGCCACGAAAAAAAAACAGTTCTCAATAGGGACAAATAGATAAACTTGATAAAAACATCAAAAAAGGTACTAGGATCTCCATAATTTAGGCAGAGTTTTATTTCCCCTGCATACACGCCTTCTGGCAACGCATTTGTTCATAAAGGTGAAACCAATTGATTGATTGATTGATTGATTGATTGATTGATTGATTGATTGATTGATTGATTGATTGATTGATTGATTGATTGATTGATTGATTGAAGGGTTTAACACGCCGACGCAACGCAGGCGCTCCGTAATAATTTTGTCCATCTGGGGACCTTTAACAAGCGCCGAAATCTCGCACACACGGGATGGTTAAGCCAAGTAACAAGAACTTTGTGTAAGCTTGGTTTTTGTAAACTGGCTTTCTCACATTTTCTGTTGTGCAATGAATCATGCCCATTTACGGGAATAGTATGATTACAGAAAAAGGCTCAAAGTTTGGTGCTATTGAGTTAACAGGGAGGGTGTAAACGATACAGTATTATTGTCTGCTGTAAATGCATGACCATCCATGCAGGAACTGTAGTTACAGAAAACGGCGGTAACTATTATTTTACGATGAACTATCGGGAAATAAATTATATGACAATGAGCAGCTATGAAAATAAAGTTCCGCACCACAGCTCCGCTGGCCATCCTTCGCATAGTGGAAGAGCACTGAATTTTTTTAACGGCGTGTGTCGAAACAGCGACTAATTACCATCGACACAACCGCGCCTCAGGGTTAAATTCAAAGCTGTAACTGTGTGTTAATTAGTAGAAGGTACTCGTTAAAAATAACAACATCGGTTTTTAATGCGACAATAACACAGGTACCCGGTGAGGCCCGATCTAATAGAAGACAACGATTGTATCTATTCTTTACAGCGTTCTTTAAGACAGAAAATTTCCGCCGCGTGGGAGTTTTGCATTTTTCTTTTTTCAGAACAGACCTGACCTGAGTGGCAGCAACAATTTGGGAGAAACCCAAAATAAAAAAAACAGTTTTAGAAGCGGGATTTTTTTTTTTCGAATAATGAACATTTGTATGAATGTGCTTTCCATATTGTCCGGGACAATATTTTTGTCGAATTGAAATTAATTATATCGCACACACATGCTATTGCAAACCACAGCCGCCTACACTTTTATGATTGTCTTTACAAGGCGTAACAAGGCACAAATCCGAGAGCGCGTAGCTTCATCTAGCTGATCAGCGGAGCACTCAGCCGCCGCTGATGCTTGTGAGCGGCAATTCAACCAGCGCCCCTGTATACCACAGCGCGGCCTTTTGAATACAGTCACGCCCAGTATGACACGCCAGCGAACGCACTCTTAGGCCGCCGTATAGCCGGGCTGGAGGAGCGTCTGGCCCGCGCGCTCACCGCTCCTCCAGTATGGCTGTGGCCGGCGCTCCTTGGTTCCCGTCGGCGCCCATAGGCGGCATAGCGATGCAGTTCGGCCACTCCAACCGTGCTCCGTTCACTCCTGCGCGGGCCTGTATGTATGTATGTATGTATGTATGTATGTATGTATGTATGTATGTATGTATGTATGTATGTATGCATGTATGTATCTATGTATGTATATGCATGCATGCATGTATGTAGCAATGCATGCATGCATCAAGCTGCTTGTCTTCTTTCGGCGGACCTCGCTCTCTCTCCGAGGTCGGCAGCTTACGACAACGTCACCGATCAAATCAAGGAGAGTTATGCTTGCTCCTGAGAAACTTGGCGGTGTTGTGGCAAACCCACCGTATACTGAACATCCCAGAAAAGTGCTTTCTCTCTCTATTGACTGCAGCTGAGCCAACAGCTGTGTGCGCCATGTCTAGACCTCACTCGTCCTTCGAACACTCCACAGTAGCTGTAGCATCTACCAAACAACAGGTAAACCGTGGGGTCAATTCTAATGGGCAAATCCGTGTGCCGTGATACAAAGCAGATGTATATAGTGGCACTAACTAGGTTAAAACTATCGGGCAGCCAACGCTGAGTTGGTGCGTGGCTGGACCTGACTATGGTCGGAATTCGCTATGGGACTCCCATTAAAAATGTACTTTTCCGGTGATTTCATGTCGTTACTGGGAACCGTGCCCGTGTTTTACACCCACTCCCCTAACCACAAGAAACACTTCCGTTGGTGGCTGCATCTGCCACCCAGCATAAGTGGCACTTCGTACCTGACCAGGGCAGCGCTACCCACGTTCCGCCTGCTGGTGACTTGGCATGATCCGCGCATACCAAAAATATAAGAATTTACAGAATACCGTAAATATTGAAGAATTTATGGACATCATCTACTCGGCTTTTGATAATAACGAATTCGCATGCGGTCTCTTTCTAGACGCAAGCAAGGCGTTTGATTCGGTCATTCACGCACTGCTTCTTAAAAAGTTAGAAAGAATTGGATTCCGTGGTTCCTTTATAAAACTACTGTCCAGTTATTTTTCTAATCGCTCTCAGGTGGTGCGCATAGGTGACTACACAAGTTCGGGTGTTCCCCAGGGTTCCGTTTTATCCCCCCTGTTATTTAACCTTTACGTCAATGAATTACCTCAGTTTGTATCAAAATGCCGTCTATTCCAATATGCTGACGATACGGTCCTACTGTCAACTCATGCCTCGTTTGATACTTGCGTTTATAACCTTCAAGCAGATGCCACATCTATTATGAACTGGTGTACGGATAACGGAATCGGAATTAATAGACAAAAGACTAAGCTTGTTTGTTTTCATAATCCCCATAAAAGAATTGATCATCCTGTGTCATTTTTTGTTCATGACTCAAAATGTATTAACTGCAAATGCACGCCACTCCTGTTCTCAAGTAATGTAAAATATTTAGGCATCATGTTTGATTCTGATATGACATGGTATTAGCAAAAAGCTTCGTTCCCTATCTTGCCTCCTGTACAACACTAGACACCTGCTTCCATTTTCTGTTCGAAAAGTTATTGTTCATGCACTTGTGTATAGCTATCTTAGATACGGAATTACTATATTTTATCACTGTACATTTACATGGCGCGCAAAATTGAATTCTGTGTTAAAATCTATCCTTCGAAACGTTGCTTATAATGAGGTCGTTCCCCCTAATACTGATTTATTTTCCTTTTTACAGTTGCCTATTTTTTCAGACTGTGGTTACAAAACATTTTTGGGAGAGTGATTTCCTTTTTCCGTTCGTCCCTATAAGGCAACTGAGACACCATGACAAATTTATTACCCCGAAGTGTTATACCCGCTTTGGTCGTTATACAAGACAGTATTATGTTCCTAACATATTTATTTCTTTACTTCTGAGCTATACTCTCTCTCATCAAAACGTGCACTCAAACTGTATCTCAGAACCAATCATTCTTCCTTGTTGTAGTTTTAGACCAGCTCTTTTATTTTTTTCATGCGTAGGTTTCCATTGATGTACACCCTTGCTATTACACCACTTTGTATTTTTCGTGTTTGTTATATGGCTTGCTTTGGTCTACTTTTGTTCTGTAGCCTGCCTTGTTTTTTAGCCTGTTTACGTAAAACTTGCTAACAATATTTTTTACCTTTATTACTTGTCGCGGACTGCCGGGTACAGCCCGACAAGCCTTCATAGCTTGGGTTGACCGGATTTTGTATTGTGCGTTCCTTTTCATGAAATAAAGCTTAATATTATTATTATTATTATTATTATTATATGACGCGTGCTTTCTTGCCTTGAGTTCACCTGGATCGCAGCAGTGCAGTAGGAAATAACCAGCTGCAAAAAGTGAACAAAGACGATTTATTAAATGAATTGTATGCCCGATATGACAATTCAGCAATCGGAAACTTCGGCCCCATTTCCGAAAATATTTTATGGTCGTAAATGAATTTATGCAATTTAATGTGAGACTTTTGCAGGAATCACTTCTTAGGCAAAAGAAGTTCATGACATTAAGGCAGTATAATATTCAGGAATTATGGGTTCGCGTTTACCCACGTTTTTATGTTAGGAGTGAGATTTGAAGAATATACTGCCCCTCTTTTCATATGTTTTGAGGAGCTAATGACTCTCTGAAAATAATAGGTTAGCTCCACACGCACACAAAATATGGACGGATTTGTGAAAACATGCTTAAGCAATTTTTATTTCAGAGGTAAAGGTTAGAAATATTCTGCATTCACGACTTTTTCCAGTCAAGAAGAAATGTGCCGTTTAAGTTTCGTGTATTTAGGAGAGGCGGTATTCGATTGGGTCACGACAACTTTATCAATCAATTGTAGAACGGGATCTTCTTTTTAGGTGTCGAATGTGTCATGACCTGGGTCATGAAAAAGAAATTTCGAGATTAGCCACGCAACCGTCATCACAGTAACATTTTCCACACTAACTGGAGAACGAAACATTGGTAGCTGTTTGGGAGCCATGAAGAGAAAATACAAGTTCGTTTAATTTGAAAGAACTAGGGTTCAGTATCTCACGCAGCTCTATTACAACCACAAAAATGTTTTATAACGAAAAAAAAAGCAAGGAGTATTTAAAAACTTTCAAATTTCTCGCCACAGGGACGTGTTACCGGCAAGAATGACGTCATACGGACCAACAATAAAACATAATTTTCAGTGCGTTAACTGCACGTTAGCATTCAAGTGATACGGTCAAATGAAACTAGATGCCCCATTAGAGGCGTCCAGTCATATGTCGTCGCGACCGGTCAGTTAGGTGGCTGCCAAATTGCACAAACAAGGTTCCGTGACGTCATAGAAAAGTTGCCGGTAATTGGCGAGGGGTCGCGACTGCTTCGCACATTTTTTTTCACATCTCCGTTATTTTTTCGAAGATTCGAATGATATTGGCATCATTGTTATCGGGACTAAGCGGTCTTTCTAATAAACCCAGCTTGTATTTTTCTTCATTGCTCCCTTAAAAAAGGGGTTCCTTAGAATTTCCTTCGAGAAGAAGATGGCATTTGTCCCACAGGGGTGCGGGCAGTCGCCGATAGGTTGTTTGATGGGAACAACAATCCGGTCGCCACCGCAGACCGCGGCGGGTGGCTAGAATATCATGCCATTGTATCACTTCGCCTAAATCACGATCCGCATTTTTTGTAGTTTCATGCAAGAGAGTAAAGACGAGTACACTCATGATCCATTTCCGGAAATGTGTTTGATCAGAATGATTGTTTTTTTTTCCCTTTGGGGGCTGATAAAAGCTGTCTGCGTGTGCATGTGCGTGTGTGTGTGTGTGTTTGTGTGTACGTGTGTGTCCGGTTACGCAAGAATCACCAGTTATTGCAGGCGTTTAGGATACTTTCCTGCAAATCATTGCAGCCCATTGAGAAACAAATTGAGGGAACATTGCACTCAGGTGCAAGAATTGAATAGTGAAGCTGTTGTAGGTGAGCATTTCCGGGCACGTGGTAAAGTTTCATTATCATTGTTTATTTGCATAATTGCGGTGTTAGTCACCGCCGTCTTATGCATCGAAGAACTCGTCGTCTTCTTCGCTGGGAGTGGTGGATGCAAAGTCATCCTCAGCATTGTAGACTTCACCAGCTAAACTGACGAAGCTTGCACTATATGTCGCGCAAGGCTTGAACCATAATTAATTTACAGGATTACTTTACACATGAGCACTGAAGGACACATAAGCAAGCATTTGTACAAGTTCGAAATGGTTTATCTGCATGTTTTGTCGTTGCTTTGCACTGTGCTTGAAGTAGTCATTGTCATATGCATCGATATCGTCCTGTTGCTGATGCCAAGCATCACATGGGGGGTAGTGCTTGACGACTGCCCTGGCGTTTTTTTTTCTTTTTTGCTAAAGCCACTGTTCATGCCGGGGACTCGGCGGTCGTCGCGAGGCACGCCGTCGCGAGCGCTCCAAATTTTCTCGGTATTTGTTCCTCGAACACCTAAACTTCGGCTTGTACAGCAGCTCCTCTGCCAGAACTCCAGCGCCTTGAGTACAGTATCTGGAGTCTGGTGTGTCTGGCTACTAAAAAGTCTCAAACATAGAAATGGCTCCGATGCGCGTCACGACTGCTCACGTTTCTTATCTGCAGGAGACACGTCATTGTCACTATGGGACGGAGGGTCTGTGGCCATGGGAATTGCCTGGCGTTAGGAAAACAAGTAGACAGAAGGATGAAGCGACGTACGTGAAGGTGGTGGATACCCGTAGAGGGGTGCTGGCCAGAGGTTTCTCAAGCATTGCATGACCCAACACCTAACGTTAAAATTTGAGGCACTATCGCCGTAACGGGTGCACGCAGCTTCACGTGTAATGAGTGGTATTGCTTTGCACGTCATTTGGACAAGCGTTAAGGTCATTTTCGAACGACAGTGTCAATCCTGAATTGTTTTTTTTTAAATTTCACTCCGGTATTTGACACTTAGGCACTCTGCACGAGAGCTCATCTGAATTCAAACACGGTTGTACTCAATATTGTTGATGCATGTGTGGTCGGTTCGCCACTTCCTGGCAGAAAAAAGGAGTGGAAAAATGTCTGTCTCTCTGTTTTATAAGTCTAAAGGCACAGAAGTATGAATTTTCTGTATGAATTTCCTGCACTTTCCTTTGCCCGCCATGCGGCGCTGCTCAGCTTCCGAAGCTATCTTGCGTTGAGGCAGATGGAGTGGTTTATATGGTTTTTGCGCTGTTAGCCACTATGATTCCCGTGTTTGGCACAGATCCGATACTGCTTAGAGAAGTATTCACTCAAATACTAGTTGCTCCCCGAAAACTAGCATGCCTGGTCTGGGTACAATGTGTATCCAGTTAAGTGAATGTGGAAAAGATCTTACTTGGCAAGTAATTATGTAATTTACAACTGTCGGAGGCGGTCTTGAATATAATACAAGATGTCATCCTTATTATAAAGCCGGGCATAGCAGAGGGTTCAAAAGCCAATTAGCTATCATCGAAGCGAAGAGAGACTTGGCGAAACAGACTATATCCAGAGGACATTTGGTACCTGCCGCCCATTATCGTGCCTGGGATGACAATTTCTGGATTGCGGAAATTACACCCATAAAGCCCCAGTATAAAATGCACACACCCGGTCGTCGGCTACACTTAGCCAGGAAAATGTGAGAAGGCTACTACAGCTTACCCGCTCCTAAGAGCGGCCAAGCGTCGATTAACACCAACAGCTTAATCATTTCGGGTACTCCTGAAATGTCACCGCATTAGTTCACGCCAGGGGGAATACCATAAAAACGGACAATGGCGTCTACTTGCGGAAGTAGGAAACACACTTGCAATAGTCCGCCATTGATCCTTAAGCGTGCAGCTCCGTTTAGAGAATTCGGTGATCTTGCGGTAAAGTATTGTTGGTAGGTGATTTTTGTGGAATCCAATAAATGTCGCTCAACTTCATGGCTCGGAGCCCAACAGAAAATATCGCCCTCGATTTTTAAACTTCACCTTCCAATACCTTGGGAAACCCATAGTATTCCTTTTCCTGCTGTTTTTGCATATTAGGAGAAAAAAGGTGCTAAGTGTACACTTAGGAAAAACCGGATTAATAATTTTGGAGGCTGTTGAGTCGTTGACCAATATAAAGCTCAAATATTCTACTTTTCACTAAACGCCGTGCATCAATCACATGAAATGTAAAGACGCAAAAGGAACGACTAGAAGAGTCCGGAAAATAAACTGCCCTTACTAAACCCGAATATCAAACAGCTCCGCTCAGACACATTGCACAACCATATCCGCTCACGCAATGCCTCTGGAGGAGATAAGAGAACACAAGGTAACAATTTTTAACTCAGAGGCCCGTAAAAAATAAGCACATATCACAAAGTTGATTTTGTACACTCACCCGATTAATAATTATGGAGGCTATTTTTATAGGCCTAGAAGGGCAACAACCGAACTCTGCCGAACATACCAGCTACAAAGAAAAGGTTGTGGAAACAATACTGGCAATATAGCTAGATGTCACTGCCTTATTACTCACGTTTCAGCATGCGCTCACACAAATTTCTTTCCGCTTGGGCCTAAACCCGAGCTCTTGGTAAAACAACAAAAATAGAAATCAGTGCGTCACTTACGCAGATAGAGGACCTCCAAATAAACAAAAGAAGGTTTTAACGGTACACAAGGAAGAAAAGTCTGCGTGATAAGTAGGCAGTTCTATGAATACCACATTCAGGTATCGTGTGTCACTAAGCTATGTGCAGCACTTAACAAAAATATAAATCGTGGGTTTACTCTGGAAGACCAAGAATCTCAAAATATACGTAACGTGAGGTTTGGCAGGTTATATAAGCAAGTGAACTTCGTGGTAGTTGAAAATAAGCTGTTTAAATTAAAACTAGCTTCAGGTATTCTGCGTCACTATCCTAAGCCCAGGACTCTCAACCAAATGGTTATTGTACTTTTCTTCCCGTCAATGCAACTTAATGTGAGAACACACGGGAAGCACTGGGAGTGAAACCTGGCTCAAAAAAATCCAATCAGGCATGGCAAAAGACTTGAATCTTCCCGTGTTCTTCCCCGCCACTTGAATATGGCGCCGTGAGCGTTAGATACAGCTAAGTGAAAGGAAACCAGAAACCCGCATTTGCATAAAAGCGGTTCACCGTGCAGTACAAAGGAGACTTCTCGATGGTTGCGTAAAAAGGCCAAGTTCAACAGCCTGCATAACCCCGAACTAGTGCGGGTCAAGCATCACGTCCCACGTGTCGCTAGAATTACACTTGACGCTCATTTGCACCTCCAGCTGGAGTCGTATTCTCTAACGCTATTCCTGCCAAGGACAATAGCCCTGCCAGTCGAGCATCGCATTTCCAATTTTACACGCTGCGGATAAATTAGGTTCGCGCTCTCCGCCAGCAGCGCTATTGGCGCCGTTTAGATTGTAGGTCCGAGCTTCAGACAAGTTTGGTGCTCATCTTCTTGGCCATCACAGGGCATCAAATCTGCATCAAATATAAATGGTGATTAGTCTTATAATCTAAAAATCTGTTGAGTGCTGCCGGTTAAGGGCATACATGTTTAAGACAATAGGCAGCTCAGTCTTCTTTTAAATATGTCAGATTTAAATAAATATTATGGCGCGAATATGCGTACCCCATTTCCTTTTTCAATTTCCTTTTCTAATTTCCAATTTTCAATTTAGCCAATGGTTCTTTTCCTGTTCAGGGCGCGTTGGAAAATTTAGCATTGGTTAATATACAAAATTATCATTGAAAATTCCGCCATTCCTTGTACCAATGTAGTTCGTCCTACCTCTTTTCTACATTATTATCGCAACGTTGAATGTAATTAACCGAATAAACAATGATCACGCACCTGTGTTGCTGCACTGCGTTTTATTCTTTTGTCTACTTTCGAATTGATCGGAATTTTTTTCTATATTATGGCGTTTTTTTCGATAACATCACTTCACTGGAATATATAAGGTACGATGATGGAATACCCGACGACCAAACACGAGGATTTTCAAACATCTCCTGGGTTGCTAGCCCTGCAGTTTTTTTTTTATCTGGCGCATTGTGGCCTGAAACACAATTTTTGGCCTCTGTACACCTATAGATAGGATAGGGAATATAACTGAACGTCATGTACAACCACCTCAACTTTCGAAATTCTGTAGTGGTTTTGAGTGCGTTTACAATATTTTTGCATGTTGGTGCCCTTTCTTGACACCTTTAGCAAATATTAGGAGTTGAATTTGTTTAGCATATTTGTTCTAAATTTGTTTTTAGCTTGAAATAGCTCCGTTGCAATTTACGGGGACACTATCCCACCGAATACCAATAGTTTTGCGTGTAGCTGAATTTTTGTTGGCAAAATTGTTTTAAGGGGTGGCCAATTCTACTTCGCCTTTAGGGCTAATTGAGTAAGCCACGCATTTTGTGGCGTTCTTTTAACTTTTCTAGGTTTCTGAATCTGCTGGGCAATATGAAGTTGTACCATCTTCTAAGGCAAGTGTACATTTGAAAATGCTGGCTGGAATCCAATGTATTTAACTTCAAATTAGATGCTTGGCTTCACGTTCTGTTTGTGGATTTTGCAAGTCGTGTATTTAGGTACTAGCTTGGGTTGGCTGACTATGCGGCTCTTGAGTGATTTCTCAGCTTTTAAATATACACAGCAAAGGTTGTACAGCGATTTGTACTCATGGTTTGTTTTTTTTTTTTTGGTTAGGGTAAAAAAAAAACAGCCTCAGTTTATGAAAATCATTGAGCACTTTAAGCCCAATACAGTGCTTCGAGCACAATTTATATTTGCCCTTAAGAATACAAGTCAACTTCAGTGCTCTTTTTCTAACCACTAGCACCTTCCTTCACAAACTCTTGGAACGTACTGGACAAGCAGACAACACAGGTCCTGAATAGGTCGCCTACATCTGAACAAGTACACTCTCGAGGGACCAAAAATTGACCGATGGGCATTTAATCTACTAAAATATAGTGGAGAACCTGGACGGCGTCTCCGTGGGTACACTCTATGGAAATCCTCTGCCTCGGCTCCCCTGCGATGAGCTAGTGTTACTATTTAAGGAGGGCGCGAACAAAGCAAATTTTGCGAACCTGCAGACCTTTGACTCGAAAATGCAATCTGCGCTGTTTGATTGCGCAATGCAGAACTCTGTGGTTGCTTCGCATGTTGTTACATCGCAGTCAGAACTTTTGATCCATATCTTATACTATCTATCACCATTCGCCTGAATTTTATTGCTGGCTCCATAGATTCGTCAAAAGTGTGCGTTGTGGGGAAGCAGATCTAAGGCATTGCGTTGTAGTGCGTCGACCCCTTTATTTTTTCATTTCAGAATAAGAAGGTTGGAGAACCGAGCTCGGCATATTTTTTACACTTTGCATATGCGCGTGTCTGCCCCCCTCTCCGATTCTAGGGAGCGCCATCGGTGTCTCGGGTCGATAAAATATACACACATATTGCCCGAAATCGTAAGCCTAATGCACAAAATGTAACTCTGTTATTCCTGGGGGCTGGATAGTGTCATCAAAAATAATATAAATGCGCTGTATGGAGATTTATTTATGTTCCTCACCGTATCTTTGTATTTCCTTTTTTTGGTCTAATTAGGTCTTGTATCATTCAACTCACCTGACAATATTTCTATTTTCCCAAAGTTATGAGCGTTTTTTACCATTCTTGCAACCACCTAAAAATAAAAAAATTCGGGGCATTACCGCGCCGAAAATGCACCCGACCCGAGCTTTGAGGGGTGTCGTAGTGGACGGCTCCGAATTAAGTGTGAGCACCTGATAATCTCTACCGTGTGCCGAAATGTTCTCACACAGGCGTTTTTGCTTTTTCCGTCCATCTTAATAGCGCACACCGGCCCCGTGGGATCGGACCCGCATACCGCATTACCAGCACAACACCTCAGCCACTGAGCCACCGTTGCGGGTGCTTTAAGGGATGTAATCTACTAAAATATAGTGGAGAACCTGGACGGCGTCTCCGTGGGTACACTCTATGGAAATCCTCTGCCTCGGCTCCCCTGCCTCGGCTCCCCTGAACTTCACCAATTAAGTTCATCCTACCTCTTTTCTACATAATTATCGCAACGTTGAATGTAATAAACCGAATAAACAATGATCGTGCACCTGTGTTGCTGCACTGTGTTTTATTGTTTGGTCTACTTTCGATTCGATCGGAATTTATTTCTCTATTATGGCGTTTCTTTCGATAACATCACTTCACTGGAATATATAAGGTGCGATGATGAAATATCCGACGACCAAACACGAGGATTTTCAAACATGTCCTAGGTTGCTAGCCCTGCAGTTTTCTTTTTATCTGGTGCATTGTGGCCTGAAACATAATTTTTGACCTCTGTACACCTATAGATAGGATAGGGAATATAACTGAACGCTGTTTTGTTGTACGAGTGCTTACTAGCATGCAAATACCTCTTCTTTATTTTTAATTCTCATTTAGGCGGTGCTATTCACTGCGCTATTCAAATACCACTTTCGAAACTTTTGAACGCTCTGGCGTCCTTTTTTTGGTTATAACAATGTGTTTTAACCTCTCGATGTTATCAGCTGATTTTTTTCGGTGTCAATTTTGTCGCCTTCTTTGGAGGGAAGATGCCCACACTTGACATATTAACACAAAAAAGATATTTTAGAGGTATTTATCCATTCATCAAACACTTGAGATATTCATCTAACCTTTGTCAAAATTTTGTGGGCCACTCCTAGGCATTTTGGACCATACATTGTTAAAGAATAAGCATTTCCTTTAAATGTGACCAAATTGTTTTACGACAATAAGACAGAAACGTGTTTTCTATAGCTGTCTGGCACCAAGAGTTTCATCCTCCCGCCGGACATAAGCGTGTACATTGAATTTTCGTGGCCTACGCAATTGCTGCTTGACCTAGAAAATGTTTACATTGACTGTACCTACATTAGATTTCAGAGGTTGACAATTAGTTAAAATTTTATTGTAAATTAAAAGTTTTATTGTCTGCTGTTTCTCGCTCACGTGTACTTGTTTTTGACCTTAATTTCCGTTAAGTAAAAGTTAGGTACATTTGCTATTGCTTTTAAACGTCTCCCTACATAAGTCTGTGATATTGAGGCTCACCGCAGTCGGATAAATAAGAACATATGAGTGACTTATTTTGCTCAAAAGAAAAAAAAATTATTTCTCGGAGTATCTTTTGTATCGTCCATTGAGTCCCACCTGCGTGAAACGCATCCATTTTGTTTCCAGCCGGTCCTGCATCATTTAAAGGTATACTGGGCTGCAACAGAGCACGGGAGGCTTGCCCGCGTCCTTACTCTTTACGGACGGATCCTGTAGGCTGTCGAACATGGAGGGCTACTTTACTGCTGAACAGTGATTGTAACTGCATTTCCGTCGCCGCTTTAGGTTCAGTACAAGTTGCTCTATAGTCTCGCAAGTGTTCCCCGTAAGTGTGCGTGATCTGAAGGTTTAATGCGGCCCTGAGCAACAGTGTTGATTGATATGTATCGTTTCCATGAGGCGTTCAAATTAGACTTTTGGCTGTGTTTTTCTTTATGGCTTTTATTTCTTGGTGTTCCCTATCTTGTTCACCCAGGGTTACAGCTTGACTTGTGCCGCCTAACGTAATGATCATTTCAAATATTTTCTTTCCCGCTGAATGGCCGTCAGAATAACGGTAATTATATTATCAACAACGTTATGTCTGCGATTTTTGTAGAGTGTTTTCAAAATTTGGTGCACCTGTATTTTCCTCGCTGCAGTTGGCACCAAGAAGCAACTCCTTCCTAGGAGGAGATTTAAGCCTCTAAAATGAAGATCCAAGGCATGCACATTTTTTTCCGTCGCTTCAAGGTGACATTGTAAAAAAAGGGTGTACACATCGGCGTCTGGAGTTGCCTGCTAAATGTTCTCGGAAAGCTGATCTTTCCCAAGGGATGTTTGCAGAAACACTTATCTGAAATCTTATGTTTTTTTTTTTGTAGTAAATGATTGAAATCAAGGCCTGCCTCCGTTTTGGAAATTTTACTTTCCTTACTTCCTTACTTTCCTTACAACATCCGCAGGAGCGTTTCATGTTTTTTAGGTCTTCGAGGGGAACCTGTGGTCTATGATGACTTATAATCATTTCCTCCTTTCTGTACGCTGTACTATACAGGTAGAAATCATCGTGTGGTTTGGATAAATCTGTTTTACTGAACAAATGTGGGTTTTTTTTAATTGCTCCCGTACACTGAAATTACGACTGTTAACAAACGGTACGAAAATTTCTGCCTGCTGAAGCTACACGCGGGAAGGTAACAGCAATTTTGGATTCTCAATGGCCTGGCTCTACCGTGATGTGTAAAAACCACAACAGCCCCCAGTTTAATGAGTGAACTGTTGGGTGGTGCAAACGAGAGTTTATGATTACTTCTTATATAAGACAACATGCATACCTCACCTTGGAATAAGTTTATTCATGGCTTTTATAAATGACAATAAATATATAAAAACGTTATGGTAGACAAGAATGCGAAAAGTAACTTATAGGTTTTTACATCAAAGTTGCCCAGTTTGTTATTGTTGTTTAATTACAAGCATAAATACCATCGAGCAATTTTATTAGCAACGCTTTTGGTGGTGTGGGTTTAATTCTTTACATTATAGCTATTATTTATGAACCGAATAGAGAGTGAAAGGCCATCTTCCTTGGAGTGGTAGCCCCATACAAACCCCGGGAAAGGAGAGTGTACACGGTAGCTGATACCTTCACCTTCTGTCACAAAATTGCCTCTCCGGTCGAATACAAAAGCTGCTGTTTCAGACAACAGAAGGTTAGAACTTTTGTGCTACTCAGCAGTAAACTATAATTAGTTTAAAAGTGTCGCGAACTGGGCCAGTTGGTACAGATTCATAGTGGTGAAACAGCGCGCAAAAAACCAGAACAGAAATAAGAGGACAACACGAGCGCTGACTAACAACTGAAACGTTTATTACACAAGGGAAATATATAAGAACGTGTGTGACCATACCAATCTTGACATCTCACAAGTGCACAGATCAACCAGTCATACAACATCTGTCCAGATAGTCTACTTCGCAGTCCAGTAGCGATATGGATGGGCAACTAACAAAATCTTCTGAATTCTTTCTGATATAAAAGGCTTCCGTGACCTCCCTTGTTCTCCTATCTTTGTGAGTCATGTAAGACTGTAGTTGTATTAAGCAACGGATAGCAGCCGCAACTTTTACAGTGAGATGATCAATGTGACGTAAGCGCGCCCTTGATGGTGTTTCGATGTTTGGGCAAGCGCTCACTGAGGCATCGCCAAGTTTGCCCGATGTACTTCCTTTTGCATTTCAAAGGAATGCAGTACACGACATTGCATCGGCACTCAACAAACTGAGCCTTTTGCTTAACACCACACCCCTTCCTTTGGGAAACACCTTTCCTGGATAGCTTATTGTCGATTCTGGGTATAAGCCTCTCCAATTTATTCTTCGCCGAGAATACCACGTCAACATCAAACATGCCTGCTATCTTTTTCATTCTATGCGAAATTGCATGAAGATAGGGTATAACAGCTCACCGCCTCCGCGATTCTTTTTCAATAGCATATCTTCCATGCTGTCTTAGCGTTGTTAACACCTTTTTTGCAGCAAACACAAGGGTATGATCTGAGAAGCCAACTTTTTTCAATCTATCTATCTGATGCGCAAAACTAGTACCCATGGTGTGGACGCAGGACTTAGTGAGAGACGAGTTAGGCTATTGACAGCAATCCATGTTTTTACCACTTTATAGTGGCAAGACGAATAACTCAACAGGGGCTTATTAGACCTTGGTTCATAGATCCAGCAGACGCGCTTATCCTCGAAGGTAAGCTTCAAGTCCAAAAGCTGGATGACGCCATCTTGGGGAACCTCACTTGTAAACGACAGACCATGACTGTTATCCTCAAACACCTTCAAGACCTTATTCACATGTTGCTGAAAACTGCACGTCTGTACGAGCAAGAGAATGTCATCGACATATCTGAAAGCCTTGAAAACTAGTCCTTCCATATGCTTCTTCAGGACAGAGTCCAGGCTGCTCAAAAAAATATTGCTAAGTACAGGAGCCACACGCGACCCAATACAAACACCAGACTTTTGAGTGTAAAGCTTCTCCCCCCAAGAAACTAAGGTAGACTTCAAATAAAAGGTAAACAGTTCCAGAAAGCTTTCAAGAGACATACCACAACTGTCAATAAACAATTCTGTTCGTCATTGTTGTCCGTAATACACAGTTTAACATAAGTGAGTAAACTGCCATGGGGTATAGAGTAAAAGAGGTCTACGACATCAATACTAAAAGTGGAGCATTCACTAGGTTTTTGAGCAGACAAATATTCCACTACTTCAGAGCCAGTCAAAAGAAACGGATCTTCGATCGCCAAAACAGCAGTTGCTTTTGAAGGAACGTAGAAACAGGAACGTATAAGTAGTTTTTTGGCGCTATTGAATTTCCTAGCTTTACTAATCCTTTTGAGGGTGACTAGAACCTACAGCTACAGTACGTTTGCTAATTAAGGAAGCACTAATTTACACGTTTTAATATAATGAAGGATCATGAGACCAAACTCTGTTTTTCAACGCAGAAGTCCCGGTGATTTGAAAACACAATTTTCTTGGTTCATGACTGATGAAGCTGACGGCTTCCTAATAAGCTCATTGATAGCTGCTTCCTGTCTTGTTCTACCGAGGGCATACGCATTTATCTTGTGGTCACGCAAGAATTCTTGGGGTGAATCGGGTTCCTTAGACATTTTGTAAGGCTTTCTTGACCGGATAAAATAGGGAAACTATTACGAAAGTAGTCTGAGTGGGGCATTATTTGGTCTGTGTCTCTTCGCATTCGAACCTGGGCACCCCCATAAAGACGCTGTACGGCCTTAAGGTTAGCGTTTAGTAATGGCGAGTAGTTTGCGTTGTCACGAGAACCCTTGCCTTCTGGTTCGATTGGGAAATGTCTCGACCTAATTCGGCCCCTGCGAGTACTGTACGGCTGCCAAGTTGCGTAACATACATCTTCCCAACCTGTTGCGCAAGAGCTCGTGGTTGCAAACCCATACAACGGGTCATTACCTCTCCACTGGGAGCCATAACGTGGTTTTAATTGCCTTGGTTAATTATGGAGGGCAACTCTAGGTTCCCAAATGCTCCCATGGGCTTCAAAGAGCGAGCTCTGAAAACGGAGGTGAAAGTTATTCCGATGGTTTTCTCAGCAAAAAAGCCGACATTGTGGTAGTGCTGCTTCAAACATGCTGACCCGGCAGTGTCCCAACATACTACCTGTGTGGTGCAACTTGGTCAGGAAGCGTTAATTTCTGGAGTTTAGTTGGCAACCGATCACGTGGTCGTTTCTCAAGTAATAGTCCCAGAAGCGACATTCACGCTGGCCTGCCTTATCTCCAAGTAACACTGCATTGTCCTCCTGGATTACCAGTCCCGGATAGTCCGCGGACTGCCCGAGACGCGATCCGGCGCTCGATTATCTCATGCATTCCTATGGGTCTGCTCGTGTGAACACAGTCCTCGGACTGCCCGCGGACCGTCCAGGACTGGTAAATTTGGGAGGCGCACCGAGTCTTCGGTGCGAGTGTAGCACCGGTAGCTAATAACGGGAAATTTTCGCGGGAGGTAAGGCTACTATCAACATATGCTGAGTGTACTTATAGTTTTGCGCGTTATGTTTATTGCTCCAGGTAAAACAAGCGGCACTTGACTCTTCCCTATAAATTCTATCTAGAGCAGAAAATGTAACAATGATTCTTCTGGCTCATGAAGCTAAAAGCAAAGAAGCGAGTAAGTAACCAAGA